>NC_061508.1:350526704-350575121 GCF_022539505.1 Lolium rigidum
AAAAAAAATAGACTACTCGGCTTTTCCTATCGTGCATTCGTGCTAGCAGTCCTAGCACTTCTTCTGGGGGAGAGCTCCCAATGCTCCTACCTCCCACATAACCTAGCCGCCGCCATTCCCCCGCCGCCCCTCCCCCCCCCCCTGCCTGCTCCTTCCCTCCTTCCAGCCGCCATGGGTAGCCATGTGCTGCTGTCCGACTCCGACCTCAGTGCTGACTCGGTGACCTCCCGAGCCCAGGCCCCTCCCCTCCGGTCGCTCGTGGTGGCGCCGCCAGGGCACCAGCTTAGGTCGTGGGGTTGGGATGCGGGAGCTGGGCTGAGCCGCCCGCCTGCGGCTGCACCGGCTGCTCCCCCGCCTGCTCCTAGGTGGCAAACCATGGGATCTCGCTGCCACCGCAACGCCAGGCGCGCCCCCGCTGCTGACCGCCCTCGGCGTGAGTTCCAGCCTCTCCCGGCGTCCAGGCCTCCGGGAGGCCCTGCGAGCAGGATTCCGGCCTCCCTCCACGGGCGCTGCTACAACTGCGGCGAGGAGGGCCACATCTCCGCGCAGTGCTCCAATGCCACGAGGTGCATGCGCTGTGGTGGTACGGAACATACCTCTCGCGATTGTAAGCATCCGCGGAGTCCGTCCGCTGCGACGCCGCTGCGGCTGGATGCTCCGCCCCTTCGACTTAGCAGTCGTGGAGCCGCTGCCGCGACTGTTCGTGCGCCCCCGCCTCGGCCTCCCCCGCACGCCTTCGGCTCCGGCGGCTCCGGTGCTGCTCTGCCCCCGCCACCACCGCGCCGTCCGCCCTCAGCGGCTGACGGTAGGATCTGGAGGGACGTGGTCGTCTCCTCCTCTAGCGCCGGTCCTGGAAGCTCCGGCCCTGTCAGCTTCTCCGCGCCGTCCCCATCGTCGTCCCCAGCAACGACCACTGCCGAGGCATTGTTGGGCCCTCCTCCACCAGATCGTCTCGATCTGTGCTACGTGTTGTCGTCCCAAGGGATGCTGCAGATGGACGTCGACCTTGACAGGGCCGTCATGGTCACCGTGGTGGGCGCGCGGGTGGATGTCTCCCTTGACATGGCCGCGGTGGAGCTCCATGCGTGCCTCAACCTCACGCCTCTGGACTTCTCCATTCGGGGATTCGAGCCAGCGGATTTCCTCCTCCTCTGCGCGTCCGTTGAGGTGCGGTACATGCTCGTCCATGCCGAATCCATCGCCAACCCCCAGTTCTCCCTCCACCTCGAGCCGTGGTCGCGCCAGGCCGGTGTTGTGCTGTGTGAGGCACCGTTCTTGGCTGATCTGGAGATCCGAGGCATCCCGGCTCATGCGTGGTCTGAGCGGACAGCGATCAAGCTCCTCGAGGGCTCCGGCATCATCGACGAGGTTGCGCCGGAGACGGCAACTCGCTCCGATATGTCCTGCTTCCGGCTGTCCTTGTGGACGCATGGTGTGGCCGCCATTCCAGCGGTCAGGTGGCTCGCCGTGCCAGAGCCAGGGTCTGGGCTACGGCTACATGTTGCTGATGGCCGTCGCCGGCCGCGCTCGGAATCTCCGCGGATGCTCTGGTACCGCGTGCGGTTCTGGGTGGTCCGTTGGTTGATCGATGGGCCGCCGGACTCCGGCTCCGGTTCTGCGCACGGTTCTACGCACGGTGGTGGCCCTGTCGCCCCGGGCTCCGATGAGGGCCAAGGTCGGGATGGAGGTGCCCCTCCGCTGTGGAGGCGCCGACACCATTGTGCGCCCTGGAGACGCCGTGGACGCACTGGCCCTGCTGACGATGTTGTGCAGCTCGTCTGCCAGGCCGTTGCCTTGGCTCAGTCTCCCGTCAACGCTCCGGCGGTCGGTCGCTGGGTGCCGGCGGTCGGTCGCTGGGTGCCGGCGGCCAGCTCCATGGGTGTTCCTACCCCTAGTGCGGCTCACGTTGCCCTAGCCACGTGCATGGTGGACGACACTCTGCATGGCGGTCACGAGCCGGTGCGCGCGGCAGCCAATACACGCGTGCCTGCAGGGCAGCTGGTTGGCCAATGTGCGAGCGATGCGTGGTCAGTCACGGATCAGTGCATGCGCAGCTCATCCCCTGCCCATCATGGGAAGCGCCTCGACAGCGTCGAGTCTGCTGCGGGAAGCACGGGTCAAAGGGCTTTCTCCACCGTATCCGCGCCTTGTGATAAGGTTGACGGCAGCTCTGTCGGAGGGACAGCTGACGCGCCTGCCTCCTTCCTGGCAGGGAACAGCCTTGCCCTCCAGGCAGCTGAGAGCTTCCTGGCGTCCCGTAGAGAGGCCGCCCTGTCCCCGCGCGAATCTCCGGAGGGGCCCACCACCATCGCGCTGTCACCCTCGTCCGCATGTGGTCTCCCTAGATGCGGCCAAACGGTTGCTGCTGGCATGCAGGGTGGGGCCACCTCACATGATGGGCTGGATTCCCCCATGCTGGGCCGGATTCCCCCCATGTTGGGCTGCCGCCCCACAATTTGTTGCCTGGCCAGCTGACCATCGGTGGCGAAGACGGATCGACGGCGGCTGGGGCTAGCTCCAGCGACGCTGCCACCTTGGTCGGGCTACTCCAACAGTTTCGCCGGCACCTGGAAGACCCTCTCCTGCCTTTGCTGGACCCTAAGGTGGTTCATCGATGCATCTTCCGCAGTGGGAAGGACTCGGTGCACCGGAGCCGCCGCCTTGCTGCCAAGTGCAAGGGCGTTGCTACTCCCGCCATTAAGATGGCGCAGAAGATGCTTATGTAGAAGCTCGGCTTCTGTCATGAAGGGGAGCGACTCTCGGTTGATCAGCTTGACGACTATGCGGCCATCTTTGCCTCCCCTCTTGGGCCGGAGCAGGTTGTTGCGCTCGCGTCGCTCTTCGGCATCCACTGCCCGGCGATGGACGAGGCTGCCCTCAGCGGTGCTGACGTGCCGCAGGCATAGGTTACGGCTGGTAGCTTGGTAGATATTTCCCCATGGATCTTACTAACACTAGTATAGGAGTGTGGAACGCGCGTGGTCTTAATAGCCCTGCGCGGCTTGGTGTGGTTAGGACAGTCATGGATGATGCCGTGGCATCCATTGTGTGTTTGTCCGAGTCCAAGCTCGAGTCTGTAACCCCTTACATTCTTGCTGAAACTTTAGGCACCGGCTTCGACGGGTTCGCGTACTTTCCGGCGGTTGGCACTGCGGGTGGTTTGATCGTGGCATGGGACTCGGTGGAGGTTGAGGTTGGCGCCTCCCGCTTTGACCAATTCTCTGTATCAATTCAGCTCTCCGCGCATGGGGCCGATCCGTGGTGGTTGACGGCGGTCTATGGACCCACGGCTGATAACCTCAAGCCAGCCTTCCTCGACGAGCTTCGCGCCATTAGGAATGTCACGCCAGGGCCCTTGGCCGTGGTTGGTGACTTCAACTTCATCCTGGAGGCTCGCGACAAGAGCAACGGCATCGTCAATCGCCGCTCCCTTGGTAGATTCCGCCGCCTTGTCAATGATTTGGAGCTTAAAGAGGCCCCTCTCTTCGGGTGCCGGTTCACTTGGAGCAACGAGCGGCAGTCCCTCATGATGGCTAAGCTCGATCGGTGGTTTGCTTCCGTCGAGTGGGATGGCATGTTTCCCGAGGCTTCCTCCATGCCCTTTCCTCCTCCCTCTCCGACCATTGTCCAATCCATATGTCCACCTCGGTCTAGTTCTTCTCTCGCCGCCGTTTTCGGTTTGAACGAGTTTGGATCCGCATGGATGGTTTCATGGATGAGGTCAAAAGGTTGTGGGATAGCACCGCCATCGCGGACGTCGCCGCCAACCCCTTCCGTGTCCTTGACCTAAAGCTCCAAGCTTTGGCCAAAGGCTTGCAGCGGTGGAGCCATAGGACGGTGGGTTCGATTCGCGACCAGTTGCTCATGGCCAACGAGCTCATATTCCAAATTGACCGGGCCCAGGAGCGCAGGGCCCTGATGACCCACAAGTATAGGGGATCGCAACAGTCTTCGAGGGAGTATTACCCAATTTATTGATTCGACACAAGGGGAGACAAAGAATACTTGTAAGCCTTAACAGCGGAGTTGTCAATTCAGCTGCACCTGGAAACAGACTTGCTCGCAAGAGTTTATCAATAGCAACAGTTTTATAGCAGTAGGAATAGTGAAATAATAGTAGCAGTGAAATAAAGACAGCAGTAGTGATTATAGTAAACAGCAGGATTAAAATACTATAGGCACAAGGATGGATGAACGGGCGTTGCATGGATGAGAGAATTCATATAACAATCATGGTAGGGCATTTGCAAATAATAATAAAACGGTATCCAAGTACTAATCAATCCAAAGGCATGTGTTCCGTATATAGTCGTACGTGCTCGCAATGAGAAACTTGCACAACATCTTTTGTCCTACCAGCCGGTGGCAGCCGGGCCTCTAGGGAAACTACTGGAAATTAAGGTACTCCTTTTAATAGAGTACCGGAGCAAAGCATTAACACTCCGTGAACACATGTGATCCTCACATCACCGCCTTCCCCTCCGGTTGTCCCAATTTCTGTCACTTTGGGGCCTCGGATTCCGGATAGCAACGTGTGTATACAACTTGCAGGTAAGATCAATAAACAATGAATATCTTCATGAATCAATAACATGTTCAGATCTGAGATCATGGCACTCAGGCCCTAGTGACAAGCATTAAGCATAACAAGTTGCAACAATATCATAAAAGTAACATCTACGGATACTAGGCACCATGCCCTAACAATCATGTGACTATTACATGATCAATCTCATCCAATCCCTACCATCCCCTTCAGCCTACAGCGGGGGAATTACTCACACATGGATGGGGGAAACATGGCTGGTCGATGGAGAGGCATCGGTGGTGATGGCGGCGATGATCCCCTCCAATTCCCCGTCCCGGCGGAGTGCCAGAACGGAGTTTCTGGTCCCGAGACGGAGTTTCGCGACGGTGGCGGCGTACTGGATGGTTTCTGGCGACTTCGACTTCCCGTCTCGCGTTTTTAGATCGAAACCCTTAAGTAGTCTGAAGGGGGGCGTCAGAGGCTGGCCGAGGCGGCCACACACTAGGGCGGCACGCCCCCTTCCCAGGCCGCGCCGGCCTAGTGTCTGGGGGGCCTGGGCCTCCCCAGTGCCTGCCCTTTCGGCTCCGTGATTCTTCCGGAAAAATAAGCCCTTTGACATAAATTCCGAGGATTTTCCTGAAAGTTGAATTTCTGCACAAAAACGAGACACTGGAGCAATTCTGCTGAAAACAGCGTTAGTCCGTGTTAGTTGTATCCAAAATACACAAATTAGAGGCAAAACAATAGCAAAAGTGTTCGGGAAAGTAGATACGTTTTGGACGTATCAACTCCCCCAAGCTTAGCTTATTTCTTGTCCTCAAGCAATTCAGTTAACAACTGAGTGCGATAAAAGAACTTTCACGAACACATTTGCTCATATGATGTAAATATTCTCATGATATGGCAAGTGCTTAAGCAATTCATAATAAGATACATGCAAATAAAGTCATCTAATAGCTGCGTCAATCATGAAATAGATACCAACAAACTAATAACAAGCATCATGAAACACTTCCATAAGCAGGATTGCAATGTTCATAGAAAGATATGATAAAGTGGTATCTCGCTTGCCTGTATTTGTACAGCAAAACATAAATGCCCAGGCACCTCTGAAGTTCATAGAAAGACTAGAAGTAAAATTGTCAAAGATAAAAGCATCAAAGTTATACCACAGCTGATCATATTTTGGGACAAGCATATTATACTAAGAATGACAGTTATGCTCTCAAGAAGGTGCTCAAAGAAAGGATGGTGACTCAACATAAAAGTAAAAGATTGACCCTTCGCAGAGGGAAGCAGAGATTAACATGTTCTAGAGCTTTTCATTTTTTCAAAGACAAAGATAAAATTATTTTGAGAGGTGTTTGTTGTTGTCAACGAATGATAGTGGGTACTCTAACCACCTCGCCAACCAGACTCTCAAGAGCGGCTCCCATGAAGGACGTTATCTCTACCATCAAGGTAGATCATCCCTCTTCTCTTTTGTTTACACATGTATTTTAGTTTCATTATGGATGACACTCCCCCCAACCTTTGCTTACACAAGCCATGGCTAACCGAATCCTCGGGTGCCTTCCAACATTCACATACCATGGGGAAGTGTCTATTTGCAGGTTAAATTGCTTAATGATGAATCAGAGCAAAACACGTGAAGAGAATTATTAATGAAGGTTAATTAATTGGGGCTGGGAACCCCGTTGCCAGCTCTTTTTGCAAAATTATTGGATAAGCGGATGTGCCACTAGTTCATTGGTGAAAGTCTGTCAGGAGTAAATGACAAGGTTGAAAGATAAAACACCACATATTTCCTCATGAGCTATAAAACATCGGGCCCTAGTGACAAGCATTAAGCATAATAAGTTGCAACAATATCATAAAAGTAACATCTACGGATACTAGGCACCATGCCCTAACAATCTTGTGACTATTACATGATCAATCTCATCCAATCCCTACCATCCCCTTCAGCCTACAGCAGGGGAATTACTCACACATGGATGGGGGAAACATGGTTGGTCGATGGAGAGGCGTCGGTGGTGATGGCGGCGATGATCCCCTCCAATTCCCCGTCCCGGCGGAGTGCCAGAACGGAGTTTCTAGTCCCAAGACGGAGTTTCGCGACGGTGGCGGCGTACTGGATGGTTTCTGGCAACTTCGACTTCCCGTCTCACGTTTTTAGATCGAAACCCTTAAGTAGTCCGAAGGGGGGCGTCAGAGGCTGGCCGAGGCGGCGCGCCCCCTTCCCAGGCCGCGCCGGCCTAGTGTCTGGGGGGCCTGGGCCTCCCCCAGGCCTACCCTTCTGGCTCCGTGATTTTTCTGGAAAAATAAGCCCTTTGACATAAATTCCGATGATTTTCCTGAAAGTTGAATTTCTGCACAAAAACGAGACACCAGAGCAATTCTGCTGAATAAAGCGTTAGTCTGTGTTAGTTGTATCCAAAATACACAAATTAGAGGCAAAACAATAGCAAAAGTGTTCGGGAAAGTAGATACGTTTTGGACGTATCAGGCCCTCTCGACGGCGGAAGCCCAGCTCCGTCGTGGGCTAAAAGGTCGGGTGCTGGGCCTAGCTTCGCTGGACCGCACCATCGCCAGGCAGCGGGCACGCGTGCTCGGCATACGGGAGGGACAAGCCGATGCGCAGTTCTTCAGATCCTACGCTTCCTCCCACCGACGTCGGAATTTTATATCGGCCCTCCACTGTGGTGACCAGGTGGTTTCCTCCCAGGAGGAGGAGGAGTTGGCGACCAAGTTTTACGCCGACCTGCTTGGCCAGGCCCAACCTCGGCAGCATGATCTCGATCTTCACGCTATTGGCGTGCCTCCGTCCGATCTGGCCAGGCTTGAGTGCGAGTTCTCCGAC
This sequence comes from Lolium rigidum, assembly GCF_022539505.1. NCBI lineage: Eukaryota > Viridiplantae > Streptophyta > Magnoliopsida > Poales > Poaceae > Lolium > Lolium rigidum. The sequence continues at coordinate 350,534,096 of NC_061508.1, forward strand.
GCGGAGGTTTGGGCGGCAATCAAAGGGATGCCATACAACCGAGCCCCTGGCCCCGACGGTTTCTCATGGGACTTCTACAAGAGCTGTTGGGCAGTTATTAAGTCCGACGTCATGGCGGCTATGCACGCTATCTTCCGGCGTCAAGGCCAGGGCTTCGGGGACCTGAACGGTGCACTCATCACGTTGGTCCCGAAGAAGGACGGTGCGGTGGACTTGAAGGACTATAGGCCTATCAGCTTGGTTCACAGCTTCGCCAAGCTCCTGGCCAAAGTTCTCGCTCTTCGCCTTGCGCCGCGGTTGCCAGAGCTCATCAACGTGAACCAAAGCGCTTTCATTAGCGGGAGGTGCATCCATGATAACTTCGTCCTCGTCCAGCAGTCCGCCAGGACACTGCACCGTGCACGGATCCCGTCTATGCTCCTCAAGATGGACGTTGCGCGTGCGTTTGACAGCCTCTCATGGCCTTTCCTGGTCAGCGTCCTGCGGCAGAGGGGCTTTGGACCACGGTTTATCTCATGGGTCATCCTGCTGCTCAACTCTGCGACCACCCGTGTTCTTGTGAACAGTAGCCCGGGTGTTGCGTTCCGCCATGGTCGTGGCCTACGGCAGGGGGATCCGATCTCCACCATGCTCTTCATCATCGCCATGGATGTGTTGTCCGCCCTATTCCGTGCGGTGGAGGAGCATGGGGTCCTTGAGAGCCTCCGACAGCTTGGCATTCGACACAGGGTCTCGCTTTACGCCGACGATGTGGCCATCTTCGCCCGGCCAGGTGTGGCGGAGCTCACCGCGGTCAAGATGGTCCTGGCTTGTTTTGGTGGAGCCTCGGGGCTGGTTGTCAACTACGCTAAGAGTGTGGCCCTACCCATCGGATGCTCGGGTGAGGTACGTGAGTTGGCCTCGATGGTGCTTGATTGCCCGATCGGATCCTTCCCATCCAAGTATCTGGGGCTGCCGCTGTCGCTCAAGAAGCTGCGGAAAGACATGGTCCAACCGATCTAGACAAGCTCACCAAGAAGCTTTCTTTCTGGAAGGCCAGGTTGATGACGCGCAAGGGCAGAGTGGCCTATGTACGCTTTGTCATGACGACTTCCCTGATCTACCACCTCATGGCGCTAGACATTGAGCCGTGGTTGCTGCGCACCATCGACAAGGTGAGCCGCGGCTTTCTGTGGGTTGGGAAGGGCGATGCGCGTGGCGGCCACTGCATTGTCTCCTGGCAGGCTGTGTGCAAGCCAAAACACCTTGGTGGTTTGGGGCTACACAATCTTCGCTGGCTCAATGCTGCCTTGAGGGCCTGGTGGATTTGGTTCCAAAAAATGTCCCTGGATAGGCCATGGTCGGGCTTGGAGTTCTCCGTGCGCTCGGAGGCCCATAGCCTTGTGACAGCATCGGCCATCATCGACGTACGCGATGAATCCTGCGTGCTTTTCTGGGAGGACCCGTGGATCAATGGGTTGCCGGTGGCAGCACTTGCGCCGGAGCTTCTCCGGTTCGTTCGTCCTGGCCTGCGGCGGTCCCGTGTGCTGCGTGAGGGCCTCCCAAATAGCGCTTGGGTACGCGACATCGCGGGTACCCTAACGGTAGATGATGTCGTCCAGTTCCTCCGCTTGTGGAGCGCCATCGCTACGGCTAACATCCATGTGGTGCCTGGCAACCGCGATGGATTCAGGTGGAAGTGGTCGTCAGATGGTGCCTTCTCCTCGCGTTCAGTATATTGTACTTTCTTCGTGGGCCAGGTTGCGCTTCCGGGCGCAGCCCAACTGTGGCATTCCTTCGCGCCCATGAAGTTCAGGTTTCATGGCTGGCGTTATGGCATAGATGCTGGACTGCGGACCGCTTGCAGCGGCATGGATTGCCTAACCATGCCATCTGCCCGCTGTGCAATGTGGCGTCTGAGACATACAACCACCTGGCGCTCCAATGCCCTCTATCCACCTCGGTTTGGGTGGCGGCTTTCCGGCTCCTCGGGTGGAACCCTCCACTGCCAACCTCTACGTCTACCATCCGAGAGTGGTGGCCTCAGGCGGAGTTGGCCACTAGGGACTGTGACAGGAAAACCCTCAACTCCCTAATCCTCCTAGTCATCCGCTCCCTATGGCCACGTGCACGGCAGCTGCTACTCCAGCCCCTTCAAGCTGGTCCTGGTCACCATGTACAGAAGGCACCCGAACCGACTCCTCGCCTGCGTCTACTCCTCCAACACCGGCCTATGGGGCGATCTCATCTCATCAGAGTCTCCATCCGACATCCATGGTAAACCCGCCGTCCTAGTCGGCAATCGTCTGTACTGGCTGTCCCTGATCAATGGCAGCATACTTGAGTTTGATCTGGACGAGAACAGCATAGCTGTGATGATGGGCCCTCCTGTTACCCATACCGAACGCTGCATAAACCAGCAGATCATCAAGGCTGAGGATGGCGCCGTTGGCTACGCCATGCTGGTTTATCCTTCTCTCCAAATGTGGAAGAGAGACGTCGATGCTCAGGGTGTTACCATGTGGGTGCCGTGGAAGACCATTGGAATGGATACCATTCCTGGGCTCCCTGCTCGGACCGAAAGAAGGCAGAGAATCCAGGGATATGATGAGGATACTGATGTAGTACTTATACATGTGAATGGCACCGTGTACATGGTTGACCTTAAGTTCATGCAATCTACTATGATTTCTGGACCCTTGATTCATATCGGCGCCTATCATCCTCTCAGGTGTTTCTATACGCCAGGTAATTGCTCGTCCTTGGTGCTTATTGTATTGTGGGGGTAGCCCAAATTATACTTGGTACACACTACCTAACAGCATAAGCTTAATCAGCAGTTTTCTCTTACAGCTTAACTTATAACTGTATGGTATCATTGGCTGTACTCATTCACGGTAGATCTAGCTCAAGTGCCAAATGATTAAAAGATGTAAAATCAAATGTCAATTATGTTAAGATTCATGCACTAGCCACTTGAACCAAAAGTCCGAACTGATGGAAAGGGCTAGGCAATCTACTTATACACTTCACAACACCCCCACTCGCGTGTGACAGGAGAAGAGAAAGTCAACACGTGAAAGAAGAAGAGCACACCGAAACAGCGGTGGCTAAAGAGGGGGCAACAACAATTTTTAGGCTTAATTGCGAAAACCATGTGAAAGCCAGGATTTGAACTCGCGACCTGGGGCTCTGATATCATGTTAAGATTCATGCACTAGCCACTTGAACCAAAAGTCCGAACTGATGGAAAGGGCTAGGCAATCTACTTATACACTTCACAACAAATTAAATAACTTGGTTGGCATGTTTGGAATCTCAATGCTAGTTGTATTATTTTATCCGGTACATGTATAGGCTCTAATCTTGCCATTACCTTCTGAAACAATTGTTTTCTTTGCCACTTGATGAAGATCCAGAATACTATTTGCTTTTCTTGTCTTGAATTAGGCTCCATGTATTTTGAACCAACTGCCAAGGTATTTTGTTGCTTCAGTTTATTAGCGTGGTCATGTTTTAATTTTATCTGTCTGGCATGAAGAGGGATAGTTCTTGTGAGAAAATTCTAGAGTCCCTTATTTCTTATCAGGTAAATTCGTCATTGTGAGCTAGCTAACTATAATACTTTCAGGAATATGGCTTGCATTCAATGTAGTTTTGTTTTCTATTTCTAGTGCCAAAGGTGAACTATAAATCATCTGTAATTATAATTATGAGTTTAAAAAGTGAGCTGTTTGGCTCAAGTTTTATTTGTCAGCTCATTTGTGTAACTGACTCAATGTTGCTTCTCGTATCTATATGTCTTTTCCTCAAAACTGTGAATTGCCTGATGACTTTTGCTTCTTGGCACAGTCATTCGCGAAGGTCATGAAGTGTACGATCCATAGGATGACTGTCTGGTTTGATGTAATGTGCTGAAATGGTTCTTAAGGTAAGAAGACCTTCTGAATATATTCTGTGAGATTTCGCATGTTTGATTCTTTTCTTTTTTGGGGAAACTATCTGGCCGCCGATAGTTTTCCCTTGATCTGAAACATTTGCGAATATCTGAAACTACTTTCATAATCGATAAGTAAAATAACGGTGATTCACATATGCACCCTCAAACTACTTTCATCGGACAATGGGGATTCACACATGTGAATGACACAGATAAACAAGTAAAATGACGGTGATTCACATATTATCCAAATGTGTTATATGGTGTTGATGTTGGAATCACCTCACGCCTAGGCCATGCTCAGAGTTCTCCCTTAGTTAGGCTGTTTTATAATCGATAAGTTAAAGCAATATCTCAGTACCCTGTTTTTTACTACAAACAGCAGTCACATCATCGATAGATTTATTCTGTTGTCATCGTATTCCTATGAGCTACAGCCAGTCATTTGAAATCTGTTATAGAGCTCTCTGTATATATATGTTTCTGAGTTGATAATGAGTTTGTTTCTCCAGGTGAAGGGATGACTGCTGCAGTTATCGCTGAATTTGTCGCATCGCATCAATGTGGTTGGCGGTGTTTACATGTTATCTGAAGAAAAACTCGTCCTAGTCTAGCTTAATATCTAGTGTTGCAAGTCTGCTTTAAAATACCTAATCTGGGGGATTTCTGCTTCTCCAAGTATTAGTGCTAGTGTTGTGCCTTGATTTTGTTTTGGTGACTTCAACTTGTGCCATATGCTATTTTGCATCAAATAATTCTTCGATTTTTTGCATGACCTGTAAATTCTCGTGTCTTGCTACCAAAACTTCCATACCCAAATTTATATCCTTTATCTGCATATATGTTTCATCGTAAATTTTCAGAACCTATATATGAACAGAGTAATGTGAACATGCGATGGGCCAGGTGTTTTCATTATTTTTAACAGTAATGTGATGACCAAGAGTGCAATAAAGAAGAACAAATGATCCTTGGTTCATTCACAGCAAGCTTCAGTAAACTTTCACATGCATCATATAAGTTCAGGTGGTAACCGGTGCTGACTACTCCCTTGATCTGAAACATTTGCGTGGCAGACCCCCCACTGCTGATCACTCCCTTGCCGACGAACATTTACATGTGCATCTGGTACTTGGCACGTGAATATCAACCATAAGAACTGGCACATGAATATCAACTGGGGTAGCGCATGAATAGCAATAGTAAAATAAATAAGGTTGTAGTGAAAATCTTGATATTCCACAATCAAACAAGAATATTTATTACAAATTCAACATTTTTGTGATATCAAGTGCAATGACTGGTCCTGGCAACCATATAAAATGGATCTTGGTTTCTTGCATCCTGAACCTTACAAAATTTCTGCATTACAGACTACCTCAGGCCAGTTAGTTTTCAGAAGTAGCATCTGGGTTCATTGAAAAGGCAATTAAAATGAATTGCTCGAGAAATAATAATCCTGAAAGTACAAAAAAATGAATGAGAACCGGGTGACAAATGGAGCACATTCTTTAGAAACAAGGACAAATGGAACACATTCTTCAGTATACATATGCAAGTCACTGATACATATGGTTAACTGAAAAGGCAATATTTTGGAGTGCCTTCAAACATTTGCAAGTAACCGAACAATACATATAGTAGATTTCTGGAAGGTAAGAAGCTAACTTAGACTACTATAATTGTGGCAACAGTGGGCTGACTGAAGGATAATGACCTCTCAAACGGGAACAGACAGCGAGCATTTGCAGTAGTAGTCCAAATTTCAGACACAATATTCAGTAAGTATAGTGCTAGGCACATCCTAGCACAGATTATAGTTGGATCGTACATTTCTAGGATAATGATATAGTCTCTCACTAATGATCTACTGGATATTTCAGACATGTTAGATTGCAAACGTTTAACCTTTCGGTAATAGTGTCATGCTCTCATATGGTTTATGAAACTTGATAGGTGTTTACCTGTTTGAGTTCCTCGGGCAGTTTGGTGAACTCCTGCCGGTAGTACTGCAAGTTGGCAATTTGATTATTTGCAGTTTGCAGATTAATAAGCTGCACTATGAAAATTAATAAGAACCACACAACTTTAGTGCTAGCTAGAATACTAGGAAAAATGCCCGAGATATGCATGTATCCTATATTATTCATGTGTCTCACAACTTATTCATGTCAGATTAATGAACTTTGATTGTGAGGGACGGCCGTTTCTTCATGACACGTATGGAAATACCCTGTCCTATTAAAATGGAGCACCATCTCTGTCTCAAAATATAAGGCCACCATGTATTTTGAGGTAGAACTTTGACTAACAATTTGGTCTATAAATATAAATTATATATTATCAAAACTAAAACTATACCATTGGATTCATATTTAAAAGATGTTTCCAACAATATATTTCGGTTGTCATATAATTTGTATATGATTGATCACAGTTTTAAAATACGAAGTGTACTTATATAAAACCGGAGGAAGTACCAATTATGTTGAGAAGATTTTGAGCCGGTTCGGCTATATTGATAGCAAGTCTTCCCCAACACCTTATGATCCCAGTGTGACACTATGCAAGAACCAAAGAATTGCCATAGAAAAGTTGAGATATTCTCATATCATTGGCTCACTCATGTACTTAGCGAGCGTCACTAGACCCGGCATCTCTTTTTCTGTTAGCAAGTTGAGTACGTTCATGTCAAATGCGGTCATGCGATACCTATGTGGTACAATGAGTTATGAGATTCACTATTCAGGACACCTAGATGTGCCTCAAGGATATAGTGATTCGAATTGGATCTCTGATGTAGCTGATCTCTACACCACTATTGGGTATGTATTTACCTTTGGTGGTGGCGCAGTGTCATGGAGATCTTGCAAACAAACCATATTGATGAGGTCAACTATGGAAGCAGAAGTAACTGCTTTACACACAGCCACTGTTGAATCAGAACGCATGTGTGAGCTTTTGATGGACTTGTCTGTGGTTGAAAAACTTGTTCTGTGAATCTTTTTGAATTGCGACAATCAAACCGTAATTGTCAAAGTGAACAATTTTCAGGATAACGCGAAGCCGTCAAGACACGTAAAGAGACGTTTGAATTATGATAGAAAATTGCGAAACTCCGGAGTAATAACTATTACGTATATTCAAACAGACAAAAACCTGGCAAATCCCTTTACAAAGGGACTATCACATAATGTGATAGAAAGTGCATCGAGGGAGATGGGTTTGAGACCCGTTGATGTTACAACTTATTAGTAACCCAACCTTTATGATTGGAGATCCCGTGAATTAGGAACTGGAAAGAACAAACTAGTGATTTAACTAAGGAGAGTTTTATGGAACCCTCTCTATGTGAATATGCACAACTCTCAATGGCTGTAAGGCAGGCTGGTAACATGCCTTAATGTGTTTCTGTTGGCTATTTTAGAAAAGATGATGTCCTACAGAGCATTCTTGAAAGAACACACATATTTTTTTCCGATTGTTAAACGTTGCAATCCACGAGATTTGTGTGATCTCAAGTATAATCATGACGCATATGCTTCACCCTCGGGGTAGGCTACAGGCAGACATGTACTGGTTATGACTTTGAGTGAAAATTGTTCACGCAAAACTTGCAATTCAAGGTTTAGTCCGTTGTTTAAGTGTGAATGGATGTACTTAAGGTTCTAGGCGGAAGTTTAACTTAACAGTCTCTGCTGAAACACTGGTATATAAAACAAGCAACGATTATTGGTAAATCTCTAAATGGACATTTGAGTTCTTACGGGGGATTGTTGAAATATTTGGGTCCATATGAGTAGCCCATATTAGATTTAAAATTTCCCTATAAATCCCAAATCCCACATAGTGGCAGTCCATGTGAGTTGGAGCCCAAGTTGTTGGCAGCTCACTAGGGAGAGGGCAAGAGGTGAGAAGTTTAGTCCCACAGGAAAAGTTGGGAGGAAGTTAGACCACCTTATAAGGTGGGTTGTTCCACCACTAGTAGGTGAGCGAGAAGAGGAGTGGTACGCGGGCGCTCCTCCTCCTCCTCGCTCGATGCGATGCGCTCATGGTGAGTGGATTGAGCCTCGAGCCGAGACTTTTCTTTCTTTTTGTAGTTCAAGAAAACGAATAGAGTCCTAGACGTACGCGTCACAGTTAGTTGGTTTGGGTCGCTCCCGGACCGTAGGCTATCTGTAACCGACTCGAAATGTACGTGCGACATGGGTGTGGCCCACGTTGGTTAGGTTTTCCTGAGCCTATATAATATCTTGCCCGGCTACCGCAGAAATATATCTAATACACGACTTAGGGTTTTGCCACCTCTCTCTTCTTGCGCCACCATCGTAGCCTACTCCATCCCGCCCGCCGGCGTGCAAGGGCGAATGGGAGAGCAGGTCTCCGAAACTGCTCGCCTTTGCAATCCTATGCGGGAGAGGGCGAATTATGTTTTTGGGAAGCTCTCTGCGCGACTGCTCAAACTCTTCATCACGGGCCATCTTCCGTCCAAGTCGGGTGGTACTTCCTACCGTCGTCTTCAACGCTGTCTACTTCGACCCATCGTAAACAATGTTTTCATCAGTAACGTTACTGCTGCGATGTCATCTGCTACACCTCCACCAGATCGGTACGTGCGACATATCTCGATCTGTTTAGCGATAGACGTTTTACCGTTTGTGCTGCTACTATTCATGTTGATTAATGCATCTACTCGTTTCGTGAGTTTATTGATATGCATGTGTGGTTGAGAGTGACGTCTCAATTTCTAAAGTCTTATTGGTATTCTCGTGTTCCCCTTGAATCGAACTATAAATTTAGGTAATACTTCCCATCAAAGATTTCAGCGATCCCTTATACCTTGTGGGTATCAGCAACACCATATATACAAGGCAACAAGGCTCCATATGAAATTGTCAGTTCTATTATGAATGTGAAATTTAATATGGAATTCTCCAAACAAATGTGCTAAAACTTCCATGAGAGTGGATTTGGTGATCAGAGGGATACATGAGCACCAGATTATCACCGTTGGATTTGTTCCACCACCGTTGGATTCTGCTACTCACTAACGGCCACTCACTAATGGCCACTACCTAGTCGGCCTCGACCTCCACCTCGCCGGCCTCCACCTCGCGCATCTGAGGTTGCGCCAGTGTCTCCCCGGCCAAGCGCATTGCCGTGCACCTTCCCCGCGTCTCTACGCCCTTCCACTCGATGCGCTGGACCGTTTTGATGTGTGTACAGTGCTAACATCGTTAGACACGTATCGAGAAGAGAAGGGGTGCTCACGTATCCCCCTGATCACCAGGCTTCATCTGGAACTGCCATTGAGTCTGTTTTGACGCTGGGTAAGATACCCCCGGACCTTCCACGGGGAGGACAAGATATCCAAGTAAAGTCTATACCACCGGAAATACGGTTCAGAAGACTTTGCGAGAAATCACGTCTCCCCGTCTCGGAAATAGGCAAAAAAAATCCAAATTATGATCCTGAATACAATCGGCTAAATGTAAGTGTTTAGCCAAGTCACCAAGACCTCTACTATTCGCAAACATGCCATTCATTGGGAAACAATGGGGGATTTGGAAATTTTAGACCGTTTCCGTGGTTTCTTGTTGGAGGAGGATTTGGATTTCCAATGAGATGCCTTTAACTCATATAAAGAGTAAATGTCGTCTTCTTCCAAACCCACCTCCGACACTTCACCAACTAGGTGAGAAAGAAGCTCACCATCTGATGTGGCAATCGCTTCGCCCTCATCTATATAGGTGGAATCCAACGCGGTCAAAGCTTTTGGAATAACCGTAAGACAATCAAATTCCATATGCTTCAAAACCCTAGTTGAAACAGATATTTCTTTTTCATTACTACCGAGTTTGATGCCTAAACTATTAAGCTTAGAAGACATAACAGACGACGAAAAAGAAAGAAAGGACTGATTTCAAGAAATCGTACCAATGGAATCAAGGTTTTGCGCCGCCTTATGGCGCATCACCTTCTTCATCGTATCATCATCCGTCACAGTCCCCCCATCTGCATCCATGCCAAACCTTCCACTCCACCTGACCGGAGTAGCATAACCACCATGGCGGTCACTCAACAGTGCAGGTGTGATGAGTGGCGGTGGAACAACCTCCGCAACCCGCGGTGAAGGCGGCGCAGAAGGTGTAGTCGGTGAAGGAAGCGCAGTGGGTGAGGTTGGTGCCGAAGCCATAGGCGGTGTCGAAGAAGGAGTCGTCGGCGCGGTCGATGAAGGAGGCGCTGAAGAGTAGGGCGTCGGGGTCGGCACATGGGACGTAGCGCCCGACCCTAGTACCGTCAACGTCGATGCCGAAACAACGTCAGCAGTAGAGGGAGGCACAGGTGATGTAGCACCCCCCACACACCACTGCCATATCAACCGTAGAGGGGGGCACGGGTGGCGTAGCAGCCCCCCACCCCCGCCTCCTCCAGCATCGTCGCCATAGACGAGGAAGTAGAAGGTGACGTGGATACCATCCTCGTCCCCCCTGAGCAATCACCAGTGAGGCCGAGGAACCGGCTGCCACATCCAGGGGTATCACTATAGACCGACTCACCAACTACGGAGACAACCTACGAACCCTCTCAACAATCTACAACCCTCTTGGGGTCCTCGGGTTAGCATTATATGGAGTAATGACCGAACAAAAGACAGGAGATGCCGCCACAGACTTTCCTTTATTTGCTGAGGAAGGAGGGACAGAAGTGTCCACGTCCATGTTAGAAGCCTCGGACGAGGACGATGCCCCAGATGGACCAGAAATATCATGGTCCTTGTTGTTTCCCAAGCTAGTCCTCTTCATCCACATCATCATCCTTCTGTCTCCAAAACAAGGAGCGAAAGACGAGTCCGCAACAAAATCAGTCGCTCGCGACGAAAAACAAAGTAAAAAAGCTTCAACTTCACAGCACATGCCATGGCAAGATATGGCCCAGTATCATCCACCTGTCTCTCCAATGCCTTGGGCTTCACCATGGCCACCAAGATACGCACAACCCCACTGCTCCGAGAGGAACACCAATAAGAGTGACAAGATGCAGCCTGCAGGAACGCTAGCTCTATGCCTGCGCCGCTACTGGAACAAAACATATGCTACGGTTTGATGGTGATGTCGGCGAGCGTGTCCATCCTGGAGACATTGTGAACTTCAGGTGGTGAACGTATCCATCAAAGGGTATTTTGATGTGAACCGTGTAGAAAATATAGAACCCTAATATTTTGTTTCGTTTCGTTATTTATTTGGTGACTTGGAGTACAAGATGATATCTCTAGGGTCCTAGTCTATCTCTATATCCTATATGTATTCTAACATTCCCCCTTAGTCGTAGCGGGAGTGAAGCGGACGATTGCGACTGGATTTGAAGTCTCGCGCTTCCGTTCTCTTGTCCTCTTTGTCATCATCGGCGTCCCCTTCTGGTGCATTCTCTTCCCTCCCGCAGTCACAGCGGGAGTGTCGAGGACGCAAGTGATGACGCGGACGCTGTCGACTGGAGTTGTTGCCAATGTGTAGCTGTAGACATTGTCTTGATGTCGATGTCGAGGTAGCCGATCGTGATGTAGCCATGGTCGAGGTAGTCGTGGTCGATGATGTAGTCGTCGTAGATGGTGTAGCCGCCTTCGCCGGAGGCGCAAAATATTGCGCGGCTTTTGTTTTCTTCCTTTTTTGTTTGTTTGGACGGAGCTGCAGTCGGGGCTGAAGTTTTGCACCTTAAAAGGTACCGTCGGGGACGGCGTTTTGCACCCAGAGGGGTACCGTCGCGGGCGTCTTGCAAATGTCAGAGGACGCGGTCGTAGGTGAGACCATCAGTTTTGCCAGGACTGGAGGAAACCCACCAAGCACACACGGTTTTGCCAGAACTATGTGCTCGGTTGTGGTGTGTCGATGCAGTCTTAGCTGTCGGACACGGTCAATGCCGGCGTCGGTGTCGTGTCATGGGACACGGTCAATGCCGGCGTCGGTGTCGTGTCATGGGACGCGGTCAATGCGGGCGTCGTGCCTTGCAGTTGTACTGTCAGGGGGCGTCGTAGTTTCGTGTCCATCATGTGATGTTGTGCGGCGGCGGCGTATTGACGAAGATGTCGATGAAGACCACGTTGATGTAGACCTTGCCGATGATATGTCGGCGATGAAGCAGCAGGCGTGTCGACGATGGTTGGTCGCTTGAAGGCGTCCCTTGCGGCGACGATAGTGTCGATGCCATGCTGTTGGAGAAGTCGAGGAAGAACTTGCATATCTTTCCACACCGGCCTGGCATGTGGGTAGTGCATGTCGATGTCGCTTCTCGTATATGTGCTGGACGAAGATCTTGTGTTGTTGTAGTCGTACAGCTGATGTTGTACTGTTCGGCTCGGTGATGTCTGGTGCATGCGCGCAGGTCGACGTAGGGCGCTTGTCGTGTCGGTGCAGCTCGATCCGGTGTCGCTGCTGATGTAGATGAGCTGTGGAATCGCTGGTTTTAGGGGCCGTGCCGTCGACGCTGATAATGCCTAGACCGACGAGTAGCTGGAGGTGTGTCCGCCGGCGTGTGCACCAGGCTGGAGTCCACATGCGCGTATATGTGCATATTGGTACATGTACAGGTACGTGCCCGTTATGTGCCGTACATGGCTGGAGCAGGCTCGGCCGGCCGGTGGCGTTGGCGCTGGCGTCTGGTGCGTCGGGTCTGCAGCAGTCAGACGTGATCAGCAGCCCGTGGGGGTCTCTGATGGATCGGTTCAGGGTCCAGCACTCCCGCGAAGATCGCGAGAGCCTCCCCGATTGTGGCGCCGTTGATGCACATGTTGAAGGCGGGTACGTAGATGAGCCTGGCCCTGTTGGCCGATACAGGCCGCCGACCATGTGCTATCAACTGGCAGCATGCCGACGTTACAGAAGTCGACGTAGATGGACACGTGCGCTGAAGTCGATGTAGATGCTGGGAGAGGCCGGTTCCTGGAGCCACGGTGGTGGTGTGCGGCAGATGCATGACTGGTTGCTGTCGCGTGTTGCCCAGGCCGGTGCGGTGCTGCTTATCGATGTAGCGAGATTTCAGCAGACGATGATGACGCGATGCGTCGGGTTGATGGAGCGCCGAGAAGGGCTGGCGGAGGCGAGTCGAGGACGCGGCGCCGTCCGCGCGGAGTGCCGTGCTGCCCAGAAGTTCGGTAACCTGAACGCAATTTGGATCGGATTGATTTCACCGGGATATCGTCTAGGGTTTATTTGTAGCTAATTGAATCTATCTATGGAATTGGAAATTTCGAAATCTAGATCTAATATAAACTAAGAACTGATCTAATCTATGAATTTTGTTCGGATTCCGCACCCCGGAGGAGAAGATCTCCCCGAGGGCGGGGCGATGAGGAAGTGGTGAGGAACCTAGGATCAGCGCCGCGAGCCTAACCGCTCTGATACCATGTAGAAAATATAGAACCCTAATATTTTGTTTCATTTCGTTATTTATTTCGGTGACCCTCATGGGGTATATATAGAAGTACAGGAGGGGAACAGACTTGGAGTACAAGATGATATCTCTAGAGTTCTAGTCTATCTCCATATCCTACACGTATTTAACAAACCGTTCAAATTGACAAGCAAACAGGAACCAACAAAAGTGTACGAATTTATTAATCCCGAAGTAAAAATTCTACTACCCACTGCATTTTTGAAGCATATATGAAATATCCCTGCAATTAACACGTACATTATTTTCTACTGCAAACAAGGTTAGGGGTAAATTTGTTTCGCAAAAGAAAAGATTCTCGTGCACCAGGTGTGTATTTCTAGTATTCCTCGAAATTTATCTTTCCATCTAAACCAAGGTATTCCTGGGAAGTCTAGCACAAAGTCCGGCCGGGCGGCCGTCGATCGCGGACTGAACACGAAAACCTGCAGGATCAGTATCTCCTATCTGGCCGTCGTCTTAGATCTACGCGCGCGTGCCCGATCTGAATGCCGCACCGGCACCATCCAAGCATAGCTCGCAACAGCCATGGCAGCCCAAGTCAATGAGGAAGAGAAGGAGACGAAGAAGATGACGGTCTTCGTCACCGTCCCTAGGCCCCGCCGTCCAGGCTATGGTTCCGGCGCCCTAAAGGTCGTTGCCCTAGAGGTCTCTAGCGACGACACGGTGGCGAGCGTCAAGGCAACCCTCCACGACATGGAGGGGATCCCGCCGTCGCGGCAGCGCCTCGTGTTCGCCTGCTCGGCCCTGCCGGACGACGACGACACCACGCTGGCAGAGCACGGCGTCGTCCACTCGGCGACGATCCAGCTCGTGGAGACGGAGATGCGGGTGTTCGTGAAGAGGTTAGACCGCAGCAGCATCATGACCATCTCCGGCGTAGAGAGCAGCGACACCGTCGAGAGCTTCCGGGTAAGGGTGCAGGAGCAGGACGGCATCGGGGCGAAGCAACGTCAGGGCGGCGTCGGGATCCGGCCGGCGCGGCAGCGGCTCCTCTGCGGCGGAACACAGATGGAGGACGGCCACACGCTCGCGGCCTACGACGTGCGAAATGAAATAACCATGACGCTTCTCGTCCGCTGGATTGTCAATTACCGGACAAGGCCGGTGGAGCTGGACATGGATGTTACGGACACGGTGGGCAGGATCAAGGAGCGGGTGGAGGAGGCGGAAGGTGTACCGGTGGAGTGCCAGAGCCTCTTGTTGGGTGCGGAGGAGCTGGACGACGACCGCACGCTCCCACACTTATTCTTCGAGACGGGCACTTTTGTGAAGATTCAGTGCCGGAGGCAGGAGGGAGGTGCCGCGACCAATACGACGACAAAGCAGGCGCCGGTGATCGGCAAGGAAGCGGATGTCACTGGCCCGGCCCGAAAAAAGAACAAGGGGATCCCAGCCCCACAATGGAGGCGCTTCACTTTCCATCTTCTCGGTCCAGAGCTAGCGGCGATCTGTCCTTCGTCTTGTGACACAGACCCCGTTTATTAGATATACTATTCACTTTGATCTATAATAAGTATCGTGGACTTAGTTCAAATGTGTACTACTTGTTAGGAATTAATTAATAGTTTAATTAAAGGGATAATCCTCCCTCTTGTAATTATCTATGACGGTTGCTTCGCCAACAGTCGCGACCCTTCTCGCAACCTCTCGAACAGACGCGACTCTTACTCGTGTCCCTTCCCAGTGTATATATACTCAGAATCATCAATGGAAAGTAACAGTTGAATCATTTGCTGTCTCTCTCGTTTTACATCTCGATTACTTTCAACACTACTCTCTCAGTTAATCCACGATATTTGTTACGGATCAGAGTGAGTACTAGATTTAGAGGCGTGGCTTGGCGAGTGTTCCTAGATTTTCACAATTGTAATTGATTTGGTAACCATGCATGAAATTTAGTATGAGGCCTTTGTGGTTTTAAAAAGAATCATAGAAACAACTGAGCACAAGGGAGTGTCAAAAACAACATTCACATTAGTTTGACATCTTCACATAACTCAAGATGGTAGGAAGGCCTAATTCCTAAGGGAGGGAGCGTAGAATGGACATATGATGTAAAAGAAAGTGCAGTATCTGTAATGAATAGAACAGACATGAGCTTAACAGGTTCGCTAAAGGAACTTTTATAAGCATAAAAGGTGTAATTAGAACATCGTGTGCGTCGACGTCCATGACATACATCCATGGGCTCCACTTCATCTTCCCACTCCATGGCCGCCCCAGGCTTCGGCGCTCGTTGTGCCATGGGAGGAGTGAGCCGGTCTGTCCTCCTCACAAGGCGGGTCACGCGCCCATAGCCCTAGATGAGCATTTGCCAACAGACCGCAGCGGTTCTTCCACCACAAATGTGCCCTTGAGAAGAGCTACAAGGAGCAGCAAGAGGCCCAGTGCTTCCAGCCTTCGACCATGTCGCACCAGCACCAAGCGTATCTTGTTCAGTTCTTGTAACTGAACTACAGGAGCTATTGGAGCATATCTTGTGTAGTCCATGTTACTGAACTTTGGGCTCTTCGTGTGAGCGTTCCTGCTAAGGTCAATGTTTTTAGGTGGATATCAGCTATCAGGTGAAACCACACAACATACCATTGGTACCACACCTCGAAATATTGTAGCTGGCGCAACCACATATACAATAGTGTACCATCCATTTAACATTACGACGCCATAAATCTGGTATACACCATCATGCAACCTTCCCCAAAATTAACAATGTCATCCAAGCAAGTAAATGACAGTGTAACTACTCTCTTGCCATTCCTCCACCGGACACCAACCATATTCTCTTTCCCCGCTTTCTACAAAAATCTGGCAAAGTTCCTTCCTTTGCCATAACCGCCATGTTGTTCCACTACCTTAACTTAATATACCTAGCTAGATAGATAATGGATGGATAGATAGATGGTACATGTAATAAAAGGGAAAGGTTAATCTTCCTGTCTCCCGACACAAACCATGGCAAGGCAGTGCCACATATGTATATATATCACTGTTCGACGCCTATCCTCAACTCAACCCGTGAAACCCCTCAGGAAGCCAAACCGGCTTGAGCTCGAAACAGGTTTCGTGAGGGCGGCTGGACTTGGAGGACGAGGAACGTCATTCCGCACCACCCCCGATGAGGACGACGATCCTTCCTTCATAGAAGTCGCTCGGTTGATCACAGGAGCCTGCATAGTAGACAGGAAAACATAGCTTCAGTTGATCAGTTTTGGAAACGGTGTTTTTGGATCTAACCAACAACTCTATACTGTGAATAGTGTAATCTACAAACAGAAAATACAATGTCAGCTAGGCAAAAAAATGGAAAGGAGCAAAGTTCCACAACAAACTACCACAGCCACAAAGTTCATGTTTCTTCAAGATACAGCCCACAAAGGCATAAAACCTGTATTCTGGTGGTGGCATGCTTTTGGTTACAGAATTTACCATATTGTGTTTAACATGGAGAGAACCGATAGTTAGGACACCAAAATTAGGTTCAAAATTTAACGCTACAGACTACAATATATAGGGAAGCAGAAAGTAGATCTAAATAAAGACGACTATTATTTATTTTCACTGTGTGCAATCATCATTAGGCAGATCACACCCTCTTCCTAAAGTGGAAGGTGCTAACAAACAGACCATGACAAGACCCAACGAAACAAAGCATGAAGAGATACTCATGTCTTACCCTTTTAGGTATCGATGTAGTTCCAGCTAGCATACTCAATCCTGATGCTGACATGGCCGTAGATGGACGCACAACCTACGGAGACAACATGTATTAGACAGGATACGCCAGGTCGAATGTGTTGCAGAAAACATTTGAGCAAAAACTGACCTTAGCAGTATCTACTCTAGGTGATTGACCTACAGGAGATTCTGGTTCCGAACCTGATGGCAAGGAAACAGTCTGTAGAAACACAAAAAGGTCAGACAGCGAGGATTCAAACTATATTAATACTGGAAGAAGATGGATGATGTTACCCTAGCAAGTCCTTCTGAAGATTCGATAGCAGGGCGAGGAGTTGATGCTGCGATCTGGAAAATACGACATCAGGATTAGGAGAATAAAAAAAAGTCTTTCCCTCTTAGGAGGCCTGTAAAACTCCCTATCTTTTCAATGCAATGAAGCGCAAAAGTCTTTTGCGTTTTCTCGAAAAAAAAAGGATTAGGAGAATAAAACTTTCACTAACATGCCACATGCCATAGACAAATCATGACAGTGCTGACATTAAAAAGAGGACATAAAGGGGAATAAGATATGAGATATATTATGCGGACTTGCCTTAAGAGTATCTGCTTTCGGACTCCGATCTAATCTTTTAGTGAACTCACATAGCTCATGTATTCCTCGCGTCGTGTGATCCTAAGACATTTCAATCAAAGCCAAAAGGATTAGCAACACAAAATTTTCTGTAGCAAAACAAATTGTCGAGCTAGAAATTTTGACTTACTTGAGTATATGCAAGGCGTCCAAGCTTTGTCTCCTGCAAGAAAAAAAGGCAGGGATTCAGTTTGTACCCTAGTACTACAAGTCCTAATCCATGCTCAAAGGGAAAGAGACTATTCTGAACAAAAAGAAATAAATATGTACTGTGCAGGCCTGCAAGGTACCTACCAGAGTGCGAACTACAAGATGAACTGATTGTATTTCCTCCTGAAAGGCGCTCAGATCTCCATGGATGACAGTCACCTATGAAATAGAAATCAATTTTTTTATCAGTCTCCCTTAGACTGAATCCTGGAAACAAGAACTGCATGACCAAGTTGCAAACCTCTTTTCCTGTGGCTTCAATAATCTCATGGCACTCATCTAAATTACAATCGACTCGGTCGATCCTTCCAGACAAATGCTTCTTTGAAGCCTGATATCAGACGAATGAAGAAAAATATGGTTATTGTTGAAACAAATGGGAGTCGGCAAACGATGAAGCTAGCATATATAACACAAATGATCTAACTATATGGAGACCTATCTAGGGCATGTCTTCTATTTTTGTGCATTTTACCTCTTCTGATTGCATACAGGCACTAGGTAGAATTATACAAACTTTCTATGCACCACACACATAATGCTTAGGATCATCAACATTGTAAGAAAAGTGTTTACCCATCTAATATAAAAAAAAAAGTATGTGCAAACTGAAGGCCTTTAGCAATTTTCAACTTAACAACCTCTGAAGTGTTGCATTCACAAGTTTAATGACCCAGTACTAATACAGATTGGCATAGTGTAAGTCGTAATTCATCAAGATGTCAATGACTAGGATGATTGATTATTTAGGTGAATCTTATAATGCAAATTTTACTATAATACAATGTGTAATACACATCAAATAGCAAAGCAGCTAGCGTACAACACAAATGTTCTAAATGAATGGAGACCTACCTAGTCCTTGTCTTCTGTATGTGTGCATTTTCATCTTCTGATTACATACATGTACTAAGTAGATTTATATGAATTTCTATGTACAGAACACGCGAAAATGAACTAGTAGATGCTGTGAAGTGAGAAAAATGGACCATCAACATTTTAAGGAAAATGTTTAGCCATTTTTAACAGAGCAACCTCTGACGGGGTGTATTCCCTGCTTTAGATGCCACAGTCCTGATACAGATTGATATAGTGTAAGCCCGAAACTTGATCAAGATGTCACAGACCGGGGTGATTGATTACTTTGATGATGCAGTTTTACTACAATATACAGCATGCAATGTGCATCAGATAGCAATATGGCATCTTTGCAACCTGCATCTGAAAACGTGACTGCAAATATCCAGTGAATATGACGAAGGAACTTACATGGACACTTTCCGAAACCTGATCCAGCTGTTTGCCAACCACGTTGCAGGCATCAGATAACCCGCGCTTGGTGACGAACATTAAATCAGCAATCTTCCATCCCTGCGAATCATCAAGTTAGCTTCAACACAAGTGCCATTGTTGAACTTCAGAACAGGAACAGGATCAGCTCGGCTTGCAGCCTAGGACCCACTGCACTAATAATCTAAAATGACGAGGAAATAAAACTAGCTGCTCGTAGGGTAGTAGCCTTACACTGAGTAAACAGGGGAGTAAATGTTTACCTTCCATCTTATGTATAAATAGCCGAGGGCTCCCAGAGCGATAGCAGTCAAACCGTAAGCACCAGCGCCTGCATGAGAAGATTCTGCTTCAGCCGGCACGTAAAAGGGAACCAACGGGTGTTTAGCAAGCCTAGGTTGGTTGTGGTAACAACCAACTCAATCAAGCAAACTAAAACGACTAACAGCAGAAACAAAGTATACTGTTCATTTTCTTCGATGTTTGGGGTTCACAGTACATAGGTAGAGGCAAAAGAGCACAGGCCACCCACAAGGCTGGCTACAGATACTATGGTCTGTGGAAGCGGGGCAACTAACCAGGCCTGCCGTTGATGATGATGTGCGGCATCTCTTTCTGATCGCTTAGCACGCGGAGCTGCTCCCTGAGATAGTTGACCTGAAAGTAATGCGCGGTCGATCGATCTGCGGTTAGCACGCACGCTTGTTGCAGGCGTAAGAGGCCGGTGGAAAAGAGGATGGTCGGTACTACCTGGGACAGGAGCTGGTCAGTGTGCGGGGAGGAGGCGGCGGAGGAGCCTTCCTTCTTGTCCTGCTTGGTCATGAACTGGGGAAGGGGATCAGATGGTGAGTGGGTAGAACAGGGCTCACAGGGAGGGAGCGGGGTGGGGGTCAGTGTTGTGCGTACCTTGAAGGAGACGGAGAGCACGTCCCTGATGTCCGGCAGCTTGCCGGCGTCGCCGCCGGTGACTAGGGTTCCGACGATCCCTGCGTGCGAGCAACAAGCAAAAACACTGGGCCGTTAGCTTGGGTGCAAGGAGGGCCGGGGGAGCGAGCTGAATCAACCGCGGCCAGCTCGCGGGATGCTGCTGGAGGTGGGGATTCGGGGAGCTGAATCGAGGCCAGCTCGGGAGGAATCAGGGGGGACAGGGCAGAAACCTGAGCCGATGACGATGGCGATCTTGCCGAGCACCATGGCGGCGGCGGGGCGGGGTCGCCGGCCGGGTGGCTGGCGATGAGGCGGGCCACGGCGACGGATTGTTAGCTAGGGTTGGGATGCTCCACTCCGCCCGCGGCCGCCCTCCTTTTGTTTTTTATTATTTTTTCTTTCTTCGTCGAGGGGAGATTCTTCAAAGTCAGACTCACCCAGACTGGGCCGAATGGACGGGCCCAAATCGTATTCGGTTCACAAACAGATTAGTGATCTTCAACCACTTTTTTTCCTCAACAATATTCCTTCCCGAGGAAAATTTTACCCCTGCATGTTTTATGTTAGCATGGTTACCAAGACGCTTCAACCCCAGCATGTACAACACAAAGGCTTGCAATTGAGCTGGGGTTTCGGTGGAAGAACCTGATATAAGATGTGTGGATTTTTTTTGGATTCGTCTATTTTAGTATATATCTATTTTATTTTTGGTGTGTGGATTCACTCACTATAGTGTATATATAGTTCTGTTTTAAATATCTAGAACGTCTTATATTTTTGTGAACAGGGGAAGTAGTTAGTATTAATGTTTTTTTAAGTCTGGCCTGTCCCTACCTAATAGTTCATCCCGATCAAAGTTCGGCCCATGCCTACCTGATAGTTCTCGGTTGTTAGAAATTTGTCCTTTGTGAACAGTTCTTTTACAATTTCCATGTATTTTTTTGAATGAAATAAGTTGGTACTTTTGGTGATGTTTTGGAAAAAATGAATAACAAAATTAATGATTGATTCTAATTAGAATGTCATCAAGCTTAATTGGTACTTCCTCTGGTTTTTATGTAAGTACACTTCGGATTTTAAGCCAGAACTTTGATTAGTCATATATAAATTATATGACAACATAAATATATTATTGGAAACATCTTTTAAATATGAATCCAATGGTATAGTTTTAGTTTTGCTAACATACAATTTATATTTGTAGATCAAATTGTTAGTCAAAGTTCTACCTTAAAATACATGGTGGCCTTATATTTTCAGACAGAGACACTGCTCCATTTTAATAGGGCAGGGTATTTACATAGGTGTCACGAAGAAACCGCCGTCCCTCGCAGTCAAAGTTTATTAATCTGACATTAATAAGTTGTGAGACACATGAATAATATAGAATACATGCATATCTCGTGCTTTTTTTTCTAGTATTCTAGCTAGCACTAAAGTTGTGTGGTTCATATTAATTTTCATAGTGCAGCTTATTAATCTGCAAACTGCAAATAATTAAATTGCCAACTTGCAGTACTACCGGCAGGAGTTCACCAAACTGCCCGAGGAACTCAAACAGGTAAACACCTATCAAGTACCATGAACCATATAAGAGTATGACACTATTACTGAAAAGTTAAACGTTTGCAATCTAACATGTCTGAAATATCCAGTAGGTCATTAGTGAGAGACTATATCATTAGCCTAGAAATGTACGATACAACTATAATCTGTGCTAGGATGTGCCGAGCACTATACTTACTGAATATTGTGTCTGAAATTTGGACTGCTACTGCAAATGCTGGCTGTCTGTTTACGTTTGAGAGGTCCTGATCCTTCAGTCAGTCCACTGTTACCACAATTATAGTAGTCTGAGTTAGCTTCTTACCTTCCAGAAATCTACCATATGTATTGTTCGGTTACTTGCAAATGGTTGAAGGCACTATTGTTCCAAAATAATTGCTTTTCAGTTAACCATATGTATCACTTACTTGCATATGTATACTGAAGAATGTGTTCCATTTGTCCTTGTTTCTAAAGAATGTGCTCCATTTGTCACCGGGTTCTCATTCTTTTTTTTACTTTCATGATTATTATTTCTCGAGCAACTCATTTTAATTGCTTTTTCAATGAACCCAGATGCTACTTCTGAAAACTAACTGGCCTGAGGTAGTCTGTAATGCAGAAATGTTGTATGGTTTAGGATGCAAGAAACCCAGATCCATTTTATATGGTTTCCAGGACCAGTCATTGCACTTGCTATCACAAAAATGTTGCACGCGTGTAAAAGATATTCTTATTTGATACTGGAATATCAAGATTTTCACTACTACTTGAGTTATTTTACTGTTGCTATTAATGCGCTACTCTGGCTGATATTCATGTGCTAGTTCTTATGGTTGATATTCACGTGCAAGTATACAAAGCTAGCTCATACCTCATACTCTCCCTGATCTCTTTTAATTAACATTGTAGTAAATCTAAGTCAACTAAAAGGGATCAGAGAAGTACTAGCTGTTGTGAAAAAATTAGCTGCATAGCGGCTGCAGCTCGTCCCTATTTGACAAGGGAACGATAAAAATTAGCTGCATAGCGGCTGTATATGAAGATAAAGGATACAGATTGTATGGAAGTTTTGGTAGCAAGACACGAGAATCGGGTCATTAAAAAATCGAAGAATTATTTGATGCAAAATAACATATGGCACAAGTTGAAGTCACCGAAACAAAATCGAGGCACAGCACTAGAAATAATACTTGGAGAAGCAGAAATCCCCCAGCTTATGTATTTTCAAGCAGACTTGCGACACTAGAAATTAAGCTAGACTACGACGAGGTTTTTCTTCAGAAACACCGCCGACCAGATTGATGCAATGCGACAAATTCAGCGATAAATGCAGCGGTCATCCCTTCACCTGGAGAAACAAACTCATTATCAACTCAGAAACATATATACAGAGAGCTCTATAACAGATATCATATGACTAGCTGCAGCTCATAGGAATGCGATGACAACAGAATAAATCTATCTATCGATGATGTGACTGCGGTTTGTAGTAAAAAAAACAGGGTACTGAGATATTTCATTCAACTTATCGATTATGAAACAGCCAAACTAAGGGAGACCTCTGGGCATGGCCTAGGCGTGAGGTGATTCCAACATCAACACCATGTAACACATTAGGATAATATGTGAATCACCGTCATTTTACTTGTTTGTCTGTGTCATTCGCATGTGTGAATCCCCATTGTCCGATGAAAGCAGTTTGAGGGTGCATGCCCCTAGCTGGCAGCCAGATAGTTTCTCCCAAAACAGAAAAGAATCAAACATACGAAATCTCACAAACTATATTCAGAAGGTCTTCTTACCTTAAGAACCATTTCAGCACATTAGTACATCAAACCAGACATTCATCCTATGGATCGTACACTTCATGACCTTCGCGAATGACTGTGCCAAGAAGCACAAGTCATCAGGCAATTCACAGTTTTGAGGAAAAGACAAATAGATACGAGAAGCAACATTGAGTCAGTTACACAAATGAGCTGACAAATAAAACTTGAGCCAAACAACTCACTTTTTTTAACTCATAATTATAATTATAGATGATTTATAGTTCACCTTTGATACTAGAAATAGATAACAAAACTACATTGAAATGCAATCCATATTCCTGAAAGTAATACAGTTAGCTAGCTCACAATGCCGAATTTACCTGATAAGAAATAAGGGACTCTAGAATTTTCTCACATAAACTATCCCTCTTCATGCCAGGCAGACAAAATTAAAACATGACTACCACGCTAATAAACTCTAACAACAAAACACCTTGGGCACTCGATTTAAAATACATGGAGCCTAATTCAAGACAAGAAAAGCAAATCGTATTCTGGTTCTCCATCAAGTGAAAAAGAAAACAATTGTTTCAGAAGGTAATAGCAAGATTAGAGCCTATACATGTACGTAACGGATAAAATAATACAACTAGCATTGAGCTTCCAAACATGCCAACCAAGTTACTTAATTGACATTTAATTTTACATCTTTTAATCATTTCGCATTTAAGCTAAATCTACCATGAATGAATACAGCCAATGGCACCATATACAGTTATGAGTTAAGCTAAGAGAAAATTGCTGATTAAGCTTATGCTGTTAGCTAGTGTGTATGAAGTATAATTAGGGCTACCCCCACAAGACAATAAGCACTAAGGATGAGCAGTTACCTGGCGTATAGAAACACCTGAGAGGATGGTAGGCGCCGATATGATTCAAGGGTCCAGAAAGCATAGTAGATTGCATCGACTTATGGTCAAGCATGTACACGGTGCCATTCAAATGTAAAAGGACTACATCAGTATCCTCATCATAACCCTGAATTCTGTCCCTTCTTTCGGTCCGAGGAGGGAGTTCAGGAACGGTATCCATTCCAATGATCTTCCACGGCACCCACGTGGTAACGCCATGAGCATCGACGTCCCTCTTCCACATTAGGAGAGAAGGATAAACCAGCATGGCGTAGCCAATGGCGCCATCCTCAGCCTTGATGATCTGATGGTTTATGCAGCGTTCGGCATGGGTAACAGGAGGCCCCATCATCACAGCTATGCTGTTCTCGCCCAGATCGAACTCGAGTATGCTGCCATTGATCACGGACAGCCAGTAGAGAGATTTGCCGACGAGGACGGCAGGTTTGCCATGGATGTCGGATGGAGACTCTGATGAGATGAGATCGCCCCATAGGCCGGTGTTGGAGGAGTAGACGCAGGCGAGGAGTCGGTTCGGGTGTCTTCTGTACATGGTGACCAGGACCAGCTTGAAGGGGCTGGAGTAGCAGCTGCCGTGCACGTGGCCAGGGTCGGACTCGGCGGCGGCGCAGAGCACCGCCCCGTTGACGGAGACCCTGCCGAAGTAGGGTGGGAAGGCCACCGTGCGCTGGTCGCCTGTGATGGGGTCGCAGACGATGACGCGGCTGGGAAGGCCACCGTCCCACACGCGGGATTTGACGAGGACGCGGCCGTGGCGGCAACCGAGCACGTCCATGTTGTGGCCGCAGCGTCCGAGGTCGAACCGCGAAGGTGGGATGCGGTCGGGCGGGTCGAGCATGGGGGCGAAGACGATGCGCTGGCCGTGGCCGGGCACGAAGGAGCCGAGCAGCGGCGGGTTCCGGTGGCGCGCGCAGAACTGGCGGTGGAACTTGGGGTCGGTGAGGAGGCCCCGCCAGCGCGTGCAGACGGCGGAGGCGCGGGCGAGCGAGGACGGCGTAGGCGGGAGGCGGACGAAGATCTCCCGCAGGATGTCGTCGTCGTCCGGCAGGGAGGCGGGCGAGCGCCCGCGGCGGCGGCGAGGGATGCGGCGGGTCATGGAGGCGCCCTCCTGGCTCGCCTGGGTTCGGGGATGGAGGCGCGGGCTGCGGCGGCGGTCCAGTCCGGCCCCGTCCCCAGTTGCGTGGATTTGGGAACGGAGCCGCGGGCTGCGGCGGCGGTCCATTCCGGCGGCCGCCAAGCCAAGACCTAGCTAGTATTCCGGCGGCACACAACAGGGGAGTCGCTCTTTTGCCTGTTCATTCGTTCACTCGTAGCCTGCTTTTCTTTTTTTGGCGAGTACGCCAAAGAGATTTAAGTACAAGAACCTAGCCCACACACCACACCGACTAGTCACCGCCACCACCGACAAAACAATAACAACACGAAGGACCCTGCCCTAAGCTAAAACCACAAAGCCGCGTCTCGACCGACGCTAGACACCTCCGAAGAACAACAACTCCAAAAGGGCTCTCCTTGTCAACGCGCCAAAAAAAGGGGAGATGGCGGAACTCGAACAACCCAAAGAAGACATCGTCTTGGAGATGCCAGCAATGGCGTGCATTGCGCCCTTGCAGCCAGCCTCGGACAGCGGCGAACACCGGAGGAAAGCACCAGGACCTCCAAGCCGTGTCTCCAAACGCGAAGCTCCCAACAAAGGAACGACGTCGAGGACGCCGCCATCGCGCCGATCCAAAGGATCTAGGCTTTCGCCCAGAGACATCAACCAAACCAGGCGAGAACACGAGAGACACCGACATGCCTCGGCGACGCCTCCAGAGAGGGGCACGACACCCGCAGGCGCCGTCGTCGTCGGCCCAACGAGTTGGGCAAGACCTTCGTCCGCATCGTCGCACGACTCCGAGCCTCCGAGGCTTGGGGCAACCCTGTCCATGGAGAGACACACCGCTGCCACCGCTGCTCCTCAACATCATGGTCGCAAAAAGCCGTGGTCTCCAGCACGACGGCCCAAGCCACCAGCTTCAGCCTTGACGAAAACAGCGCAGCAACTCCCACCACCTCCGGCAAAGACCAGGCCGTTTCCGGCGCACCCGCTCCAGGCACAACCAGCAGATGACCAGGCCCAAAAAAAACTCAGATCTGGCCCGAGAAAGCGCAGATCGAGCCCGCACCAACCACCAGCTCCCACGCCGGCGCCATCGAGAGGCATCGCATCATGTCCCCAATGCCGGAGCGGACGACCGACGCACCAGGGCACTCCGCCCTGGCAAGGCGTCCTCCGCGTCGCCGCCCCGAAGATGGGGTCTTGCGCCTCCGCCTCCCTGCAGCCCCGCCGCACCACGCCGCAGCCACCGGGAAGCCCCGTTGCTCGCCCCCAGCACAGGGACGGCGGCCGATGCGCCCGGGCACTCCGCCCTGGCCACACATCCTCCCGCCTCGCCGTCCCCGAGATGGGATCTCGCCGCGCCGCCACCCGGCTGCTCCGTCGTGTCCTCCCTCTCCACTCCTTGCTGCCTGCCAGGTCGAAGCCCTCCGCTCGTCCGCCGGGACCGCCATGCGTCGGCGACGACCTCCAGAATCGCGTCGCCGACCGCCCGCCGCCACCACCTTGCAGCCCAGGTACCGTCTCCCTCCGCGCCAGGGAACCCGCCGGGGGACGCCGACCCTGCCCTCCGCCTTCGACGGCCGGGCGCGGCCGCCACCGCCGGTGCCGGCGGCGGCAGCGGCCGGGAGGAGAGGAGACTGGGAGGTTTTTTTTTTGTTTAGGGTTGGGGCTCTCCGGAGCCGCTCGCGCGAGAGCGACCCGGGAGAGAGGAGCGTCTCTTCGTGGGCAATTTTCCAGGGGGCTGCTCACTCGTAGCCTGCTTTTCTTTGCCACATAAACTCGGCACGTTTGGAATCTCAATACATACTCGAGCTAATTACACATTTAGTCCTAGAATTTATACGGCATGTGAAGATTTAATCCTAGAATTTGCAAAGCGTTTGATAACACAGTTCAGAAACTTGTGATCGATGTGATGGTTTGGTCCTCACAGTTTGATTGTGCCACGCTGGAGTCCAAATCGGTGGCCATGGATTTCGTCGTGCTGGTTATTTTGCAAATAAGCCCCTAGAAAAATGCATGCCTATTTTATGTCCTCCAGCACAGTTGGCTGGTTGGTAAAAGGGAATTCCTTTTTTTTGAGCTAAACTATCGGCGCAGTCTGTAGTGTTCTTCCTCGCGCACGC
Source organism: Lolium rigidum (assembly GCF_022539505.1). Lineage (NCBI taxonomy): Eukaryota > Viridiplantae > Streptophyta > Magnoliopsida > Poales > Poaceae > Lolium > Lolium rigidum. The sequence goes on from NC_061508.1 coordinate 350,561,678, forward strand.
ACTGCTCCCACCGCTGCTCCCGCCGCTGGTCCGCCGCTGATGAACTCGTCGGAGATTCGCGAGAGGCTCTGGAAGGATGATCCGCCAGCCTATGGTACGACTCTCCGTCCTCGATTATTTCTTCTCCCTTTGGTTTTGCTCCTTCCGTTCCTGGCTCGGAAAGTTGTTCTTGGTGAGGGTACGATTGAAATCGAGAAACTAAGTTTTTTTTAGATGAATCCACCCGTAATCAACAACAATGTCGTCTGAGTCCATGATCCTTCAGAGTTGAGGGCTATGTTGGCAATCCCAGGGACGTCCTGTTTCGCGGAAAAGCGGAGAGTCTCGTTCAATCCGAGAATCGAAAGTTTTTTTTGTGATGATGTTGTTTTATATATGTTAGTTTGAGTCTTTTCTGTCGAATAGAACCAAAAAAATCAAATTTAAGCAGATTTATAGAAGTGTTAACTCTGAATTTTGGTGTTCATGTTTACTGTGGTTTCCGTTATGTTCAAATGATCTGCAAAGAAAAAATAAAATGCAGAAAATTCATAGTTTTTGTAGGAACATTAAAACACTCATATGACATTGGCAAAAAAGATACATATGCGCTTGAAAGTAGTAACACAACAAGGAATAGGAACTACTCTGAAACTAGAAATTACTCATTTTGTGGCTTGCGACTCATGTTGTTGGTCACCTTCTTTTCAAACCTTTAGATGTCTTTCTTGATCTTGCACACCATGACAATAGCTATCATAGATTCCTCTTTCTTAGGCACAAAATAGGAATCAAATGGTAGTCTTACAGGGTATCTAGCTGCTTCAAGTGCACTAGAGCCATATACTCTAGGTTTGTCTGAACTAATCTTGTTATCTCAGACATGACATAGAGTACACCGTGCCATACCTAGATCTTCTAACCTAGCTGTAGCATCCATCTCTATAGCTAGCATATGTAGCCTATTTCTCTCAGTTGATGCCTCCCTCTCCTCAGCGCTTCTTCTATGGTACACTAGCCCTTGTTGCATATTCTCTGACTCCTTTGCTCCGCGCACGGCGCAGGTGTACATGTTCTGACTTCCCTGGTGCGCCAGAGCCTCTTGGTGGGTGCGGAGGTGCTGGATGATAGCCGCACGCTCCCCCACTTCATCTTCGAGACAGGCACTTTTGTGAAGATTCAGTGCGAGAGGCAGGAAAGAGGTGCCGTGACCAATACGATGACAAAGGGAAAGGGAGAGGAGCCGAGCCGTCCATGGATTGAGGCGGTGAGATTGAGGAGATTGAGGCGGACGGTGAGTCGCCATGCTTGGATTGAGGAGATTGAGGCGGTCCGTAAGCATGCTCACAATTACTGATCAAAATCGCCAAGCCATTGACAAATGGCTCCCACCTTCAGGAGACAATTGCTTGCCACTGTCCCATCCTTGAAGAATATATTAATGTGACTGGCTTAATTAGTTGTGTCATCTAGATGGCTCCAAACGAAGTCTTTTCTTCTTCCCGTTCCTCTTCCTCCTTGCCAAGGGGGATGCGGATGACATGGTCGAAGAGAACGAGAAGTCGGCCGTGCGAGCACGGAGGGCGCGCCTGGCGGAAATGGGCCGGTGGGGTTGAAGAAGCCGAGGAATGATGAAGAGTGGCTTGTGCGGAAGGCGGAGAAAGATCTCCTCCAAGAGGTCAGTTAAGCTGTCATCGGTGATGGAAGTGCATGACTGGGCCATATTTCCCGACGGCCGGTGACTTGAAGGAGGAGAAGGGGCTGAAGACTGGGAGGGCGGCAGAGGATGGACGAGTTAGGCTTGGTGGAAGGCCGGAGGCGTTGGGAAGGAGCCGGCCGCCTCCCTCCGAATCCTGAGCTGAGCTGGGCGGCGGTGGCTCTGTGCGTGACTTGAGCGAGGCAGTGAGTGGTGAGTCGTGGGATTGGGCTAGGTGATACGTCTCCGACGTATCGATAATTTCTTATGTTCTATGCCATATTATTGATGATACCTACATGTTTTATGCACACTTTATGTCATATTCGTGCATTTTCTGGAACTAACCTATTAACAAGATGCCGAAGTGCCGGTTCTCGTTTTCTCGCTGTTTTTGGTTTCAGAAATCCTAGTAACGAAATATTCTCGGAATTGGACGAAACGAAGACCCGGGGCCCTATTTTTCCACGGAGCTTCCGGAAGACCGAAGAACACACGAAGTGGGGCCACGAGGTGGCCAAGCTATAGGGCGGCGCGGCCCAAGCCACGGCCGCGCCGACCTATAGTGTGGGCCCCTCGTTAGCCCCCGACTCTGCCCTTCCGCCTACTTAAAGCCTCCGTCGCGAAACCCCCGAGGCGAAAAAACCACGATACGGAAAACCTATGCGAGACGCCGCCGCCGCCGATCCCATCTCGGGGATTCGGAGATCTCCTCCGGCACCCTGCCGGAGAGGGGATTCATCTCCCGGAGGACTCTACACCGCCATGGTCGCCTCCGGAGTGATGAGTGAGTAGTTCACCCCTGGACTATGGGTCCATAGCAGTAGCTAGATGGTTGTCTTCTCCTCATTGTGCTTCATTGTTGGATCTTGTGAGCTGCCTAACATGATCAAGATCATCTATCCGTAATTCTATATGTTGTGTTTGTCGGGATCCGATGGATAGAGAATACCATGTCATGTTAATTATCAAGTTATTATACATGTGTTGTTTATGATCTTGCATGCTCTCCGTTTCTAGTAGAGGCTCGGCCAAGTTTTTACTTTTAACTCCAAGAGGGAGTACTTATGCTCGATAGTGGGTTCATGCCCGCATTGACACTCAGGACGAGTGACAGAAAGTTCTAAGGTTGTGTTGTGCTGTTGCCACTAGGGATAAAACATTGGCGCTATGTCCGAGGATGTAGTTGTTGATTACATTACGCACCATACTTAATGCAATTGTCCGTTGCTTTGCAACTTAATACTCGGAAGGGGTTCGGACGATAACCTGAAGGTGGACTTTTTAGGCATAGATGCGGTTGGATGGCGGTCTATGTACTTTGTCGTAATGCCCAATTAAATCTCACTATACTTATCATGTCATGTATGTGCATTGTTATGCCCTCTCTATTTGTCAATTGCCCGACTGTAATTTGTTCACCCAACATGCTTTTATCTTATGGGAGAGACACCTCTAGTGAACTGTGGACCCCGGTCCATTCTTTAATACTGAAATACAAATCTACTGCAATACTTGTTTTTACTGTTTTCTCTGCAAACAATCATCTTCCACACAATACGGTTAATCCTTTGTTACAGCAAGCCGGTGAGATTGACAACCTCACTGTTTCGTTGGGGCAAAGTACTTTGGTTGTGTTGTGCAGGTTCCACGTTGGCGCCGGAATCTCTGGTGTTGCGCTGCACTACATCCCGCCGCCATCAACCTTCAACGTGCTTCTTGGCTCCTCCTGGTTCGATAAACCTTGGTTTCTTTCTGAGGGAAAACTTGCTGCTGTGCGCATCATACCTTCCTCTTGGGGTTGCCCAACGAACGTGTGAAATACACGCCATCAAGCATATTTTCCGGCGCCGTTGCCGGGAGATCAAGACACGCTGCAAGGGGAGTCTCCACTTCTCAATCTCTTTACTTTGTTTTTGTCTTGCTTTATTTTATTTACTACTTTGTTTGCTGCATTATATCAAAACACAAAAAAATTAGTTGCTAGCTTTACTTTATTTGCTGTCTTGTTTGCTATATCGAAAACACAAAAAAATTAGTTTACTTGCATTTATTTTATCTAGTTTGTCTTATTTACTATTGCTAAAATGGCCAACCCTGAAAATACTAAGTTGTGTGACTTCACTAGCACAAATAACAATGATTTCCTATGCACACCTATTGCTCCACCTGCTACTACAGCAGAATTCTTTGAAATTAAACCTGCTTTACTTAATCTTGTTATGCGAGAACAATTTTCTGGTGTTAGTTCTGATGATGCTGCTGCCCATCTCAATAATTTTGTTGAACTATGTGAGATGCAAAAATATAAAGATGTAGATGGTGACATTATAAAATTAAAATTGTTCCCTTTCTCATTAAGAGGAAGAGCTAAAGATTGGTTGCTATCTCTCGCCTAAGAATAGTATTGATTCCTGGACTAAATGCAAGGATGCTTTTATTGGTAGATATTATCCCCCTGCTAAAATTATATCTTTGAGGAGTAGCATAATGAATTTTAAGCAATTGGATAATGAACATGTTGCTCAAACTTGGGAAAGAATGAAATCTCTGGTTAAAAATTGCCCAACCCATGGACTGACTACTTGGATGATCATCCAAACCTTCTATGCGGGACTAAATTTTTCTTCGCGGAATTTATTGGATTCAGCTGCTTGGAGGTACCTTTATGTCCATCACTCTTGGTGAAGCAACAAAGCTTCTTGATAATATGATGGTTAATTACTCTGAATGGCACACGGAAAGAGCTCCACAAGGTAAGAAGGTAAATTCTGTTGAAGAATCCTCTTCATTGAGTGATAAGATTGATGCTATTATGTCTATGCTTGCGAATGATAGGACTAATGTTGATCCTAATAATGTTCCATTAGCTTCATTGGTTGCCCAAGAAGAACATGTTGATGTAAACTTCATTAAAAATAATAATTTCAACAACAATGCTTATCGGAACAATTCTAGTAATAACTATAGGCCATATCCTTATAATAATGGTAACGAGTTATGCTAATTCTTATGGGAATTCTTACAACAATAATAGGAATACACCCCCTGGACTTGAAGCCATGCTTAAAGAATTTATTAGTACACAAACTTGCCTTTAACAAATCTGTTGAGGAAAAGCTCAATAAAATTGATATTCTTGTTTCTAGAGTTGATAGTCTTGCCTCCGATGTTGATCTTTTGAAATCGAAAGTTATGCCTAATAGGGATATTGAAAATAAAATTGTTACTACAGCAAATGCCATCCAAGTTAGAATTAATGAGAATATAAGATTAATGGCTGAACTGCGTGCTAGGTGGGATAGAGAAGAAAATGAAAAACTAGCTAAAAAGGAAAATGTAGCTAAAGTTTGGACTATTACCACCACTAGCAATGCTAATGATTCATATGTTGCTGCACCTCCTACTATCAATGGTAAAATAATTGGTGTTGGCAATTCTTCTACTCCTAGTGCAAAGCGCGCAAAATTACTCGAGACTGCTAAAGCTGCTGAAACCGCTCTGTGATAAAACTGCTGAAATTTTTTCCAACCTTGGGGATGATAATCCCATTGCTTTAGATTGTAATGATTTAGATTTTGATGATTGCCACATCTCTGAAGTTATAAAGTTCTTGCAAAAACTTGCTAAGAGTCCCAATGCTAGCGCTATAAATTTGGCTTTCACAAAACATATTACAAATGCTTTCATAAAAGCTAGAGAAGAGAAACTAAAACTTGAAACTTCTATTCCTAGAAAGCTAGAGGATGGTTGGGAGCCCATCATTAAAATGAGAGTCAAAGATTTTGATTGTAATGCCTTATGTGATCTTGGTGCAAGTATTTCGTTATGCCTAAAAAAGTCTATGATATGCTTGACTTGCCACCATTGAAAAATTGTTATTTGGATGTTAATCTCGCTGATAATGCTAAAAAGAAACCTTTGGGGAAAGTTGATAATGTTCATATTATGGTTAACAATAACCTTGTCCCCGTTGATTTTGTTGTCTTGGATATTGAATGCAATGCATCTTGCCCCATTGTATTGGGAAGACCTTTTCTTCGAACCGTTGGTGCTACTATTGATATGAAGGAAGGTAATATTAAATATCAATTTCCTCTCAAGAAAGGTATGGAACACTTCCCTAGAAAGAGAATGAAGGTACCTTATGATTATATTATTAGAACAAATTATGATGTTGATGCTTCATCTCTCGATGTTACATGAGTTACACTTTCTGCGCCTAGCTGAAAGGCGTTAAAGAAAAGCGCTTATGGGAGACAACCCATGTTTTTACTCCAGTATTTTTGTTTTATATTTGAGTCTTGGAAGTTGTTTACTACTGTAGCAACCTCTCCTTATCCTAGTTTTAAGTTTTGTTGTGCCAAGTAAAGTCTTTGATAGAAAAGTAAGTACTAGATTTGGATTACTGCGCAGTTCCAGATTTCTTTGCTGTCACGAATCTGGGTCTATCTCCCTGTAGGTAGCTCAGAAAATTACGCCAATTTACGAGCATGATCCTCGGATATATACGCAACTTTCATTAAATTTGAGCATTTTCGTTTGAGCAAGTCTGGTGGCCTAATAAAATCCATCTTTACGGACTCGTTCTGTTTTGACAGATTCTGTCTTTTATTTCGCATTGCCTCTTTTGCTATGTTGGATGAATTTCTTTGATCCACTAATGTCCAGTAGCTTTATGCAATGTCCAGAAGTGTTAAGAATGATTGTGTCACCTCTGAACATGTGAATTTTTATTATGCACTAACCCTCTAATGAGTTGTTTCGAGTTTGGTGTGGAGGAAGTTTTCAAGGATCAAGAGAGGAGTATGATGCAATATGATCAAGGAGAGTGAAAGCTCTAAGCTTGGAGATGCCCCGGTGGTTCACCCCTGCATATATTAAGAAGACTCAAGCGTCTAAGCTTGGGGATGCCCAAGGCATCCCCTTCTTCATCAACAACATTATCAGGTTCCTCCCCTGAAACTATATTTTTATTCGGCCACATCTTATGCACTTTGCTTGGAGCGTCGGTTTGTTTTTGTTTTTGTTTTGTTTGAATAAAATGGATCCTAGCATTCACTTTATGGGAGAGAGACACGCTCCGCTGTTGCATATGGACAAATATGTCCTTAGGCTCTACTCATAGTATTCATGGCGAAGTTTCTTCTTCGTTAAATTGTTATATGGTTGGAATTGGAAAATGCTACATGTAGTAAATTGCTAAAATGTCTTGGATAATTTGATACTTGGCAATTGTTGTGCTCATGTTTAAGCTCTTGCATCATATACTTTGCACCCATTAATGAAGAAATACTTAGAGCTTGCTAATTTGGTTTGCATATTTGGTTTCTCTAGAGTCTAGATAATATCTAGTATTGAGTTTTGAACAACTAGGAAGACGGTATGGAGTCTTATAATGTTTACCATATGTCTTTTATGTGAGTTTTGCTGTACCGTTCATCCTTGTGTTTGTTTCAAATAACCTTGCTAGCCTAAACCTTGTATCGAGAGGGAATACTTCTCATGCATCCAAAATACTTGAGCCAACCACTATGCCATTTGTGTCCACCATACCTACCTACTACATGGTATTTATCCGCCATTCCAAAGTAAATTGCTTGAGTGCTACCTTTAAAATTCCATCATTCACCTTTGCAATATATAGCTCATGGGACAAATAGCTTAAAAACTATTGTGGTATTGAATATGTACTTATGCATTTTATCTCTTATTAAGTTGCTTGTTGAGCGATAACCATGGGGCCTTTGGTCCCAAGCAAATGACCCGCTGCTTAGAGCCAATACCGGGTCCAATGCCCCCATTGGACCCCGGTTCGTTCTGCCCGAGGCGACTCCCGCCCCGGCGGCGCACGTCTGTGGCGGCCCTTTGGACCCGGTTTGTCATACAAAGCCGGGTCCCAAAGGTCCTCCGCGTGGGCGCGATGTCGGCCTGGGGGAGCCCTTTAGTCCCGGTTTGTATGACAAGCCGGGTCCAAAACCCCCCTACGCGCTTGTATATACTAGCCCTGCCCAAGTGTGAGCCACAGCTTAGCCATTTTTCACTATCTTCACGAGAGAGGTGTGTTGCTCTCACTCTCCTCTTCACATGCACAAGAGGTGTTCGATGAAATGCTTAAGAGGATTTGCCACTTGAGTTTACACAAATCAAGCCACACTTAGCCTTTTTTCTTCTTCATCGAGGTTACACGACTTTATCACCTGTCATGCTGCAATTGATAAAATGCATGTGTATATATACATCGTGATGTTACTGCAGTGGTTTTGATCGAGCAATTATGTCATGCAGATGAATCGGCAATGGATGTACATTGACCTGGCGCGGTTTGACGAGTTCACTGCGGGCCTGGATAATTTTATAGGCGTGGCGGAGGCAAACAAACATGGTGGCTTCATGTATTGTCCATGTGGTACTGCAAGAATACGTAAATTACGACTCGCTCAGTCTATTCACGACCACCTTCTACGATCCGGTTTCATGCCCAGTTACTATTGTTGGACCAAGCACGGAGAAAGAGGGGTTATGATGGAAGACAATGAAGAAGAGGAAGAGGATGATGACGGTTATCCCAATTTCCACCGAATCGATGAATGCTGGAAGGCAATGAGGACAATGAAGTAGAAGATCCAAGAGGCACCGAATGAACTTGCTTTGATGATGATCTTGGCTGGGCCATTGCCGATGCAGGAGAGAATGTGAGCTGAAAAGGAAAGGTTGGCCTTCGACAAGATGATGAAGATCACAACAAATTGTCATTACCCAACTTGCGAAGATGGCCATAAAAGCTAGGCATGGCACCGCTGGAATTGTTGCAATGGAAGGAATGAAGAACGGTGTCAACGACTCGGGATTTGGAAAGTTGCGACAATAATTAGAGGAAGCTTCCAAGGGAGTAGCGAATTGCCCGCCGATGCGTACGAGGCGAAGAAGATTGTGCTGCCCTCTAGGATTAGATGTGCAAAAGATACATGCATGCATTAATAGCACATCCTCTACCCGCGGTGAGTACGAGAATTTGGATGCATGTCCGGTGTGCCTTTGCATTGCGGTATAAGATCGGGCGAGATGACCACTGAGTGATGTTGAGGGCGAGCGCCCCAAGAAGAGGGTTCTACCAAGGTTATGTGGTATGCTCTATAATACCCACGGCTGAAAGCAGCTTGTTCGGGAATAAAGAGCACGCTAGGTTGTTGCGATGGCACAAAGAAGACCGTAAGAAAGGACGTGATGTTGAGGCACCCTTGCGATGGATCCCAATGGAGAAAAATCGATAGAGAGTTCCCAAACTTTGCACGAGGATGCAAGGAACTTAAGGGTTTGGTGCTAAATACGGATGGCATGAATCCTTTTGGAGAGCGAGGTCTGCTGGCCATAGCACTTGCACTGTGACTCTTTGTATATATAACCTTCCTCCTTGGTTGTGCATGAAGCGGAAGTTCATTATGATGCCGGTGCTCATACAAGGCCAGAAGTAACAGGAGCGACATTGATGTGTGCACAGAAGCCATTAGTAGAAGAACTACTAGAGCTTGTGGTCCCTAGCGGGTGTAGCTGTGTGGAGGACGAGCACAAGCGGGAGAATTTGACCTAAGAGACGTGCTTTTCGTAACCATCAATGACTGGCACTGCTCTTGGTAACATTTCGGGACAGTCAAACAAAGGATACAATGCCATGCACACACTTGTTTACATGAGCTCGAAGGTGATTATTTGGAAAAAGGTCGAGAAGGTGGTGTGCACAGGGCATCGATCGATTTCTTAGGATTACCCATCCCGTAAGAAAGAAAGGAAAGCATTACGACGGTGAGGCTGATCACCGGAGGAAGCCTCCCCATCGTGATGGTGTTGATATATTTGGTATGGTCAAGGATCTAGATGTAATATTTGGAAAGGGTCACGCGAACAGTGCATTCCGAATGACAGCTGCCGGACACGCGCCCATGTGGAAGAAGAAATCTATTTTTTGGGAGCTAGAATATTGGAAAGTCTTAGAGAGTCCGCTCTTCAATCGATGTGATGCACGTGACGAAGAATCTTTGCGTAAACACACTGAGGCTTTACGGCGTGTACGGGAAGACAAAAGATACACCGAAGCACGGGAGGACCAGCAACGTTGGAAAGACCCCAAAAATCTGCATGAGAGAGTTAAAGGGACGTCATTTATCCGGCTACGCTCTTACAAAAGCGAGAGAAGGAAATATTTTTGAATGTCTTAGCGGTATCAAGGTCCAGTCTGGCTTCTCCTCCAATATAAAGGGAATAATAAATATGGAGAAGAAAACATTCGAGGACACTGAAGTCTCATGAGCGTCACGTGATAATGACACGGTTACTTCCGATTGCATTGAGGGGCTTCTACGAGGAAAATGTTCGGTTGCCCATTGTGAAGCTATGTGCATTCCTCAATGCAATTTCTCAAAAGGTAATAAACCCGAGAAATTCTACGGAGTTGCGAGAATCATGTGGTCCAATGTCTCATTAGTTTTGAGCTGGTGTTCCCACCATCCTTCTTCAATATTATGACACATCTCGTCGTTCACCTGGTCGATGAGATTTCCATTCTCGGTCCTGTGTTTCTACACAATATGTTCCCCTTCGAGAGGTTCATGGGAGTCTTGAAGAAATATGTTCATAACCGTGCTAGGCCGGAAGGAAGCATCTCCAAGGGCTATGGAACGAGAGGAGGTCATTGAATTACTGTGTTGACTTTATTCACGACCTTAAGCCGATTGGTGTTCCTGAATCGCGGCATGAAGGGAGACTAAGTGGAAAAGGCACGCTAGGAAGGAATTCAATGATATGTAGGGACGGGATTTCTTTGACTCAAGCACACTACACAGTTCTACAAAGTTCCACCATGGTGGCTCAGTATATCGGTGAGCACAAGAACTTTCTACGCTCCCAGAACCCGGGGCAGTCGAACGATTGGATTAGACGTGAACACATGTCGACTTTCGGCGGTTGGTTGCAAAAACATCTCCTGAATAACGAAGATATTGAAGATCAGTTGTACTTGTGACCGGACTCCATCTTCGGCTGTAGTGACTTTCCAAAGTGCGTAGATAAATGGGAATACATTTTACACGATCGCCCAAGATAAAAGAGCACCAACCAAAACAGTGGTGTCCGCTTTGATGCAATAATGAATGAAGGCCCAAATGACACATATTATGGTTACATAGAGGATATACAGGAACTTGAGTATGGACCTTCTTTTAAGGTCCCTTTGTTTAGGTGCAAATGGGTCAACAAAACGGGAGGCGGGGTTCGAGGTAGACAAGTTGTATGGAATGACAACGGTGGATCTCAACAATCTTGGGTATAGAGACGAACCATTCGTCCTAGCCAAGGATGTGGCCGGAGTTTTCTATGTGAAGGATATGTCTAGCAAACCAAGAAAAGGAAACATAAGGAAACAAATACATCAAGCGATGAGCCAAAGCGCCACATAGTTCTTTACGGAAAAAGAAACATCGTGGGAGTGGAGGACAAGACAGACATGTCGAGAAGATTATAATAAGTTTGATGAAATTCCACCCTTCGAGTGAACATTGATCCAAGCATCAAGTTAAATGATGAAGATGCTCCATAGTTAAGGCCGAAGAAGATTAAATGATGAAGATGCTCCATGGCACAAATGAGTATCTCAACATGGCAATCAATTTCCCATTTATTTTTGTGTAATCATTTAAGCGTATGTAAGATATGAAAAGTGGAGATGTGGTTGGCTTTTTGTACCATATATATAGAGGAGATGTAGTCGTTCACGGGTTTGCGGGGAAAAATTCAGGCGCGGTTTCAGAAGATGCCGTAGGGCATGTGCACCAACAACATCTTCGAGAAGCGTACCACGGGAGATTTCCCAACCCTTTCCCCAACACTATTAGAGGAGATGTAGTCGTTCGGGGGCTTGCGGGAAAAAATTCCGAGGAGCAACTTCCGAAGATGCCGTAAGGCTTGTTGCACCAGCGACATCTTCGAGAAGTTGCGCCACGGGAGATTTCCCAACCCTTTCCCCAACAACTTGTTAGAGGAGATGTAGTCGTTCACGGGCTTGCGGGGAAAAAATTCCGAGCGCGGCTTCCGAAGATGCCGTAGAGCGTGTGCACCAACAACATCTTCGAGAAGCTGCGCCACGGGAGATTTTCCAATCCATGGGAATGAATCTGCTGCTTGGCTTGTTGATCTGCTTGGCAAGCCGTATCGATGCTCCTTTTATAGGCACAGCACCGCTTCTGCTCGACGGGCGTCGTGCGCTACATGCTTTATCTCATCGAGCGGTGCGTCCACCCATGCGTTCTTATCCTGCTGACATCTTTAGTCCCGGTTGTACCCACCAGCAGGGACTAAGGATTACCCACACGTCCTTATCCCATGACGGTTTTGTTAGATGACAAAAAAGGATCTTTAGTCCCGGTTGTACCCACGGCTAGGGACTAAAGGATTACCCACACGTCTTTATCCCACCGGCAGTTTTGTTAGATGACAAAAAAAGGATCTTTCGTCCCGGTTGTACCCACCAGCCGGGACTAAAGATTACCCACACGTCTTTATCCCATGAGCACTTTTGTTAGATATGACACAAAAATGATCTTTACTCCCGGTTGTACCCACCGGCCGGGACTAAAGATTACCCACACGTCCTTATCCCACAGCCGAGTTTTTGGCGCCCTTTGCGTTCCGCCTATTTTTCTTCCGCGCTTTCCACTTGCTTCCCGCCTCTCAGTCCTCCCGCCATTTTTTCACTATATATATGTTGGCTTGGCCTCCATTTACATATCACATCTAGACTCATATCTGCAAACCTCATCACCGGGTCACATGGCTTCCCATCGTATCTCTAACCCTCACGGGAGAGCGGAGGCGCTTTGCGCGTCGAACTACCCACTGCCCGCCAGGGCTACCGCGTCCCTAGCGGCTGGTTGCTGAGCGTCGGAGGGGTGCCGGTCCCTCCTGTCCCTCTAGGTGTGGCGCGCGAGATGGCCATCACGAACCACTACTACTCGAGCTCACGCCGGAGCAGGCGGAGGAATCCCCGAGTGGCATCCCGACTACGGCCCGACTTGGGAGAGCTTCTTCATCAATCGGCGTGAGGCGCTCGCCGGGCACGAGGACGGCGGCCCGCCTCCTTCGAACTTCAACGAGGCCGGCCGTCGGGTGTGGTGGCGCGGCCAGGACTCTCCCGGGCGTCATGGCCCACCGTGGCCCCGCTGCGCTACCCTCGGTCCCGGCCCACGCGTGCTCTCCCGCCGAGGTTTGACTACCGCGACCCGATGCAGCGACGATGATGGCGGCGACTACGACGACTACGATCGCGAGTACTATAGGGCCGAGCACGAGTATGGCTGAATGACTCGAGCCGGTCGAATCCGGCCATGTATCTTAATTAATTTTCAGTTGAGCTAGAGCACGAGTACTATAGAGGCTAGACACGAGTACTATACGGCCATGTATCTTAATTAATTTTCAGTTGAGTTACGTACTTTAATTCCACATGTATCTGGCGGGAAACTTTTCTCATCATCGGCGTACTGCACAACGGCTTTATTGAAAATACAATAATATAGATAAACAACTAGTCTAGTCGATCTACTCGTCGTCGGAGGTTGTCTCGGTCCAAATGTCGTCCCACCGAGAAGTCGTTGTCGGCCCAAGTTGTCATTCGGGTTATCGAGCTCGAACACGGCGACCGGCGACGATGGCGCCTGTTGGACCTGCGTTGTGCCGGAGGTCAGCGAAGAACGCGCGGTGTTGTCGACGTCGTTGGGG
>NC_061508.1:350575221-350605852 GCF_022539505.1 Lolium rigidum
GGTATTAAAACTTCTTGAAGAAATTTGGTATTATATATCCTATTCTTGATAGTAGATGGGTTAAGTCTTGTGCATTGTGTTCCTAAGAAAGGAGGAATGGTTTGTTGTGCTAATGATGTGTGCGACATTCCTCAAGAGTAGTTGTAGGGTATAGAATGTTGCTAGTTTTGAAAAAGTTAATGAAGTTCTCGGAAAGATCATTACCACTTTACCATTTGTTGATCAAATGCTAGAAAGGTTATCTAAAATGCTCATTTTGGCTTTCTTGAGTGGTTTAATCACAGGTTTTCACTAAATTCGTTGATTCAAGCAAGATCAGAGAAAACCACGTTTACTTGTCACTTCATGGAACTCCTTCATATAGGCGTATGCTCTTTGTGGTTTATAATGCACCTGCTACCTTTTCTTTTTAAAGATCGCATGTCTGCTAAAATTTTCATGGTTTTGCGAAAGTATTGTAGAGGGTGTTACCATGGATGATTTTACGTCTGTGCAGATTCTTACTGATAATGTGCTAACTACGGAAAACCTCGATATAAGTTTGCGGAGATCGAGAAGAATACCTTCGTTCTTAATTGGGAGAAATGCCACTTTATGGTTAAATGAAGGGATTAGCCAAATGAGGACATAAAATTTCGAGAGGAAGATATTGAAGTTGATAGAGCACAAAGTTGAAGCAATTGAAGATGCCTCTAGCAGAGATGTTAAAGGTATTCAGTAGTGTTCTTGGTCTATCTTTGGGTTTATAGGCAGAATCATTAAAGATTTCTCTAAAATTTCAAAGCCTCTTACTAATCTTCTTCAAAGAGATGTACCTTTTGTTTTTTGATGATGATTGTAAGGAAGCTTACTGAAACTCTAAAGAAAGCCTTAACAAGCTGCTCTGTGGTCGAACCTCTGATTAGGGTAATTTGCCTTTTGAGATTATGTGTGATGCTTCAGTAGTGATTCAGCTAACGAAGTAGCTGTTCTGCCCGGACGACGAGTGAGATCAAAAGATCGAATGTTATTCAAACCATGCTAGTAAAGGACTCTTGATCTTTGCTCAAAGCAAAGTATGCTACAATGAACGAGAGGAGTTATTCGTTTGCATGGTCTTTCCCGAAGCGACAAGGTTGAGCCCTATATTGGTGAGTTCAGAGTCACTGATTCATCTTGATCATTCTTTGCAATTCAGATACCTGTATGACCATGAGAAAGATGCCAAGCTTGAGGCTTATTAGATGGGTTATACGTTTGCAAGAATTTGATTTCATATTATAGATGGGAAAGGTCTTGATAATCATGCTTCGACGATGTTGTCTAGATTGGAAAATATTGCTTATGATCATGTCCACTATGTGAAGTAGTTTTCCAAATGAACAATTGGCTGTAATAAAGGTGAGCTAGCACAGAGCCCTTGGTATGCAGGTCCATGCTAACTTTATTGTTTGAAGTATTTGCCTCCAACAGCACTCTATTTCTGACAAGGGAGGAGATGCTTTTATGACTCGAGGCATCACTTTTGGGACTGACCCACTGCTTATATAAAGAAGAGAGATGGATGGTGTTATGCTGAAGAATCTGTTTCCTGAATATCGACATACGGGAGATGTAGAGTAAATGTCGCCGTTAGTGTTTATGGAGGGACATCACGCTGGAGATAGAACCACTTTTTCTAAAAGGTTCTACAATCGAGTTTTTATTATGCCAACACTTTTCAAAGATGCCAGGAAGTTTATCTTAGCTCTGTGTGATGAGATGTCAAGAGGTGGTACAATATCTCTGGGCGCAATGAAATGCCTATGATTATACTCTTGTTGTTGAACCATTCGATTGTTGGGGATTCGGCTTCATGGGTCCTTTCCCTTCTTGAGGAAGGTAACACTCATATACATGTCGGCTGTGTTGATTATGTTACTAAATGGGTAGAAGCTATACCTACAAGAGAGTGCTTGATGGTGAGACCTCTATAAAATCGCTTGTAGATGTTATATTTCCCTAGATTTGGAGATACCTAGATTATCTCATGGTGATTGGAGGTTCTCATTTTTATTCATGGAGGTTTTAGAAAAACTCTTGCTAAGTATGGTGTTAATCATAGAATTCTACACACATCACCCTCAAGCCTGGTGGTCAGGTAGAATTATCAAATAGAGAAATCTAAGTCTATCTTGGGAAAAATTTGTTATCTGAAATCCTAGAAAGAATTGGGCTATTAAAGTGAAGGAAGCACCATGGGCTTATAGAAGCTATACTCATAAGAAACCCCATGAGGGAATCTCACCTTATAAAATGGTTTGTGGAAAGGCTTTGTCGTTTGCCGTAGCTGGAGACTAGAGCACAAGCTTATTGAAACTTGTTAAATTAAATAAAGATCCTAAATTAGCCGGTAATAGAGAGGTTAGCTGCAATTAAGTTCTCTAGATGAAATGGCGAGAAGTGAAGCTTATGAAAATGCTAAACTCTTTAAAGAAAAAAGTTAAAGTGGCATGATAGAAGAATCATCAAAGAGAGTTTAATATTGGGGATAAAGTCCTATTGTATCGGGGATCTCGTCTCGGATTCTTTGCGAGAAGTACTCTCGAAATGGGAAGGACCATATGTTGTTGAGGAGGTGTATCGGTCAGGAGCGTAGGTCTAAAATTAGCTCTCTCCAAGGCATGATACTGTTGCAAAGTGGTGAATGGACAAAGACTCCAAGCATTATATCTCGGGTGATTCTTATAATCGTTGATCTTGGTATTATTCAAGGTGGAAACACCGGAGGCTTTCATCGGAGGACAAATTGACGGAGTCCGCCCGAACTCGTACTGAATAGGCAAACGTGATACGGGTAATAAAAAGTCCGCGATTGCCTTCAGAGAGACAATATTTCTGTTCGTTTTTTAGGAAAATATGAAAAATTACGGAATCGAAACGGAGTCTGGAAAGACTGACGCGAGGACGACCCGTCACCATAGGCGGCGGCGGGCCCCTTCCCCCGGCCGCGCCGACCTGTGGGGCAAGCCCTCGTCGTCCCTTTCCCGCTCGTTTTCGGCCTGGAGACCTTCCCTTTTTATCGTAAAAATATTTGCTATATAATCCCCGGACCCCTAGGAGGATCGTATATCGTTTTCTCGTCGTGTTTTGTTTCGGTTGTTTCTGCCGGGATACGCCGGATCTAGATCCACCATGTCCTCGTCGGGAACTCGAAAGGACGACTTCTTTGAGGACGTCGTCAACCCGTACATGAGACGAGCTGGAGTACCCCCAAGAGCCTGCTGCTCGTGGATGGAGAGTTCTGAGATCAAGAGATGTCCGGAGTCCTAAGGGAGAAGGGAGTTTGGAAGACATGATGGAGCAGCCAACAGAGCAAGAGTCTTCAACTAAGAAGATGGGCGGCGTGAAGTGGACATCTTTCACAAGACTTGTGTCGAACTCATTGATGGACATAAGAAGGAGGCTGAAGTTGTGGGACGATATCTTCTCACTTCACGACACCACCAACAAACTCCAAGCTCAACTCTATGATGTTCTCATAATCAAAGCTGTGAGTATGAAAACAGGTTTAAGCGCATAAGTCATCTTGCTAGTTTCGGGTTTCCGGAGACCAAGATGTCTTTTGTTGATGGAGGGCCTCTTCCATGGCAAGTGCGATGACGGCAAAGATCGCCATCATCACCGAAGGAAGTAATTCATCATCGGTATTGGCATCCCCTTGGTTTGTTCCAAGCTGGGGGAGTGCCGCGGTATCACATTATCACTACCTTTATCTTTTATTATCAAGTAGTGTCATATCATGAGTAGGGAAGTTATCATATGGAATAGTATTCAATGTGGAAGTATCTCTCTTAGTTGGTTATCTATGTATCCGTTGGTGTGAGTTATCGTTATGGAATATTAATGAGAAGTCTTATCATTTACTTTTTGCACACCTTATTTTAGTTTGCAATCTCTATCATATGATTGCTCTTGACATTAGTATTGATATCACTTTGGGAGCATCAAGCAAATCTATTTGGTTTTGGCAAACTTAGCATTGGTCAATAGCAACAACACCCTGATGTTTAAATAGAAGAGAGAAATACACTTAGATATATTATTCTATTATCTCTATGCTAATGAGTTTAGTATTCTGAAGTTAAAATTGCTTGTGCTTATGAGAAAGATGCATGATTTTTCTATCATATGTATATTTGTTTGTTCCCCTCAAACTTTATGCTTGCTATCAAACCTTGCTAGCCAAAGACCTGTATTGAGAGGGAATGCTTCTCATACATCCATAACCTTAGACCAAACCTATGCCATTTGTGTCCACCATACCTACCTACTACATGGTATTTTCTGCCATTCCAAGTAAATACTTCATGTGCTACCTTTAAATAATTCAAACTATACTACTCCTTATTTGTGTCAATGTTTTATAGCTCATGAGGAAGTATGTGGTGTTTTATCTTTCAATCTTGTTGGGCGGACTTTCCCCAATGGACTAGTGGCACATCCGCTTATCCAATAATTTTGCAATAAGAGCTGGCAACGGGGTTCCCAGCCCCAATTAATAACTTTCATTAATAATTCTCTTCACATGTTTTGCCCTGATTTATCAGTAAGCAACTTAATTTTGCAATAGACACTCCTCCATGGTATGTGAATGTTGGAAGGCACCCGAGGATTCGGTTAGCCATGGATTGAGAAAGCCAAGGTTGGGGGGGAGTGTCATCCATAATAAAACTAAAATACATGTGTAAACAAAAGAGAAGGGGGATGATCTACCTTGCTGGTAGAGATGCCGTCCCTCATGGGAGCCGCTCTTGGAAGGTTCGTTTGGCAAGGGGGTTAGAGTGCCCGCTACCATTCGTTGACAACAACAAACACCGCTCAAAATCTTACTTTTATGCTCTTTATATGATTTCAAAACTTGAAAAGCTCTAGCACATGATTTAATCCCTGCTTCCTCTCGCGAAGGGCCTATCTTTTACTTTTATGTTGAGTCAGTAAACCTATTTCCCTCTATCTCAAGCAAGCAATTGAGTTGTTGTGAACCAACCATTTATGCTATGATTCAATTAATCATGTCTTTTATACTTTCTTGTTTAGTACAAATTTTATCTGAATGAATATGACTTTGAAGTTATCAATGATTATGAGGAGATTGTTATGATTGAATATGAGAGCCCAGCTATATAAATTCTAATATGAAAGCTCTGCTTAGAAGTGCAATCCGTTAGTAGTTCTCTGACCAAGATCAAAGTTTGCCATCACCAACTATGATTTCTTATGCACCTTTACTTGTGATTTCTCTTTACTTATTTCAAGATGAGTTATATGAGGAAGTTGTTTACTAGAATGTCTTGTGTGAATGAATATGATGCTTCTTGTCCGTATTTTATTTATCGACTCTTCACTCCATAAACATGTGGTCTTGTTTATCGAGCTCAGTTTCGCTTGGGGACAAGCGAGGTCTAAGCTTGGGGGAGTTGATACGTCCAATTTGCATCACTATTTTATATCATAATTTGCTGTTATTCATTGATATATTTCATATTGGGACACATTACTTATGTTATTTCATCTATTTTGCATGTTTCATCATTATTGGAGGATCAAGCACCGGAGCCAGGATTCCGCTGGAAAAAGCACCGTCGAACGCAATATTTCGGAAGATCAATCGTGGAAGGAAATTACACGTAAATTCCTATTTTTCCAGATGACGAAGGAAGCCAGAAGGGGGAGCCAGCTGGACCCAAGGTGGGCCCAGACAACATGGCGGCGCGGCCCAGGCCCTGGCCGCGCCACCATGGTGTGTGGGGGCCCCACAGCCCCTCTCGCCTCCTTTTCTTCGCGTACTCCTTCGTCCCGAAGACCTAAGCCACAGAGGGTACATCACGAAGAGTTACAGCCGCCTCTGTGGGGCGGAGAACACCAGAGAGAAAAGAGCTCTCCGGCGGGCAGGAATCCGCCGGGGAAATTCCCTCCCGGAGGGGGAAATCGACGCCATCGCCATCGTCATCGAACTGGACATCATCTCCATCATCATCATCATCATCTCCACCATCTACACCGCCATCACCACCGCTGCACCTCGTCACCGCTGTAACAAATTGGGTTGGATCTTGATTGTTTGATAGGGGAAACTCTCCCGGTGTTACTTTCTACTTGTTATTGATGCCATTGAGTGAAACCATAGAACCAAGGTTTATGTTCAGATTGTTATTCATCATCATATCACCTCTGATTGTATTCCATATGATGTCTCGTGAGTAGTTCGTTTAGTTCTTGAGGACATGGGTGAAGTCTAAATGTTAGTAGTGAACTATGGTTGAGTAATATTCAATGTTATGATATTTAAGTTGTGGTGTCATTCTTCTAGTGGTGTCGTGTGAACGTCGACTACACGACACTTCACCATTTATGGGCCTAGGGGAGTGCATCTTGTATTCGGTTGCTAATTGTGGGGTTGCCGGAGTGACAGAAACCTGAGCCCCCGTTAGTATATCGATGCAAGAGGGATCGCAGGATCTCGGAGTTTAAGGCTGTGGTTAGATTTATCTTAATTACTTTCTTGTAGTTGCGGATGCTTGCAAGGGGTATAATCACAAGTATGTATTAGTCCTAGGAAGGGCGGTGCATTAGCATAGGTTCACCCACACAACACTTATCAAAACAATGAAGATTATTTAGCTACATGAAGCGAAAGCACTAGACTAAAATCTCCGTGTGTCCTCAAGAACGTTTGGTCATTATAAGTAAACAAACCGGCTTGTCCTTTGTGCTAAAAAGGATTGGGCCACTCGCTGCAATTATTTCTCTCGCATTTTACTTACTCGTACTTTATTCATCTATTACATCAAAACCCCTTGAATACTTGTTTGTGAGCATTTACAGTGAATCCTTCATCGAAACTGCTATCAACACCTTCTGCTCCTCGTTGGGATCGACATTCTTACTTATCGAAGATACTACGATACACCCCCTATACTTGTGGGTCATCAGACACCGTAGGAAGCCGCAGGGATTCCCAGATAGCTAGCGTGTACATATGGCATGTGATATGTGGTGCGGAGGCGGTGTCCTACCACTACGCGGAGGTCTCGCGCAATACTAAAATGCATCCCATGTAGCTGCTTCATAAAAAAACCGTTTTGGCACCCCGAAAATGAAAAAACCATCGCCCATGGGTCGGATTGGAAATCCGCTCCCGGGGCCTTGCTTCCCATCCCAGGGACCTGATACGTCTCAAACGTATCTATAATTTCTTATGTTCCATGCTACTTTTATTACAATACTTGAATGTTTTATACATACTTTACAGCATTATTATATATTTTCCGGCACTAACCTATTAACAAGATGCCGAAGTGCCAGTTGCTGTTTTCTGCTGTTTTTGGTTTCAGAAATCCTACAAAGGAAATATTCTCGAAATTGGACGAAATCAACGCCCAGGGGCCTATTTTTACACGAAGCTTCCAGAAGACCGAAAGGGAGACGAAGTGGGGCCACGAGGCGGCCAGACACCAGGGCGGCGCGGCCTGGGCCTGGGCCGCGCCGGCCTGTTGTGTCGCCACCTCGTGTCGCCCCCTGACCTACCCTTCCGCCTACTTAAAGCCTCCGTCGCGAAACCCCCTGTACCGAGAGCCACGATACGGAAAACCTTCCAGAGACGCCACCGTCGCGAATCCCATCTCGGGGGATTCAGGAGATCGCCTCCGGCACCCTGCCGGAGAGGGGAATCATCACCGGAGGGGCTCTACATCATCATGCCCGCCTCCGGATTGATGCGTGAGTAGTTCATCCTTGGACTATGGGTCCATAGCAGTAGCTAGATGGTTGTCTTCTCCGCTTGTGCTATCATTGTTTAGATCTTGTGAGCTGCCTAACATGATCAAGATCATCTATTTGTAATGCTACATGTTGTGTTTGGCGAGATCCGATGAATATAGAATATTATGTTAAGTTGATTATCAATCTATCATATATGTGTTGTTTATGTTCTTGCATGCTCTCCGTTGCTAGTAGAGGCTCGGCCAAGTTGATACTTGTAACTCCAAGAGGGAGTAATTATGCTCGATAGTGGGTTCATGCCTCCATTAAATGCGGGACGAGTGACGAGAAAGTTCTAAGGTTGTGGATGTGCTGTTGCTACTAGGGATAAAACATTGATGCTTTGTCTAAGGATATTTGTGTTGATTACATTACGCACCATACTTAATGCAATTATCTGTTGTTCGCAACTTAATACCGGAAAGGGTTCGGATGATAACCTGAAGGTGGATTATTTAGGCATAGATGCATGCTGGATAGCGGTCTATGTACTTTGTCGTAATGCCCTGATTAAATCACATAGTAATCATCGTTGATATGTATTGAATCTTTATTTGTTAATTGCTCGCCTGTAATTTGTTCACCCAGCATGTTAGTTATCTTATTGGAGAGACACCTCTAGTGAACTGTGGACCCCGGTCCATTCTTTTACATCTGAATACATTCTACTGCTTTTACTGTTCTTTGCAAACAAACACCATCTTCCACTCGATACGTTTAATCCTTTGTTTTCAGCAAGCCGGTGAGATTGACAACCTCATCTGTTACGTTGGGGCAAAGTAATTTGATTGTGTTGTGCAGGTTCCACATTGGCGCCGGTTTCACTGGTGTTGCGCCGCACTACACTCCTCCACCAACAACCTTCACGTGCTTCTTGGCTCCTACTGGTTCGATAACCTTGGTTTCTTTCTGAGGGAAAACTTGCTGCTGTGCGCATCACACCTTCCTCTTGGGGTTCCCAACGGACGTGTACATTTACGCGCATCAAGCCACTTTTTCTGGCGCCGTTGCCGGGGAGATCAAGACACGCTGCAAGGGGAGTCTCCACTTCCAATCTCTTTACTTTGTTTTTGTCTTGCTTTATTTTATTTACTACTTTGTTTGCTGCACTTAAACAAAACACAAAAAAATTAGTTGCTAGCTTTACTTTATTTACTATCTTGTTCCCTATATCAAAAACACAAAAAAATTAGTTACTTGTCTTTACTTTATTTGCCTTGTTTACTTTATTACTGTTATAATGAGTAATCCTGAAGTTGAAGTTCGTTCTTTTAAGCAACAAGGTGGAGAAAGTTTTAAAGATGCTTGGTACAGAATTAGTAATGCTCATCATAGGTGCATTAAGAAACACTCCACTACTATCCTTCTTAGGAACTTTTATGTTGGTTTATCTAGTTGGAATAGGTATGTTCTTGATACTCTTTCGGGAGGTAATTTCCTAGGTACTCCTGCTTTAGAAGCTAGCTGCATCATTGAGAGTCTAGTTAGAATACCACCTGTTAATGAAGTTAAAATTGAAATATCTCTTGAGGATGTTATGAAAAAATTGGAAACCATAGAGAAAATTTTTCCAAGTGTTGAAACTAAATTGGGAATGCTACTTGATAAAACTAATGAACTTGATAAGTCCTTAGGAGGAATTGATGAAAGAATTAGTGTCCTAGGAACTTGTGTTGTCCAGGATAATCAAACCAATAGGATTGATGAACTTGAAAAAGCTATGGAAACCTTGGGTTCAACCTTTTCTTCTCTCAAGTATAAGGAGAAAGCTTATGTGGGTAAAGAGCAAAAATTCATGTATGCCTCTAAGGTGCCTAAACAAAAGAATTATTATAGGCCTAAAATTTCTAAAACCCCTAGCACCACCATAGAAAATTTAGATAATGGAGCACCTAAAGTACCCTCTGCAACAAGTTGTGTTTGCAAGAAAAATTATGATGTTGATGCTTCTTCTCTTGATGTTACTTGATTTACACTTTCTGCGCCTAGCTGAAAGGCGTTAAAGAAAAGCACTTCTTGGGAGATAACCCAAGTTTTATTTTATTTACTGTATTGTTGAGTCTTGGAAGTTGTTTACTACTGTAGCAACCTCTCCTTATCATGTTTTTGTGCCAAGTAAAGTTTTTATGTTAAAGTTGATGCTATATTTGGGATCGCTGCGCAGAAACAGCATTGCTGTCTGTCACGAATTCTGGCATAAGTCTCTGTAAAAAATTCGAACAAATCTGCAAATTTACGAGCGTGATCCTCAGATATGTACGCAACTTTCATTAGTTTTGAGTTTTTCCATTTAAGCAAGTTAAGTGCCCCGTCCAGATGCATCTTTACGGACTGTTCTGTTTTTGACAGATTCTGCCTTTTATTTCGCATTGCCGCTTTTGCTATGTTGAATGAGTTTCTTTGTTCCATTAAATTTCAGAAGTTTTGTGCAATGTACAGAAGTGTTTAGAATGATTGTGTCACCTCTGAATATGTGAATTTGTGGTTATGCACTAACCCTCTAATGAGTTTGCTTGAAGTTTGTGTGAAGGAAGTTTTCAAGGGTCAAGAGAAGAGGATGATATACTATGATCAAGAAGAGTGAAAGGTCTAAGCTTGGGGATGCCCCGGTGGTTCATCCCTGCATATTTTAAGAAGACTCAAGCATCTAAACTTGGGGATGCCCAAGGCATCCCCTTCTTCATCGACAACATTATCAGGTCACTTCTAGTGAAACTATATTTTTATTCCGTCACATTCTTATGTTCTTTACTTGGAGCGTCATTTTGTTTTTATTTTGTTTTGTTTTGAATAAAGTTGGATCCCGCCATTCTTATATTGGAGATATTACGCTCCGCTTTTTCATATGGAACACTTGTGTTCTTAATTGTGCTTTAATGTTCATGGCGAAGTCTAATTGCTTCGTTAGATTGCTATGTGGTTGGAATTAGAAAATGCTGCATATGGTTTGGCAATTTGGCAATTGTTTGAGCTCTCATTAGATCATGTTTAATCTCTTGCATCATGTAGTTTAATCTATTAATGAAGAACTACTGTAGAGCTTGTTTAATTTGGTTTGCATGATTGTTCTCTCTAAGTCTAGATATTTTCGGGTAAAGTGTTTGAACAACAAGGAAGACAGTGTAGAGCCTTATAATGCTTGCAATATGTTCTTGTGTGAGTTTTGCTGTACCTGTTCATACTTGTGTTTGCTTCAAACAACCTTGCTAGCCCAAACCTTGTACTGAGAGAAAATGCTTCTCGTGCATCCAAACACCTTGAGCCAAACTCCATGCCATTTGTGTTCACCATATCTACCTACTACGTGGTATTTTTCTGCCATTCCAAAGTAAATTACTTGAGTGCTACCTTTAAAATTTCATTCCTCTACCTTTACAATATATAACTCATGGGACAAATAGCTTAAAAACTATTGTGGTGATGAATATGTAGTTATGTGTCTTAATTCTTATAAGTTGCTTGTTGAGCGGTAACCATGTTTTCTGGGGACGCCATCAACTTTATCTTTGTTGGATATCATGTGAGATGCTATGCATGTTCGTCTTGTCCGAAGTAAGTAGATTTCATGATCAAATGGTTTGAGTATGCATATGTTAGAGAAGAACATTGGGCCGCTAACTAAAGCCATGTATCATGGTGGAAGTTTCAGTTTGGACATACAACCTCAATCTCTTATGAGAATATTAACTGTTGTTGAATGCTTAAGCATTAAAAAGAGGAGTCCATTATCTGTTGTCTATGTTGTCCCGGTATGAATGTCTAAGTTGAGAATAATCAAAAGCGAGAAATCCAATGCGTGCTTTCTCCTTAGACACTTGTACAGGCGGCATAGAGGTACCCCTTTGTGACACTTGGTTGAAGCATATGTTATGCGATGAGAATCCGTGTTTCCGAGCTAAGTAGGACAAGGTGCGAGCACTATTAGTACTCTATGCATGAGACATGCAACTTGTAGGAAGTATTATGCATAGCACATATTTATGGCAATTGTCGGCAGTGTCTACGTACCATATTTATGGCCTAAATCAGGTAAATTCTTGCTCAACTGTAGTGTTCAAGGAAAAAATAAAAATTGTACAGTATAACCAGTCGAAATATCCCAAGCATTTACATCGTAACCGATACGTGCGAAGGAACAAAGGAGGCGGCGGAAAGCAGCCACAAAACCCATCTAGGCAGTGTTTGTTTAATTATATAGCTAGATTAAGTAAGTAGCGGGCTAATTACTTGGGAAAATAGGAAAATGAAGGTAGTATACTGCTAGATTGCAGGTACTCCTTAATTGAGTGAGTCCTTAAATCAATTCGGATTTAATGAACTGACTCGATCGGTTGCATGCATGGAAGAGAAGAAGCAGAAGAAGAAAAAAAATAGAAGACAAGTAGGCTGATGGAGTTGGTTTTTTTTTTTTTTAAAGCAGGCTGATGGAGTTGGTTGCTGGCGGAGGTGGCGATTTCGGTGAGAAAAAAAAGAGAAGGAATTAATTTTCGCGCGCGGTAAGATTCATTGATTGATTGAATTTGTTTGTTTTCCGAAGCCGGCTCGCGAGTGCGCGCGTGGAGTCTTCTTTTTCGCCCGCGTGGATGGTCGTGTCCTCCGTTCGCGCACGCGCGTTTCCTTGGTTCGCCTCGCATTATTTATCGCTAATAAGGCCGGCGGAGCCCAGCGCGCGACCGATTTTTTCTGTTTCGGTTTCCGTTGAAAAAAAAGTGACGGGTAGATTAACTTGGGTTTCAAGCCACGCCACGCCACGCACCAGTTTCCCTATCGTTCGGAGAGACCAGACAAGGATGAAACGACGACGAAGAGTAGCAGTTCGCCAGGGCGGTGGTCCAGATGCCTGTTCCGTGCGCCGACGGCTGAAGAGGGAATTGTAAAACGGATACACAATTTTGCGCTTACTAAATCTATCGCTAGAGAATCATAATTTAGCCGGATTGGTTAGCCTCACAGTTTTATGGTTGCTAGTTCCTTTGCTGGCTTTTTTTACTTAGCCGCACAGTATATAACTACTTCGCCTTTTTTACTTCTGCCGTGTAGATACTAACGGTACAAGTAAACTGCGTATCTTCTTTTATCACAAAGCCCTCGTGGCTTAGTTGGTCAGAACAGGATCGGCTCGGCGCGCGTGCAGACCTGGGGTGGTGTCAAGGTGGCGACGGCGACGGGGATGGCTCCGCCATCCCCGCCTCGATCCCCGGCAGTCCCCATACCCGCCATCCCCGGTAAGCTTCGCGGGGGGAAATGGCCACCGTCCCGCCATCAGCGGGTACCCGATCCCCGCCGGGGACTCCACGGGGAGCTCATGCGACGGCGTCTCCCCCTTTCCCGTGACGCGATGGCGCCTCCTTGAATCCTGGTCGCCCTCAACATGACGTCTTGCGAGGCCACGGTGTCCTCCTCACCCTGCAGCTACAGTTGTTAGCCTCCTGCATCCTACTCCTCGCCGTCAAGATAAAGGGCGCGGGGGAGGTTGAATCTCTTCGGCTCTGCGGGGCTGCGCCTCTGCGGGACTGCGGCGGTGCAGCCTGCTGCTCGACCGACAGTTGGAGCGCGTGGGTGGAGAAGAAGGTGCCGCCGTGCGGGGCGTGTGGTCGTGCGGGTGTGCGGGGGAAGTGGCAGCTGGGGTGGGGAAAACTCGAAGTGTGGCCTATTTTTAGGTTTTCTGTATAAGATGGCCTACATGTCAGGTACTTATCGGGTACCCGTCGGGTATCCGCGGAGCCAAATTAATTGATCCCCATCCCCGTACCCGCCAGCTAGCGGGTACGCGCCCCGTCATACCCGTGGGGGGAAAATGACCCCCATACCCGCAAATAACGGGCGAGATACCCGCGGGTACCCATCCCACGGGTAAAACTGCCATCTTGAGGGTGGTGTGTTCGATTCACCACGGACGTGAAATAATTTTTCTTCGGAAGATGGCGCTCGCACTCCACAGTGTTGTTTTGCCAAATCTAAAACCCAACAACTTACCTGTTTTTTGTTTTGGAAGGACAATCTGGTTGGAAGTTGACCGTCCAGGAGGGTTGGAACGGTCGACCGCTCAATAGGGTTACGTGTCCCTCGCCTCATCCTGGACTCGTACGTGGGGGAAGACTTGGGTAGGATCAGCTTTTAGGTAGGATCTATGAGATCAATTTTTTTGAAGAGACAAAACATGTTCAAATATTATGGAAAAAAATGACAACGCAAAACTATGTTACATATGCAAGACTAAAAATTTGCAGCTTCAAATTCGACATATACTTAGAGAACCAAAAAAGACAAATTTAGGTGTGAATAGTGTAAACTACTATTCAATCAGATCTGACACTATTCATAGTTGGATTTGTCTTTTTTGTTTCTTCAAGTGTAGAGCAAATTTTGATCTGATTTTTTTGGAGTTGTAGATACAATCCATAGGTATGTTGTATATTATTTTCAGATTTTTTCACATGATAAAAATATGTTTTATGTGAGTTGATCCTATGATCTCACCCAATTGATAGATCCTATACAAGTCTCCCCCCTCGTACGTGTGCGTTCACGTTTAAACGCCCGGATCTGCCCAAGCGTATTGCAATTTTAACTAGGAAGTAGAGATAAGATTCCTAGTTTTTTTTTTTTTTTTTTTGACCTGATAAGATTCCTAGTTACGACAACGTTGAACATAATAATCTCCAATTAGAGCGCGGTCTCGTCCGGCCGTCCGTGCAGCAACTTAGTCACGATGACAAACACAATCTCCAATCACCCGACGTCCGCCTACCATGCGCTGCCGAGCAGCAGCTCAACGACGGCGGAGGCGCCATCGGCGTCGTACCTCCATGACAACTGCGAGAAAGTCTTCCTGGTACCTAGCTACCAACCCTAGCTACTTCCATCTTGATTGTACGTACGTATGTGCTTCTGTCTGCTAATGGCGCGCGGTTAGTAACGTGTCCGGATCTGGATATGTGTGTATGTCCCTCAATTCATCCATGAATGATGACCTGCAAATTAATCTCCTTATTTTGGGCGTGCAGCACATAATGGTCTGTTTGATCATGTGCGCCTGCTTCGCCATCTCTGTCTCCGCTGTATGGCAAGATCGGCACGACGTAATCATCACCGCCATCGCCTTCCTCTACTCGACGGCCATGATCCACCTCGTGCTTATCAAACGCTGGGAGGACGAGAAGAAGCAAGTGGAACGGCCAAGGGAAGAGGTATGCCCGAAATTTCAGGAGAGCCGTTGGAGGCGACTCTCGGGCGATTCTGGGAAATTTCAGGAGAGCCGTTGGAGGCGACTCTCGGGCGATTCTGGGCGATAGGCCAGATCTCCGACGATGATGATGAGGCCGCCGTGGTTACGCCGGCGAGGGACTCGAGGGCTTCGACACCGTCGCTGTCCTACATGTGTCGGACAATGGCGGGTAGCAAGTGCTCCTTGGATCGACAGTCCATGTCCGCGGTTCTTCGGCGCGAGGAAAAGAGGCGGCGCCAGCGGGAGGCGGCCTGGTTACTCCGGTCAGGTGAGTCTTCATGTTTGCCTAACTCTGTCTGTGTTCGCAGATCGTCTCCAAGGAAGACGAAGATCACCCTCCCCATCCTTCCGCCGTCGACATTTTTATTAGAATCCTTCAATGCGGCGGAATGGGTGATGGTGCAAAGGAAGAGGAGCAAGTTGAAGAAGGGATGGAGGTTCTCGCAGTGTCGGCGTCGTGGTTCGCTGCCGGGCAGATCATCTCCGCTGGTAAGGCCTTCTCCGAGGTCTCTGCAACGGAAACTGCTCGTTGTTTCAGACTCTGACAACAATCACATGGGCCTTTTGGGTAGCCCATCTCCTGTTTTGGATCGAACAGCTCACGTGAAAGGCAGTATGAGCCTGGAGCCTGTGATCGATTGTCCCATAAAGCCCCGGATACCACGTTTTGATATCGGTATTCGGCAGAGGCTAGGGTTTCCTTCGCTGAGCCGTCATCGTGCTCCTGTTGTTCCTTCCCTTGCGGCTGTTGGCGTCCTTGCTACTGCGATGGCGAATCGTGGTGGGGGACATCCGACGCGGGGTAGAGGCTCTGCGACTGGTGGTCGCGGCAACGGCGGTAATGGTGGCCGTGGCTGGGACGGAGGTAACTTTGGTGGCCGTGGATGGGAGGCCGGCAACAATGGTGGTCGTGCCAGTAATTTCTATGAGGGAGGTCCTAGTGGTACTGCTGGAGATGGAGGTAACAGTACTGACTCTGAACAGCAGAATATTGTTTTTGGTGATGGTGTATTTCGTGCTGGTACTGGCCGTCCCAACAATGGTGGGGGTGGATACCGCAATAATCAAGGTTTTACCCGCGGCAATGAGCGCCGGAATTATGGAGGTAACACATACTACAACAATCGGCGTTTTAATAACAACTCCAATGGATGGAATGAGAATTATAGGCAGACTACCAATGCTAGTACACTATCGGTCATCCAGCAACAGATGGTTAAGGAGACGGCGGAGGCGTTAGCCCGTCAGTTTGCTGAACGTCAAGGGCCAGAGCTTATGGCTGCTGTTGAGGCAGTAGGTCCATCTTCTGGTCAGTCTAGAGTCCCTGTGCGCAATGAGGTAGCGAACTCTCGCCCTCCTTCGGCAGTGGTACGCCAAACGGGGCTGCCTAGGCCGGCTGCAGGTGTTGGGCAAGGGATGGTGACGCCTAATCAGAGTGAGGGGTCTGAGCAACGGGCGGTGTCGACCCTTATGGCGGTGGCTGGTTTCTCTGCCTCGCAAGTGCAAACTGGTGCAACTTCGGAAGATGCTGCTGCAGCTGCTAAGAAAAAAGGCCCGAATTGTTTTCGATGCCGCAAACCTGGTCACTGTTTAAATGACTGCCAGGCGGTGCTTTGTGACTGCTGTCAGAGTCCCGACCATGCATCTGCTGCGTGTCCGCTGTTGAGGGCACCTAGACCTCGTTTGGCGATGTATGGCCTTGGACATGCTGATTTATCTTTTTGGGAATTACCACTTTCAGATTCGGTGAGGCCACGTGTGGAGAATACTAGATTGGGTAGAGTGGCTGTTTCTGGTGGCACTTTGTCAATTGAGGAAGTCATTAAACAGCTGAAGTGGATTGTTCCTGATGAGATGTACCACTGGGATGTTCAGCAAGTGGAGGATAATGTGTTCAAAGTGAATTTTCCAAGCAAGATAGACTTGGTGAGGGTGCAGCATTTTGGTCGCTTTTATGTACCTAATACTCAAATATCTATGTCCTTCGATTTTTGGAAGGAGGTTGAACCTGCCTGGGTTGCTGATGATGTCTGGGTACGAGTGTATGATCTACCTCCTATAGCTCTCGATGATTTTCTTGCCATGTGGTCTCTTGGTGATGTTTTTGGCAAAACCAAGGACATTGATATGATCTTTACTCGAGCAAACAATGTGTTGAGGATTCTTATTACCTGTCTTGATCCATCACTAATTCCTGATAGATTGGACCTAAAGATTAAAGATGGATTTTATAGTCTGCGCTTTGAGGTGGAGGGTGCACAACCCCCATCTATTCCTGATGACACAATGAATGAGGATACCACTGGTGGTGATGACATGGACCATGATGGTCCAAGTAATGCTAATGGCGAAGTTCAGGACAGAGATGCTAAGCGTAAGAAAAATGATGCTACTAATGGGGCAGATGAGGCTGATGAGGCTGGGGAAGTGAAGAATCCGGCTGTACAGGGGAATTCTCATACTTTATCTTCAACTAGTGGTTGGGGCGCCCCTTGGGGCGCCTCCTCGCTAGAGTTGTGCGTCCCAATCTGTGCAGCCATGTTCCTTCATAATTAGCAGCATGACAAACAATCAATATGAGCAACTGCATTTTTTATTGTTATACATATTTCCCCTTCCACAGTAAAGCCTCTAGAGTTGTGTTCTGACACAAAGAGGCACACAATGTTTACTGAACACCACAAACTTTACATTCAGTACAAGGTGACTTGAAGCATTACCTAGGCAAAACATGCTTGCATAGAAGAAATTCAGAAGGATAGCTGGACTGAGTTTTGAACTAATCTTGTCTTGCATATATACACATTTTCCTGTCGCAATCCTAATTAAATAGGCCTTTCATAGCAGTGGTCAATGAAGCACATCACCGGGGAAACCGAATGTACGAGAGTCTTGCACATGGATAGCAGCACTTCTGATTTACCATAAATCAAACATGTTAGTAGAGAAAATTTAAGGAAGCATGATCAAGATAGAAGAAGCTCTCTCGATAGAGCCTTCTCAAGGAGAGAAATATATACATGCTATAAATTTAAGAAAATAACACGGCGAGAATTCCAATTAAAATAGGCAATTAGCAAACTTACTTCTCTCTAAAATATAACAAAGTTACCTATTAAAGTTATTAAGATTAGCTATATGCAGTTCCATAAAAGGGATTCACTAAAGTGAAGTGATCCCAGTTAATGGCATTAGATTCTATGTCAAGTTCCATAATGAAATCTCAAAAAATGCAAGAAATGTAAGACACTTGCACAACAGATTCAAATGAAAACTTTACATAATCCTTATAACTACAATTATAGCACCCTGAGTGGTGTATGTAGCAAGTAACCCGCAAAAACACTAAACCTAAAGTTAGTGGTAAACAGCTAAACTACATAAAAGGCCAGACTTGGGAATTGTTAGGCTGAAACATACAACTCTCCCGGGATGACTTGATACTTTCACTTGCACCAACAATCCAAATTCCTTGTCTGAAACAAGAGGCCTTACATTAAGCAGCATTAACAATTAAAATATGGGATGCATACCTCTATTACAGAAAACACAAACAGCTCGGTGCAACCTACTGGATAACCATAAGCTAAATATTTCTATTTAGTATTTTGCCAATCTTTGTACCAACACAAAACAGAAAAAGTAGCAAAACAGCAGCTGTATTTATTATCCATGAATCATTCTTTTGTTAGTGAATGATTATTTTTGTCTTGAGCCCCACAAGGTTCAGCATAATAACTCCAAATAGTACATCGATGCATAGATGGGAATTATAATGGCGATCTAAATCGGGCTAAAAGCAGTATTTTTTCCTGCACCACACTACTAAAAGTGTCCAGTAATTTGATATTGACAAAGGAATAAGGTAACTAATTGGCTTGGAAATGATAAGTTTGTACGTGAAGGTAGAAGCTAAACACAAACAGAGGTTTCATTTCAGAAAAGAAAAATAGCACAACAAAGCCTCTTACATATCCTGATAGAACAAGTACTGTGAGGAGAAACAGTTTTTGCGGGATGATAGCACTGATAGCACAGGGTAGAAAAATTGAGTTCACCATGTATTAGCCTCCAACAAAACACAAAGTCTGAACCCAAAGCACATGGCATCCTCCCTACTGGATATTACTCTATCAAAAAAAAGAAAAAATTCAACACAAAACAGAGGTACTCAATCAAACCTATCAACAAAGAATTCTTTGCGTAGAGCACCAGTTGAATTACCCTCGGACAACATAGGAACTAAAATGTATGCAGAAATCTATTGTTTGCCTTGATCTAGTTTGCAATTTTGTGAAAAAATTCAATTCAAACTAAATTATTAGCCCCTGAAGACATCAGTCTTGCAATCCTAAGTTAGGAATAAACAAAATTTGACAGTGCACTAAATTCCTATGAAGGTCAAGTACAGAATACCCAGAATACATGCTTACCAATATATTTGTCCACGTCCGATGAAGTACTGATTCTCAATATAAATAAAGTGTTGGCCTCCCCTGATCGCATTCACATAGGCTGTATAGTGTATATATGCTCATATCAATTAGTATTTTCTTCCCAGAAAAAAGATTCCGCTAGCCAAAATATGAGTGTTAGTCAACAACACAACATGCGGAATATGATGTTGCATGGTCTTTTAATTATCAGCTACCTCATGGTTTCCTTCTGGTGGATCCTTCGGAAATCCCTAGGCCAAGCTTAAATCAATAGAACGACAAACCTATATTGAACGTAAAAGAGTTAAATGTGTGAGTAAACAACAAGGAGAACACTTCTATTTTCAGAGTTCTCTTCTGGCTATATTTTTCGTCTTGCCAGCCAATCATGATTCTTGTCAAATATAGGCAGAAGAAATATTACACACCAAAGTATATGAACCGAAACCAAATGTACAGTGAAACTCAATGCATAAGAAGTAATCATGGTATACCTGCAAGCCACCGGTTCGGCAGAGCATTACTTCTTTTGTACTCCAACCAATCACTTATATGAGGAAGAAAAACAATTCTAGATCGCTAGCAGGAACTGAACCATCCAGCCACCAACTGTGCAAAGAACAACAGTGTTAAGCAGATAATGAGCTACAGAAGTAGGAGCAAATAACAGTTACATCAAGTGATTAAGAATTACCTGAATAAACTAAGTATTAGGAAGTATCAACCAGAATGCTCTTTCATTCCCCATTTCCAAAATTGTTTAGCTCTTTCTGATGGCCATAACTCCTGCAGATCAGTGGAGCAACATTGTTTACCCTCTCACATTTAACATCAGAATTGTGGGCAGCCGTCACTCTAGTATTTTTGGCTAGACAAGTTAGAATTTCCGACTGATCCTAGCAGCAGATCATAATACATCACAGTATAGCACCATATGCTCACATGATTTGGTACCCTGGCCGTAAGATCAAATACGAAGAAGGGCAATCATACTATTAGGTGACATTCCAGCGTAAACTTACTAAAAGTTCTTCATGATTGCCTATCCTTCACAATTAATCATTGATGCCTCCATGGGGATCACAGTAGCATCAACCAACCCAAGAGAACTGAAAAACAGTAAAATATGTACAAACTGAAAAACAAGTTCTGCAACAGAATGAGAAGGTAAAACATGCTAAGCACTGCAGCAAAATCATAGCTTGAATCACACAGAACAACAAAAGCGACATACAAATTTCATCATGGAATTGGTGATGCGGATAGGGTGAGACTTGTATGATGCAATCTTCTCCAAATTAAATCATACTTTCAGATAAACATATTAGAACGAGATACCATGCCTTCATGTGAGATGTAGTCCAGTAGGCGCGTCGATGAGGGCGCGAGCGGCGCCAGAGGTAGCCATCTGGGCTTGACGATCTGTGCAAGACGCAGCCAGTATCGAACTCAGGGCGGTAATGGGGGCCACGGTTACCATCGTGGACTCTTCTACCCTTCCTCCTCCGTTCATCTACGAGACAAAGGGGAGAGACGGGAGTGAGACCAGAGAGAAAGGACAGAGAGAGGATCGAGAGACCAACCTGGGCGAACCCTAGCCCCGTGGTCGCGCTGCTTCTTGGGGGCCAATGGGAGCCGCGTCTCCCAGGCACCGGCCACCGCCGCTACATCTGGCGAGCCTCCACCGCCGACCGCGCCGGCTTGCACGACTGCCTCGACCCTCACGGTCGTGAGAGACGAGCGCGGGAGAAGGGGCGGCCGCGGCACCGCAACGGGGGTAGCGCTCGCGACCACGCGACCAAATGGCGGCTAGGGTTTCTACCCGTGGTTTTCTACCACCCACGCCTACGAATCGGACGGCTGGAACTGTTCAGAGCCTCGATCGGACGGTGGCCTCGCGGGAGGGGTCTTTTTTGCGGGCAAGAGGTGGTCTTTTACAGTGCGGACCTGGGTCTTTCATGCGTGAGAGGGGGATGCACTTACTTGTTCTCAATTGATGTTGGCTCTGGTTTGCTCAAAAACTCCTTGGAAAGTATGATTCAAAAGGAGGAGAGGGCACTTAGGTACGTACCAGTGGATAGTATGGTTTCACCTTTCAATGTTTCTTGCATTAGTCCTAAAGTACTTGATGTTTCTTTCAGCGAGGTGGTTAATGGTGATGACATTATCGCGCCTAGAGACACCATGATTGTGTCTTCGACGCAGGCTGTGACTTTGCCAATGGTTTCGCCAAATGTTGGGCGAAGCTCGAGCCCAGTGCTGCCAAGAATTGGGCGAGCTGCGAGCCCTGTGTTGGCTACTTGCACATCTGCCGTGTATGCTGCAGAGTCGGCACCCGAGGGTGTGCTTGGGGTACGCACCTCCAGGCTTGCAACAAAGGGGGAGGGCACGTTGATCGCCGGTACTGCCGCTGTCGCCGCAGCCTCGGCGGTCCAGTGCAGCCAAAACATACTCGGACAGCCCATTATGCAGGCGTCCGCTATGCATGCGCCGGCTATGAACATGCCGGCCGCTATGCATGCGCCCGCTGTGAACATGTCGCCCGCTGTGAACGTGTCGCCCGCTATGCATGCGCGCGCATCGATCGCTGCGGTAAGCCACACTGAGTCGCCTTGTAACTTGTTTTCTTCGAATGATTCGAATATCGACCTTGCTTTTTTGTCCCAGGGATGTGGTGTTAATGCAAAGGGGATGATTGGGTCTTCGGAGGTGTGTACTCCGGCGACTAAGGTCTATTCTCAGGCTGAGATTATTGCTTTCGGTGGAATTCATGATGAGGCGGCGAGAGGGGTACGGTCGAGTGGAAGGCTTCGTGCCCAGCCTAATGCAGATGCGACTCAAATGGAGCGGGCAATGATGAATGCTCAGAGGCGCAATGAGGTCACAGGGCAAGGTATGAATTTACCTTCAATTTCGTCTTTACGTTCTTTTTCGGATGAGCAAATTATAGATCAAGCAAAAACGCTGGGAATTTCTTTAGGATGCTCACATGCTGATCGCCTTGCTTCTGTTAAATTAATAAAAGACATTGAGCTGCACCGTAATTTAACTTTGTTAGCAAAGAATGAAAATGTGACCAATCTGGGAGATAATAATAATAGTCTGTGTCTAGTTGTTTCGCGTGCGTCCAATATGTGTGAGGACTTCGATGATGATGAGAGTGAGATGGGGGATGAGTCGGCTGTCACTCCTCCTGGGGTTTTAAAGCCAAAGCGTGCTCGTAGAAAGAAGTCTTATGATAAGACTAAAGTGCGGCGAAGTAACCGTATCCGAATCAAAAAAACAAAATCTTAATGGACGGTCTCCGTGGTTTAACTTGGAACAGTGAGGGTTTTAAAGATCCCGGGAAACACCTTTTGTTAAGGAATCCATCAGGGATTATAAGCTAGATTTTATTGCATTAATAGAGACTGGACGATCTAATTTCGCGGTACCCTTTCTCAGGGATTTATCTTCTGGCAAGGATTTCGCTTGGTTTTGTTTACCGCCACATGGGCGATCGGGTGGAATTCTCGTAGGTATTAATACTAATACTTTAAAAGTAAATAAGGTTGATAGCGGAGACTTTTGTGTCAAACTGACTATTAAAAACAAACGCGATGGCTTTGAGTGGGGTCTAGTGCCGGTGTATGGGGCGGCTCAGGATTCTCTTAAGCATGAATTCCTTTCGGAGTTGTTTCGTATGTGTGAAGATGAACCTTTGCCCATGATGCTAGCGGGGGATTTTAATATTCTAAGAAAGCCCGAGGAGAAGAGTAATGACAACTTTAATCCTCGTTGGCCGTTTATTTTTAATGCTATTATTGAAAATCTTAATTTAAGGAAATTGCTCTTTCAGGGCGTCAATATACATGGGCAAGCCGTAGAGAGAATCCGACATACGAGAAGCTTGATCGTGTCCTTGCTAGTGTCGAGTGGGAACAAAAATTTCCTTTGGTCTCGGTGCGGGCACTTTCCGTTCGGGTTACGACCATACGCCTTTGTTGATTGACTCTGGTCATCATGCGCATATAGGAAATAAGCCTCGGTTTTCATTTGAACTATCATGGCTTAATGAGGAAGGTTTCTATGATTTGGTGGCAAAAGAATGGGTCGCTGCCCCAAGCGGGAGGACACCAATCGAAACTTGGCAAAATAGAATAAGACACCTTCGCCGTTTTCTGAGGGGATGGGCGAAGAACTTAAGTGGCAAATATAAAAAGGAGAAGGAACGCCTCTTAAAAATTATTGATACCCTGGATATTAAAGCGGAATCATTTCCCCTGTCCTCTGTTGAAGAGATGAGTTGAAATTGGCAAAGAAGAAAGTCCAATTCTCATCCTTGAACTCTTGGGAAAGTTCACTTTCAGTCCCAAAATTTATTTTTAGTCTAGAATAAACCTTTAATTCTCATAATAGTTCACTTTTCATCCCTTTGTAGTTGAGTTGAGCAAATTACTGGCGTGGAAAGAAAAAATAGGGAACCAGCCAAATTGGTTTAGAACCAGACCAAGCCCAAACTAGCTGAGATGTCGAACCAAACGTCACAATGCAAAAAACAACGAAATCCTTGGGTCTCTAAACCAGTCTCTGGCTTGATTTCTCTTCCTTCTAATTCACGTGAAGCGTTGCGCCACAAAGGTCTGCTTGTTTGCTTATCAGCATCGTCCCACCTCTGTACCCTTGCACCGTTACCTTCAGTTTTTGGCCGCCTATGGAAGATATTTGCCTAGCTCAATCGGCGTAAGGACTAAAAGTGAATGATTCTGAGAGTTCAAGGTTCATTTTGAACCAGACGGAAGTTCTAGGACCAAAAGTGAACTTTCACTAGAACTCAAGGACCAAAAGTGGACTTTCTTCATTGGCAAATGATAAAATGAATAAACTTAGGCGTGATGAAGAGACCAAATGGGCACAACGAGCAAAGGTGAAAAATGTTCGGGAAGGAGGAAATAATACAAAATACTTCCATTTAATTGCTAATGGGAAACATAGGAAAAAGAAAATATTTCAGCTTGAACAAGACGAAGGTACCATTGTGGGCGATGATAACCTTAAAGTATACATTACTGAATACTATAAAAAATTGTTTGGGCCGCCGGATCCTAGTACTGTCACCATGATGGAGGACAAAACTGAGGATATTCCGCAGTTAACAGCGGCTGAAAATGATCTCATGATTGCTGACTACTCAATGGAGGAAGTTCACGAGGCTATAGCGCAGATGGAACATAATAAAACTCCCGGACCGGATGGGTTTCCGGCGGAGTTTTATCAACACTTCTGGGAAGTTATTAAGAATGATTTAATGGAGCTCTTTTCCTGTTTCCAACGTGGAGAATTACCCCTATTTAAATTAAATTTTGGAGTTATTACACTTCTTCCAAAAAAGGAAAATGCCGTTCAAATTCAACAATATAGACCCATTTTCTTGCTTAATGTTAGTTTCAAAATCTTTACTAAAGTCGCAACTATTCGTATCTCTGGGATGGCACATAAAGTGATCAGGCCTACTCAGACCGCGTTTATGCCAGGCCGACATATTCTTGAGGGTGTGGTTGTGCTACATGAGACTATTCATGAGCTAAATAGAAGGAAATTAGACGGTGTCCTTTTTAAAATTGACTTTGAAAAAGCCTATGATAAGGTGAAATGGCCCTTTCTACAACAGGTTTTGCGAATGAAAGGCTTCGATCCTGTTTTGTGTGACCGAATTAGACATTATGTTGAGGGTGGCAGTGTGGGAGTTAGGGTCAATGATGACATTGGTCATAATTTTCAAACGAGAAAAGGGTTGCGACAGGGTGATCCTTTATCGCCGATTCTTTTTAATATTATAGCTGATATGTTGGCTATTATTATTTCACGTGCAAAAACACAGGGGCAAGTTGGGGGTCTTCTTCCTCACCTAGTTGACGGGGGTATTTCCATACTCCAATATGCGGATGACACAATACTATTTATGGAACATGATGTTCGTAAGGCGGTTAACATGAAGTTAATCCTTTGTATATTTGAACAACTCTCGGGTCTAAAAATTAATTTTCATAAAAGTGAGTTATTTTGTTTCGGTAAGGCTAAGGACATGGAGCATCAATATAGGCAAATTTTTGGATGCGAATGCTGGAGTTTTACCATTCAGATATTTGGGTATTCCTATCCATCATAGAACTCTCCGAAATGCGGAGTGGAATCTGGTTGAGAGTCGTTTCGCGTCGAAACTTGGATGTTGGCGAAGTAAAATGCTTTCTTACGGGGATAGGCTTGTTCTTATTAATTCCGTTTTAACTAGTTTACCGATGTTCATGCTTTCTTTTATGGAAATCCCGAAAGGTGTTAGGAAAAGACTAGATTATTTCAGATCCAATTTCCTTTGGCAGTCTGATGAAAATAAGAAGTATAGACTATCAAGATGGAATATTATATGCAGACCAAAAGATCAAGGGGGGCTCGGCATTGAGGTTTTAGAATTGAAAAACAAGTGTTTACTCAGCAAATGGCTGTTTAAGCTGCTATCGGAGGAAGGGATGTGGCAGGAAATACTACATAATAAGTATCTTAAAGATAAAACACTTGCCCAGGTTGAGGCCAAACCTTCAGATTCTCCCTTTTGGAAAGGTCTAATGCGTGTTAAACAAGACTTTTTCAGTAAAGGATTTTTCAAGGTAGGAAACGGGTTAACGGTTCGATTTTGGGAGGATGTGTGGCTGGGTGACATGTCCCTGGCGCAGCAGTAACCCTCTCTTTATAACATCGTGCAACATAAGAATGTCTTAGTATCAAATGTATTAGCGCAAACTCCGCTTAATATTTGCTTTCGGAGGGGTTTGAATGACCATAAATGGAATGCATGGTTACATTTATGTCAACGATTAATTAATGTAAACTTAACTACTGAGCCAAATAAGTTTGTATGGAAACTTACTGACTCTGGTTTGTTTTCGGTTAAATCTATGTATTTGGATTACATGAATGGACATACTACGTTTCTTCGTAAATATCTATGGAAGTTGAAAATCCCCTTGAAAATAAAAGTTTTTATGTGGTTTCTAAATAACAAGGTGCTTCTAACTAAGGACAATTTGGCTAAGCGTAAGTGGAATGGATGTCAAAAGTGTTGTTTTTGTGACTCTAATGAAACCATTCAGCATTTGTTTCTTGCATGTCCTTTTGCTAAAATAGTTTGGCGCATGGTCTATTTTGCATACAACATACCACCCCCGTCTAATATTACTAATATGTTTGGCAACTGGTTAAATGGGGTGCGGAAGGAACATAAAGCCAGAATTCGTATTGGAGTTTCAGCTCTATGTTGGTCTATTTGGAGATGCCGAAATGATATTATTTTTAACAAACAGAAGGGAACTAATTTTTTGCAGGTTATTCGCCGGGCTACGCACTTTATCCAACTATGGGCCTTTCTCCTCCCGGAGGATCAGCGGGAGGATATGGTTACTGGATGCAACCGGCTGCTGATGGTTGCACAGGACTTCTATTTCCAGGCTATTGGGTGGCAGCACATTAATAGGATAGACAATGGATAGCTTGTTTATGTGCCTAGCTTTTCTTTGGTTGATTCTTGTATCGACCTTGTCTGATCCGTGACTGTAAACTTAAAATATTGTTATACTCTTTACTTTTAATAAATAAATTAGCCGTGTGCATCTATTGATGCAGAGGCTGGGGCATGCTCCCATATCGAAAAAAAAGAAGCAAGTGGAACTCGACGCATGCAAAAGGATCAGCGCACCCGGTACAGGGCTACACTCCATGGTACGTACCCCCATGATTAACCAAAGATATATTTTGGGTCGCTAGTTAACCGGCGTCATTCATTCGTGCATACTTGTTCCCTCATTAATTCGTGCACAATTTGTTTGTTATCTGTGCATAATTTTTCTTTAAATGCAGTTGGCATCGATGACGATGTTGGTCGCCACCGGGGTTGTGATAATCTCTTTGGCGGTCGCCCTCTTCGTCTTTCGCCTTGACTGGCATGACTTGGTCTTCATTGCTAGCATGATCTTAGCATCGGTGGCGGGGATGTTTTGTCTGCTTGGATCTGAAGGAAGTAGTCGAAAGAAGGGGAGAAGAGATAATTTTGAAGATGCCTCAAATCGAGTCTAGTATGCAGAGACTTCCTTTGGTACTTGCAGTGATTTTGATGTTTTTATTTGGGTGTATAAAATTAGAAAGTAAGACATGTACAAAGCTCCCTTATTACAGAGGGTATCTTATCATGCATCATATAGTCGAGAAACCATAGGGAATATCTCATATCAGTGAGTTGAGTATTTTGGCGACTATCTTATATAGAACTTTCAAGAGCTTCAAAATGCAACAAAATTCCAGTTTTGATGTATTCGATCATCACGATTTTTTCCCTAGCTTGTACCGTAATGTGTATCATCCAATATCCATGTGAGATATTTCAATTGTTTAGGCCAATGCTACATGAGATCAGTTATTTTGTTCTCTCATAAATTGTGCATCTATCTAAACATACTTATCTCTTGTCTCTAGCTAGTTTTGTGCTGAAACATGAATTTGATGAAAGCAAAGAAGAAGTATGATAGGGTGATATACATGCTGATTAATTTCTGGAAACTTTCATTGCTGGCCTTTGTGGACAATGTTTTGTCATGCACTCATATAACTTACAGTTTATCATGCTCTACGCACCTCATGTTTCTTAATGGTAACGCTTATGTGTGTGTGTATTACCATGCCTTTGATGCAGGGACAACAGATTTTCATACATATATCCCCGAGTGATTTCATTCGGTACTTTCTTGCATGTCAAAGCAACAGATCTCATTCTCATAACAGAGGCTAAGTGCTTAAGATCTGCTCGTAGCCTCAATGTGGGAGTTTTGCAATATAAGTTCAAATGGGAAGTTGTGTTTGGAAATTTTTCACTGTATCAATAACGTCAATTTATATGACTTTTTATGGGATTTCTTTTACATATGTACATGCATCGATGATAGATCATTAATTTAGCAATTCGGGTTGTTGGGTACGTTTTGAATTCTGGACTGAACAATATCAAGCTCCACCAAAATTTCGGAACTATCTCTATCAAATTGCATCAATTTTAAAGAAAAAATAATGGAACTTAGCATTATTTGTACTTGGTTTGAATCTTATCGGAGAATTTCGAGGAATGTATTTTTTCTAGAGAAATGTTCCCCGCGTGGAGCTTACACCGAAAATGTTCAAAGTATGCTACTATAATATATATTTTTGAACTCGTAGAAATTGCGTAAAGTAAGAAAATTTAGGCTTAAACTTTGAGAAAAATCTT
Organism: Lolium rigidum; assembly: GCF_022539505.1. NCBI lineage: Eukaryota > Viridiplantae > Streptophyta > Magnoliopsida > Poales > Poaceae > Lolium > Lolium rigidum. Next base: position 350,603,954 of record NC_061508.1, read on the forward strand.
ACAGAAATTCTATCAGGTGAATGCTTGGACCCCAAAACACTCTAAACTAGGGAACTAGAAAATTTTGGAAAATAGAAAAAGTTAGAATGATAAACGATTAGTACCTTTACCTTATTTCCATGGTATTCGGGACTTCCAAACTTTTAAAAATAATTACTAACATGATTTTTCCATAGTATTGACGTTCTCCATTATCTTCAATTCCTTCTCCTAATTATTGAATTTTTTACGTAGTTTATTTTCGTGATGTTAGGTCTGCCACGCGTGCCTGGGAAGTAGCTGCCGTGGCCACCTTGTTTGGGTGGATCAAGGGAGAAAAAATTGATGGTGACACCTAAATTAAAGGCATGCAATATATATTTAGAATGAGGGAGTCATCCAAAGAAAAAAATGAAACTGCAATAGGCACGCCGTCGCTAGAGCATACCCGGCCGGTTGAAAACCAGGGTCACCATAGGAGTGAGTTTCAGAGCATAAGTCTCACTCACAACTCACACATGAAGAAGTTGTGGAAGGGAGGAAGCTCGCTGATAAAGGAACATGAACCAAAGTGCCCGACTGACAGTTGACGGAGATGTGCAGCTGCAGCGTACATGCATTTTCTTCACCTTGTTTTGGTCTTGAATGGTTGTCATCCGTTGGATTTATTTGGACGTTGGATATTGGAGACGAGGCACGCCGTGCCTTGTAAACAACAAGGCACTTGATCTCTGTCCTGCATATACCTCCAATAACTCAGAACTTTTTTTCAGTTAACACGTGTGTCCAACGCAATGAGACCTGTGTAAACTAGGCACGACATGGTTGCTAAGTTAGAACCGGACAACATGAGTATTTTAGTTGCTCATGGCACTAAAGCCTGGCATTTTTCATTTTCTGGAGCCACTCGATGGGAACTCATGTTTGAAACGGATTATTTATTCTTGACCCGGAATTAAGAAGGAAGAAGCATAAGTTATCGACGGTAAGACAAAACAAAATAAACTATATATAAACGGCTTTACTTGCGCTCACCTGCACGCCATGATTTGTAGTTCCTCTACTTCAAATTAAGTATCCATATTTTTAAACGATTGAACCTACACTAAAGTTGCGACACTTAATTTGAAATTGGAGGGCGCACGCGGTCGTTACTTTTTGTCAATTATCGGCAGTGTCTACGTACCATGTTTATAGCCTAAATCAGGTAAATCCTTGCTCAACTTTAGAGTTCAAGGAAAAAATAAAAATTGTACAATATGACTAGTCAAAATATCCCTAGCATTTAATTGGGTCACCATGAATATTTGACTTTAGGATCATTCCGCTAGAGCAGGAACAATGATTCAACTAGAGTTGTTCAAATTTGATCGACGACTTGTAGATCCTCTTCTTCGAACGACTACTCAATTAAAGACGGCCAGGGCACCAGCAATCTCGCGAGCGAGTGCAGCTGAAGGTGGTGGATGCGGTGCCACGGGAGGTTCGCTGGTACGCCACCTTGTAAGCTTGCCTTGGTATGATAGCTTAGGATAAAAGTTGGTGAAGGCGCGGTCCACCTATTTGGTTCACAATTAGGAGACATTGGGTACCCTTTGTTTTGTGGGAGGGCATGCTTTAATTTGTCTGGAAATCCATTTTAGCTCGTAGGTGTACATACACTCATTGACCAAAAACCCTATTTTAGGTTGATCAAATACATATCTAGGTGCACATTGGGACATTCCATATTCTCTCAGAATTTCCTCCATAAAATGATATTCTTTTGGCTTTTGGATTTTCGGTGCTCCAAAATAACTTTTCGCGAGACATTTTTTGCTTGCTTTTTTTACACAAGCAACACAAAATTTCTTCACCCAGGAAGTTTTTTTAAAATGTTGCCTCAAATATTGAGATAATGTCATAGTATTTAGAAAATTC
>NC_061508.1:350605952-350707136 GCF_022539505.1 Lolium rigidum
TAACATCCCAAAAATTTCAAAAACAAAACAAATGAATTTCCCTGGTTCCAAATTTTGGAACCGACAAAAAACTTTTATTGAATTAAGTTTGAGAGGCATAGTGATCTTGCTTAATTCTTGTGCTATTTCCATGATGACTTGTTAAAGTATTTTGAAATGATCTTAAACCCTAAACCTCACCCCTCTTTTCATCACCCGAGTTAAAATAAAATAAAAAGGAAATTTAATAAGAAAAAGGCATTTGTGCCTATGACTATTTTTGTAAATCTTTACCCTAAGCTCTTATACTTTGTTTAGAGGTTTGGAAAACCTTCTTACACCTTACCTAGTACTTCTCAAACCAAATCCAAATTGAAAGCAAAGAAAATAAAAAGAAACTAAAAATGCCATAAAAGCATATGAGAGTAAAATAGAAAATTTGTGAATTTAAGGATCTTGACCCTAAGACATGTTGTGAATGGTTGGATCACTCCTATATACCATTTCAACACTCAACAACCTCAATTGGGTCAAGCCAAGTCAAATTGAAAACCAAATACAACATATGCATCAAGACATATGTGACACATAGCCATTTCATCAAACCTTGACCTATGACTTCAAACCTTGACCAAATGGTGTGAAACCATCTCTAAACCTAATATAACACTAAATTGACCCTAACCCATGCCTAAGTAAAGCAAGGGGAACAATTTACAAGAATAATGGCCATTTTTGCAAATCTTTGAACTAGACCTTTTGGAATAGGTTCAATGGTTTGGAAATGTTCCTAAACTAATAAGAATCACATTAGAGTAAAGAAAAATCAAATCAAATGGGGAGAAATCAAATAGTGAGAAAATTCCATTTTCACTCACATACACACTTAGCCAATTTTTCAAATCATCACCAAAGGCCACCATTGCTTGATCTATTGCTTGTAGAATACTTATATATGATAAACAAACACAAATGCATCAAAGAAACCAGAATCAAATCCAAGAAAATCTCAAAACCAACATACATGTGATAATGGTCAAAATTGAGTTTTATAAAATGTTACCCACTTTACCCCCATGGTTTTGAATTTTCCTCAACCAACCTTGACCAACTATTGCCATGTCATCCAAGAACATGTCAAAGTGAACAACTTTCATGTTGACCACCCATGCTAACTTTGACCAGGTTGACCAGAATAGATTTGACAAAAGAGGACTTTAAAATAAAGAGAAGATAACCCCAAATTTGAATTCTCACAAACCTTCACCAAAATGAACACCACCACCATTCCATCACATTAATTATATAAATAAACTCCACAAAAAAGAATTGCAAATTTCCAACATTTTCTTCATGCGGCCATTGTGTCGAACACATGGCAGGCACAAATCTGGTTTTGTAATACACCTCTTTGCACACTGGTTTTTTAGCCTCCACCACTTTAACTTTGTGATCATCAACCTTCATGTACCTCTTCTGCATCATCCCAGCCCATTTGCTCTGTTTAAAGTGGAGACATGATCACTTTTGCAACCATGCCGTACCCATGCCAGCCACACTCACTCCATTTCTCTCTGGCCCTCATCTCTCCCTCTCACCATGTCAAATGAGTCGCCTACACTCTCCTACTCACGCCAGTACACTTCCCAGCTAAAGGCTCGCACGACATTGGCCGGAACAACTCGCGCCCAGACGCGCCCAGGCCGGCCACGGCACGCCAGAGCGTGCACTGGCACGTCTCTGGACGCGCCAGAGCACTGCCTCGACTGGTCGCCCTCGTCCTTCCCTTCCCCTCATCTCGCGCATGCACACTCCACACCATGCCAGGACCTCGCCAGACACCGCCATTGGCTGTCGCCTGCGCCGTAGACGGAGACATCATCGAAACTCTGCCGCCACGGTACTGCAAGTACGCCACCGTCGCCAGCACGCCTCAGACCATCATTCGGCGTGCCATCACGCGCGTTAGCTCCGCCTAGCCATCGCCTACCTCGTGCGCCCCCTAACTTGCCCCTTCGCGCCCTGGACAGCCATCGCCGTCGACGACCCCCACAGCACCCCACGGCCACCTAGTGCAACTATAAATAGAGCCCCTCCTCGAGCGATTCAAGCATACCATCGCCCTCCCCTCCTTCTCCTTGAGCTCCTCGACCACTTCCCCCATCCCAATTTAGCCGGAGTAGCTCCAATTGCACCGCCGACCACCGCCACAGTAGCTCATCACCGCCGTTGATTCCGACCACCTCCGCTCCTCCCACGGCTACCAGGAGGTTCCTCGTCGTCGACAACGTCGTCTAGCGTCCGCGATGCCCCTAGCCGGAGCTCCATCACGCCGTCGACCCCCTACCGCCGCCGCTCCAGCAAGGTCATCCCCAGGTCGACGACGATGACTGCCAACCGCTCGATCTATTTCTAATCCAACGGCGCACGTTGCCAGGTACCGTTTCGGTCGAATCGAGTCACTGACGCGTGGGACCTCTTGTCAGCTGGCCCGCGTCGTTACTGGGCTAGTTGCTCCGTTTCAAACCATGCGGCCCATTAGTTTTCCCGCCTAAGCCCATCTAGCCTTATTCAAATTAATTAGTGTCAGCAATTATTCAATACTGGTCTGTGCTAAAAATTGAATAGTTTAAAATTTACCAACCCAAATTGAGTGATTCAAATTGTTCCAGAAAGCTTATGAACTGGTCTAGCAAACCCCAATGGTCTCAACCCCATATCTTGTGTAGATTTGGAATAGCAAAAATAACAAAACAGAGACTTTTCAGTATTCAAATAATTCACATTTCACCAATTGCAATAATTCAAATTTTGCTATAATTTTAATTTTGAAGTGAATCCAATTGCAATAATTCACATTTCACCAACTCTATTTTACTATGCAAAAATATGATATGGGTTCTGTACATGATCATGAGCTAGAAGCAAAATATTGGCTATGTAGTCAATACTAGTCCATTTAAACTTTTTCAAATTTTAGGAATTTAAATCTATGAGGTGTAGCACCTCATTTAAATCATTTTCTCAAGTGTTATGAAGTAATGTGATGACCTCTATTGCCTAAGTTCATATTTGCTCACTTGTGGAATTTAAATCAAAATAGTATTTAACTTTGCAATGGTTATTTAAATCACATGAGATGATGAATCTCATTTAAATCATTCTTCTCAAATGATAAGTGTGAAGTGTTGACCTTGGTCAACATGTGATCATCCCTGGTTATTTGAGAAGATTAAATCTTAAGAAGATTCAATGAGAGGAAATTATTTCTCCAAACCAAAGAGAAACCCTATTTTCAACTTTCAATGAGAGGAAGCTATTTTCCTAATGTTAAATAAAGAAACCCTAGCATAATTTGTGAATAAATGTTAAGTAGTGATGCTAGATCATTTGGGTGAGCCATTAAGGCTAATTAAGATTACTTAAGTGTTGTTTGGTGATTGTATCCTCGTTTTCGTTTATAGACGCTAGTACCGGAGACTATCAAGAGGAAGAGGTCTTCTACCAAGAGGAAGAGCAAGAAAGTTTTGATCACATCACCAATCAAGGCAAGCTATTACCAATGCAACTAGACTAATGCAAAGCTCTACAAGAGCAAGGCACCATTACTTTTATTTTATGCTTAATGCTCCTATCCCAAGTTTTTACTTTACAAGCTTTACTAAATTTTGTTTATCAAAGTACTTTTTTATTCATGATTCACTTAGTTTAATTATGGAGTAATGCAAGAGTATCAAACTTAGCCTAGAGCAATCCAAGTTGCTTAGCACCCCTTATGACTAGTTGCTAGTGCTAAACTAAAATTGACTACTATAGATGGAAACTTGTGAAAACCAATGACTTTGAAAACCTTGGAATGATGAGTCATTCTATTGAAAGATTTTGAAGGTGAATGTGACTTGTGAAGGACTTGGTGAAACTTACCAAAAACTGATGGTTGGGTTCGGATGCGATACCATTCCAATTCTTATGTATCCCCACAATACCTGAATCTGGGTAAGGCTTAACCGGAAACTTATGTATTTTAGTATGGGTTCCCTCTGAATAAGCGTCATAGGGGTTATGCCGAGGCTGCCTCCCTTGAAAGTGAAATGACGTGAAATGAGGTGAATGTCCTACCCAAGCCCTATGCAGTTCCCGGGTTGACCGTTTGTTTTCACCGGGAGGCCAAGCTCATGGGGAGAGGTGCCTATACTAGGGTATGTAAATGAAAGGTTAGGATTGGTAGTTCGCGTATCGCGTACGATAAATCAGGGCCAGCTACCTCGACGAACTATTGCAATTGTTGTGGCACAAGTGTACAACCTCTCGCAGAGTGTAAACCTATTCGAATAGCCGCGTCCGCGGTCATGGACAGTTGGAAAGGCCATACTGTTCCGTCATCAGAACTTTTCTAAAAATATGAAGGGTGACTTGTGATTTGAATTGAAAGGTGACTTTGACTTTGAATCACAACTGAGTTGTGGGAATGACACTAATGTTCCCACTTGAGTTAAGTTAGGCAAATGAGCAGTTTTGATTACAAATGCTTATGAAATAAAACTGGCTTTATGCAAATAAACTTAGAACTTAGAACCCCCTTACTATAGTTGATGGTATTTACCTTAGGATTAGTTTGCGAGTACTTTAAAGTACTCATGGCTGTGTCCCTGGCTATTCAAATGGCCAGACTATGAAGAGGAGTACCAGAACCCGGAAGAAGGACAGCAGGACGTCTACGACAACTAGGATCACTCCTGACGTCAACAGCTTGCTCGTGGAATAGATGGACTACTACTACTCTATTTCGCTTCCGCTATGTGTTATGTAATGGATCAATAGAACCTCTATTATTGTAATGAGACTGGATCATGTGATCCTTTATTTGTAAGACGATTATGTGTTGTAATGAATGATGTGTTGTGATATCAATCTATTATGTCTCGCAAAAACAATATTCCTGGGATTGCGAGGAATGGCATAATAGGCATCTGGACTTAAAAATCCGGGTGTTGACAGCCGCCCCCTCGGCCGTGACCCAAATCGCCTCGTCGTCGGCAACCCACCGCGCGTCCTGCCGCTCCTCCTCCTCCGTCCGCGGAAACCTAGCGCGGGCGGCGAGGGAGAGCATGGCCCACGTTGTCTGCAGGGTGCGCGGCATGGCGATGGAGGAGGAGAGGGCGCCGGAGAAGGTACAGGGCGCCGGAACACTAGTGCGCGCGAGAACTTTCCCGCGCGTTCTCCGCGCCCCGCCATTGCTGTCCTGTCGAGTCCTGCCATGGCGCATCGACGCCTAGGAAGGATGAACCACGTGGCGGCTTTATGGGTCGCCGCGTTGGGCGCAGCGTGCGACCCGAACGGACACGCGGGCGCTATCCGCGTGTCCGCGCGGTTACCCAAATGGGCCAAACCGGATGGCCCAACGCGTTCATTTAGGTCGCCGCGTTGGAGATGCGCTTAGGGCATGTCCAATACACTGCCCTAGAGGTACTGCATCACACCTTTAGCTAGGTTTGGGTGGTCCAAAGTAGGTTCAGGTAAGGAGGCAACCTCCTCTTTAGGAAGTGGGATCTTAAACCTTAAAAACTTGATTTTTGAAGAGAGAAAGCGATACATAGTGTTATATTTGTGGGGTCTCTTCTCACTTTTTTATGAGTAAAATTATAGCTTCTATTGGAGAGATAAAATTCACCATAATACTTCTGATAACTTTTTTACATGGAACAACTAATTGTGTCCCTTAGCGCTTCCCACTCCGCATGCATGCAGAGAGGAATCGGAGCGGCCGGCAGAGCCTGCATGCAGAGAGGATGAAAGCTGATGCGCCCGCAAAACAGCTCTTTCTGAAAAAGCCGCTGCGTGGCACGGCAGTAGAGGAGGGAAAAGGAACGCTTTGCATGCGCCGCGCGCGTAAAGGAGCCGGACAGTGGAAGTGAGGCAGTGAGCAAACACCAGCCACTGATTCATCGTACAGAATATGGTGGAGTATGTTCTCTTGTGAGTCTGCCTGCGCCATTGCCTCTCCAGTTTAGAGCATCTTCAGCCGCGTCCTCCAAAGCGTCTTTCAAAGGGATATGGGGCACGTCGGACAAAAAAACCGTTCCAGTCGCGTCCCCCAAAGCCCATTTTTGTCCGGCGCGCCCCGATACGGTGTCCGGCGTCCCGAGCCCATCCCCGTCCCACAGGGGACGCACCGGGGACGTCGGACACAACGAAAAGCGAGGCGGGGACTGGCGGGGCCGACTCGTCAGCGGCACAATAAATTTTTAACCTAACCGTCGCCTACCTTGCGACGGAAGTTATTGGCGGTGCAGTTCCCGCAGCGACGCAGCGACGGTGCAGTTCTCGCAGCGACGCAGCGACACGTCCCGTCGCGCCTAGCTCTGCGTGCCGGCGTTAATGCGCGCCACCGCTCCCCCGCCTCTCTCCGGCCTATAAAAGGGCCGCCTCTCATCGTCCCTCTCACACACAAACCCTAGCGCCTCTCTCCCAAACCCTAGCCGCCACCATCTCAACAAGACTCGACGCTATGTCCGGTAGAGGCGGAGGCCAACCTCGCGGCCGTGGTCGTGGTCGTGGCCGCGGCAGAGCTGAACGCTCGTCGTCGCCTTCCACGCCGCCGGCTTCATCATCGTCGGAGATGGACGTGGAGCCGGACGTGCGGTTCGAGTTCGTCCTCGTCCTCAAGGGCGATCCGCGCGGCATCCAGAGGCTGCCGGACTCCTTCGCCGACTACGTCGCCGACGACGATCGCCCGCGCACGATGCATCTGCGGGAGGCTGCGTGCGGCTACTACCGGTGGATCGTCGACGTGATCTACGACGCGCGCGGCAAGATGTACCTCAACATCGGGCCGGGAGAAGTTCGCGCGGCAGCACAGCCTCCAAGCCGGCTTCATCCTCCTCGTTCTCCTACTTCGGCGACGGGGACATGAGCGTCAAGGTCTTCGACGAGACGCGGTGCCGCCGGGACTACCGGGCGACAACACCGACGAGGAGGACGACCGAGTGTTCTTTCTTCGCAGCGAACACGTGCACAGAGATTTCTGGATGTTCGCCTCCTCGGTAGAACCAACAAGGGCACCATCCACCCGCTGGATTTTCCAGTTTAGGTGACTGGGTGTGCCCTTGAGTGTTCTTTCTTAGCAGCGAACATAGGAAACCTTCGATGCACGGTCTAGTTAGGTTTAGTTTCTTTGCAAAATTTTATATTTGTGTCCACGACGGTTCAAACTATGTATTAATTTGTGAAAAACCATGTGCCTAACTGTGTTTTCGTGTAAACCACGTTCCAAATTATGTATTAGTTTGTGGAAATTGAAATAAAAAAATCAAAAAAAGTATTTTAAATGTTTGGGGGCGGCGTTTGGGGGACGCGGCTGGGGAGCGACGTCCCCCAAAGGCGGCACGAATAAAACACGTCCCCCAAACGCTCAATCCGGCGCGGTTTGGAGGATGGTTCGGGAGACGCGCGCGACTGGAGATGCTCTTAAACCATATAGTAGTAGGCATGTTTCCGGTACGAGATGCTCTTAAACCATATAGTAGTAGGCATGTTTCCGGTACGACGAGAATGAGGGACGGAAACGAGGGATAAGTTTCAGTGGCTGCCAAAACTAGGGTAAGACGAGGGTATATATCTCTTGAAAGATTATTCGATGGAGGAAACGTGTGAATCCACCATATTCGCATATTCGGTACGATGAATCCTGTACGAGATGGTGGATCGAGGAACGTGAACCCGGTATGAGACAGTCGATCCCCGAGGTGTCAAGCGTACGAGCTTTGGATCCTTGCCTTAGGGCATCTCCAGCGGCGCGACGCAAACGGACGCTGAGCGATCGTTTGTGTCCGCCTTGACCGAAAATGCGTCGTGCATCACCTCCAGCGGCGCGACGCAAAGTGACCAGGTCGTCCGCGGAGACGCAAACCTGACCCAAAAATGCGCCAGGTTTGCGTCTCTGCGGACGCTCGGCGGACGCGCAAAGTGTCCGCTCGCTTCTCCACCGGGCCCGCCTGGCAGCGAGCCTGCATCGAGGGCATCGCTTCGGCGGTCAGCGCTTCCGCCTCCGCGCCGCAGCCTTCGCCATCAATGGCGCGACTGCCTGTTCCGCACGCGCACTGGCGGGCGGCGGCTGGGCTTCTGCGCCGTCTTCAATGGCATCGTATCCCGCGCGCGGCCGCCCTTAAAAGTCCACCGGCCGCGCCGCTCCTTCACCCACACCACGCCTCCACTCGCACCACCACCGCCGCAGCGCCATGGGGAAGAAAAACGACTTCGAGGCCTCCGGCAGCGGCTGCAAGAGGGTGCCGCTCCCCGTCACGGTGGAGAGGCTCAAGCACGGCAAATGGATGCCGTGCGACGACGCCTGGTCCGGCGTGCAGCTGCCTGGCGGCTGGCGGCTCAGCTGCCACCGGGTGCCCATCCCTCCAGTACCTGCGCGTGAGCCTGATCGGACGGCGGAGATCCGGCGCAGGAGGCGGTATCTGCCGGCGGACCTCCGCGACGATCCGGCGTATGCCATCGACTCTGAGCTTTGGCGTACGTACCTGTCCACGGAGACGGACAGGAGACGAAGGGCAGGCTTCATGGGCGACAGGGATTACCCCTTCGGCCCTGCACCGCCGGCTCGTCGTCAGCAGGCGCCGGCTCGTCGTCAGCAGGCGCCGACCCGTCGTCAGCAGGCGCCGACGCGTCGTCAGCAGGCGCGGACGCGACGTCAGCAGACGCAGCACAACGACGCCGACGACCGCGAGGACGACGATGACGAAGCCTACGCCGTGTACGACGACGACGACTACGTCGAGGCACTCGCATACCATAGCGAGGAGGTGAAGGACGACAGCGACGACTACGTCACTGTCGTCTTCCACGAATGGCAGCAGGCCTTGGCGAAGGGCCAGAACTTCGAGTTCCCGGAGAACATGACGGACGACGAGATGGCGAAGGTCGCCGTCCTCGTCTCTGAGTACGACGCGCCTGTGCAGCCGCCGCTGCCCCGCTACGCCACCGCCGTCATGCCACCGGGCCTGTCGGCGGATGAAGCACTTCGACAGGAGCTCCTGGAGTCGGCGGCGCCTCCGCCACCGCCGGCACAGCCGCAGCAGTGGGCGCCTCCACCGCCGCCACGCCCGCAAAGATCGGGCGCCTCAACCGCTGCCACGGCCGCGAGGCCTGGGCGCTTCCACCGCCGCCACAGCCGCAGCACGGGCGCCTCCACCGCCGCCACAACCGCAGCATCGGGCGCCTCCCCGCCGGCATAGCCACGACGACCGGGCGCCTCCACCGCCGCCACGGCCGCAGCCTCCTCAACCTCGAGCACCGGCGGCGGCGCGCCCGGCGTACGCTCCCCGGATGGCAACCGGCCTTGGGTCATACCGGAGCTCATCGTGCTCGACAGCGACGAGGAGCAGCACAGCGACGAGGAGCAGCACAACGACGAGGAGCAGTAGGCGTTTAGGTTTATTTTTTATGTTTTAAGTATGTAAACTATGTTTCATGTTTAAAAAAAATGATTCGTCCTACAAAAATGCGTCGTGCCGCTGGAGCCACCTCCGATGCAAACGGACACGCGGTCGATTTCGACCAAAAGAGTCGACGCAAACGGACGCGCGCGGACGCTAAAATGCGTCGCGCCGCTGGAGCTGCCCTTAGCCTCATGCGAAAATAATGGAAGGCACAGATATGCGCACAGGAGGAAGCGTAGAACCGCAGGACACTAATGTCAATTGATTTCCCTTGATTGATTGATAGCAGGCCAGAAAAGGAATTCAATTGATTGATTCCATAGATCATAGTAGTATCAATAGTTGCCTAATACGATTGGACTTCCATTCCCATGACAGGCCCGATCGATTAGGCCATTCTCATGCCTGATCGCTGGTTTAGAAGCGTGAAACTACCACACAGGGATGCTGAATCGGGGTTTTGTACTGATTTTCCGGAAACGCGTGAATCGTACCTTCAAATATGCGACGTATTTTGATGCGTCCGATAAAAAAGCGAAGCGTCGAGATAATATAAACCAAAATTTGCTTGGCTCAGGTTGGAGTAACTGGTATGTACCATAGGCGCACGAAGGTCAGACTAGCAGGCTTGCTATGGCCGGATTTTGCAATCATTAGCTGGTACTGTATCGTCGTTTCCAAGTCTGATGCTTTTGATGTTTGAGGGCATCGCGACGCAAATGGTCGCTGAGCGACCGTTTTCGTCCGCCGTGACCGGAAATGCGTCTGGGCCCTGCTCCAGCGGGGCGACGCAAAGTGACCGGCCCGTCCGCGGAGACGCAAACCTGGCCCAAATATGCGCCAGGTTTGCGTCTCCGCGGACGCCGGCGGTCGCGCGCCGAGTGACCGCCGAAAAAGATGTAGGACCCGCGCGTCAGTGGCAGCGAGCCCGATATAATTCCCGCCACTGGCCATTCCCCGCGCGAAAAAGGAAACTAGACCGGCGCGAAACATTCCCGAAGCGATGGACGTCCTCGCCGCCGCAGCCACCGCCATGGATGCGGATCAAACCCTCGCCGCCGCACCCGCCGCCGCCCCACACTCCCCGTAGCCACGACCGTAGCCACAATGGAGGGTCCGCCGGAAGCAAAGCGGGCCGGCACCGGCGGCGGCCGGGAGGCAAAGGCGAAGGCCGCAAAGAAGGTGCTCTCCCCGGAGGAGAAAGTGATCGAGGCCGCGAAACATCGCCGCCGGCGCAGAACCGAAGATGAAGATTTCCGCGGCCGCCAACCAGCAGGCGTGGCGGATGCGCATCAAAGCCGGCGTCGCACAAGTAGCCCTCCATCCGACCTTGGCGGAGGGCTACATGCTCGTCAAGAGAGAGGGATCGCCGGCGTCGCTCCTCGGTCCTCGTCGGTCGGCTCGGTAAGTTCCCAGCTGCGTCCCGGAACTCCCGCTCCCTTGCGGGGCCACCCGGCGTCGCGGTTCGCGTCCGGCCTGCCGCCGGTGGAGTTGACCGGGGCGGCGGAGCAGCTTCAACGGGGCGGCTGTTCCCGAACTCAACCGGACTCCTAGAAGCGGTGACTCCAGCCTCCGGCGCGCGCACGAAGACGCTCCGAGTGCCGGAGGAGAGCATGCCGCAGCCCCGCATCCTGTTTGACGAAATGGCGGCGGCTGCCCCGACGATGGACGACCCGGTACGTGAGCTCTCTCAATGTGTGCGTTCGCCGTGTTTCATGCGTCTGACGTCCGGTGATTCGTAGGACTATTGGAAGGACCGCCGTGAGGCTGACATCCAGGAAATTATCTTCGGCGGCGGCTTCGTTCGCGGTGATCCGGCCGGGTCCCCGCCGGATGACCGGGAGCCAATGGCGGATGAACGCGCGGAGGACATCGAAACCGCACGCCGGCTCGCCACCCAGCGAGACGCAGCCAACACCCGTGTCGGTGGACGACTTCGACGACGCGCCAACAAAGCCTCGGGAAGAAGAAGGGGAGAGCCACATGACACAAGGCTTCGTCGAGGAGGAGGACAAGTGCTTGTGCAAAGCATGGCTTGCATCGAGCAATGATTGCATTAATGGCGCGCAAGCAAAAGGGCAAGGTCTATTGGGCCAAGGTCTCGCAGAGTACAACGAGACCAGGCGGCACCCGCCCTACAATATCACAAGCCCTCGGACGTTAGAGTCCCTCCGAAAAGATGGAACTACATCAAGCAAGAGACAGCCAAGTTTTGCTCGGCGGTCGAACATGCCGTTAACAACCCCGTAAGCGGCGCCGGCGTCATGACGAGTGGTAAACACGATAGAACCATCATCATTGAACACTATGTGCATCATTCTATGTACATCATTGGCGGCTATGAATGCGGGTATCCCGCGCCTTGGAGAAGTTCAGGGCGACGCATAAGAAGGGCTTCCATATGGTCCATTGCTGGGACGTGCTCAAGAACGCCAACAAGTGGATGACAAGCTATGCGGCCTACAACGAAGCTTTGAGGAATGGGACAGCGATCAACCTCGACGACGATCAAGGCCGTCCAGCCCTTCCACCTCGTCCACGAGGCCACAAGGCTACCAAGGCCGATCTACAGCGGGAGGCGCAGGCCCTTGCATTCACCATGAGCATGGAGAAGATGATGGCCGGCAATCGTGCCGCCCTGGCTGCTAGGGACGAGAAGAGGCGTCTGGAAAAAGAGGCCGCAGCTGCCATCTACCACAACCTCGCCAAAGAGGTAATTGAGGTCCAAAAGGCAGACGCCGAGGCCAAATTGCTTGACGCCGAGGCTAGGAGGATGGACGCCAAGGCCAAGATCCTTGCGGAGGACACTAGGATCATGCTAGCCGACTTGAGCAGCGTCGACGACGACACCGGGGCCTGGTTCATGAAGAGGCGCGCCGAAATCCGCGCGCGAGACGCCTGATCGCCGGCGCCATGCGCCCAGCACCTTGGCCTCCTTTTGGACATTTTTATTGCTGCACAGGCCTTGTTGTGTCCCTTTTGGTCTCCACTTTCCGCAGTCCGATATGCAAAGTGGGGTGAACTTGTTTCAGCCCTCAAAATACGGCTGTAAATTTGGTGCAAAAGTTTATGCGTGCTTCTATTTTTTGAATTTTGGGCGTCGCCTCGCTGGAGATGCCCTGATGCCCCAGACGCAAACGGACACGCGACCATTTCCGCGTCCGCCTCGCGACGCAAACGGACGCCCGCGGACATTTTGGGTGTCCGAAATGCGTCGCGCCGGCTGGAGATGCCCTGATGTCCCATGCCAATTGATCTGAATGTTTGACTCAACTCTCCTCTCGTCAAACTGCACAGAGCGCGATATATCGGCGGTTTATAAGATAGGCCTTGAGTTTAATATAAACTGGAATGAATCCAGTTTATGGTTTTTTCATACAATCTCAATCGGCTTGCATCCCGTCCCCGAACCCCGATTTTGTACGATGATTCCGATTCACGGAACGGTATACCGTTCCCCGTTTCCGGCTACTATAGTCTAAACAGGCAGAGCTGCTGTTCAGTCTGGTGGCGATCCGTCGACGATCGCTGGCGGGCGGGCGGGCCGGAGACGAAAGTGGAGCTCGCAAATGAATGATTCAGGGACGAGGAAAAGGACGCGAGAGAGAGAGAGAGACGCACTGTGTGGGCGTCCGCGCGTATATGTGCCCGCCGTGTGCGTGGGTGTGTGTGCCGACGTACTGCCGATCGAGAGTCGCTGCTTTACACTCATGATGATCCCTATGAAAGAATCTAAAGGTGTATATAATGCCCCACATAGGGGGCCTCACAGGGCATCCACGACAGCCACCAGGCAATCACGGACTGGGTGGTCGCTTCGCGTGCGTCTCCATCGGTAGGTCCACGTGACGTCATGTGACTGGCTGGCCTAAAATATCTTCATCCACGTTGGTCGTATGCAAATGCAATACGAGAACCAACCCATTCTATTCCTGTTTGTCTCCACCCACCCAATCCCCTCCTCCTGGTCCGCCGGTCCTCGCGCCGCCCTCCTTCCATCGCGTGGCCGGACGCCAACCTCCTCTCCCCGCCTCTGCTTCTCGCCGCTGGCTACTGCGGCCGCCGCTGCGTCGAGCGGGGTGGCCAGGCCGACATATCCTCCACCTCTGCTGATGCCTGTTGCCGATCTCCGCCGGCGTGACCGTGCGCCTCCTCCAGCCCTTTCTTGCCCGCGCCCTCATCATCCCCAATCGAGCTCTGCCGCCACCTACACCCCTAGCCGTCATTCACCTATATCTGCTTGGCCTGCCTTTCTTCATGTAATGTTTGCCCGCTACGTGTAGGCAATCTCTATCTCTTTCTTTCTCTCTGGAATGTCGCTCTCGCAGTGAGGGATGATAGCAAGTCGTCGCCCGCGCTGTAAAAGTGGAGGCATACTCCTCCTAATTGATCCAGTCCCCAGAATATGTCACCTTTCTTTGTGCAAATCCATTTCTATCTTTGCTTGCAAGGTGTTTGGTGAAAATCCTAGCTAAAATTAATTTATCTAATATTTACACTTCATCTAGCTGTTTGCAATATTGCAATTAAGTACCCTAATTTTTGGGAGAGAGAATTCATATGAGCTTGTGTTCCATCCAGGTGGCCGCCACCATTCACATATGCCATGGTCCCTTGGAATGTTGTTGATCCACCCAAGGTACAGACCTCTGTATTTGTCTGACTTTTCGAGTCATCGAGCCGCTACAATTCACATATGCCATGGTCTCTTGGAATGCTGTTGATCCAAGGTACAGACCTCTGTATCTGTCCGTATCTGTCCGTTGGTCTAAGCCGTCGAGTGAGCCGCTGGTCTGAGCCGTCGAGTGAGCCGCTGCAAGGTCTTTTCTGTCACCATCAAATGGGGTGATATCAGGCTTGCACAAGAAAGGTGAATCTTATCTTTTCCACTACTCCCTAAATCCCCCTTTTTGTTTCCCTTTCTTTTGTTCTCTCATGTCTGTGCGCTTTGACACCCTGGTGGCGATTTTCCATGCAGTGTCCCCAGCCCAGATACTTTGAAGCAAAGGTAGCATAGGTGTGTGCATAATCTCTGAAAAGGTTATATATTTAGTCATCCTTGGTGCCAGCAACCTGTTCATTTTATCTAAATGTGCAGGGGTTGTGCATGCGATGGTGAGAAAGGTCTATTGCCACAGACATGTGAGTACTCATCAAAATATATGTGCCTATCGTAATTTTGTGATTTTCCATCATGCTCAAATATGTTATTGTAGAAATGAAGGTTTCCCTCTGTTTTTTCGGCAATATTTTGTTAGATTTGTAGTTCCCTGTAAGCTGGTTCCAACCTCAGATAGTGTTCCTTTTTTTAGATAAAAAAAGCAATCATTTATAAATGATTTCCAAGCTACTTGGGTGTTCTAAATCTGTGCATATCTGCTTGGCCTTGCCGCTTTTCTAAGGATCCTTTTTTGCTTCTCGCCAAACATGTTCCTTTGATTTTATTTTTCTATTCATTGACTGCGGTTTTCTTTCGTAATTTATCCCCGTGTCCACTCCATTATCGCTGAGGTGAAGCAGCGATCATCTCCCAGAAGGCCATCTCCATTATCCCCGTGTTCGAGGCCACCTAGGACATCCTCTACGAGAGCAAGCCTGGCCATCCTCTCTTGCCCCTTCATCGCACGCAGGAGGCGTGTGCTCAACCTAGGTTCATCCATATGGTTTGTGAGCTAGATGTACTAATAAGAGATAAGATGAGGCATGTTCTTTAAATTCTTTCTTATTTTGTTGGCTGCTAGTGTCTAGGTGAATGATGGCTGGCCTTGTCTTTCTGATGCCGATACACGGCGCTGTCAGATGCTTTGAGCCAATGCACTCTACTACTATTGGTTTCTTGATGTGCTACAAGAGGAGGGATATAGCTTGATGGATTTTAGAGATCCATTGCAAATATTAAAAGGTTTCTTCCTATTTATTGATTGATCCATTAATCCCTTAGTTTGTCATGAACTTACAACGTTAATAAATAATGTTGCAGCTTCAACACATGCCATAAACTGCAAATACTCGTGCATATTTAGCTCATGGATTTATTACTATAGATGTACTAATAAGAGATAACATGAGGCATGCTCTTAAAATTCTTTCTTATTTTGTTAGCTGCTAGTGGCTAGGTGAATGATGGCTGGCCTTGTCTTTCTGATGCCGATACACGGCGCTGTCAGATGCTTTGAGCCAATGCACTCTACTACTATTGGTTTCTTGATGTGCTCTGCAGGAAACAAGAGGAGGGATAGCTTGATGGATTTTAGAGATCCATTGCAAATATTAAAATGCATGAGCAGCAGAAGTACTTTCATTTGTTGAAGCAAGGGCCTTAGGTTACATTATTTCACTTTCATGCCAGCATTTCCACGCCAAGACTACAACAAGGTAATTTGCCAAGGTCTAGATGCTCGTGTTCGCTGCCACTGTACTTGCGGTGCAGTGTAGGCTGCTTGTGCCGCCACTGACCCGCTGACTTTCCTACTCCTTGCTGGCTTGCATGCTTTGAACGCCTCACCGCTGCCTCTGTAGTCTGTTTCCCACATTGGGTGTCATCCATCATGTGAAGGTTTTGTTGATTTCACGTCACTATTCTGAAAGGTTCTTCTTTCAGATCTTGCGCGGACACTATTCATTATTTTTCATGTTTGGCAACATAATTACTGTTTGAGATTTTTTTAAGTTAAAGTTGATATTTTCCCATGCTTTGTTAGGGATGGAGATCAATGAGGCCCATGAAGAATGCCATACTCGATTTCTCGAGCCTTTCCATCTCCCAACCCTCCAATGCTGAAGGTATAGGCCAACCCGCTCCTGGTTGCCTGGCAATGATGATTTTATCAAATTTAACATAACTTACCATTTATCTTTCATATGCAAAATCATGCGAAAAGATAGTGCAAGTGTTTCTTGTATTCTGATGCTCAATAGGCCAACCAGCTTTTGGTTGCGTGTAATCTTACAATGATAATTTTACCAATGTAACAAAACTCACCATTGATCTTTTATATGCAGAATCATGTCCAAAGATAGTGTGGGTGTTTCTTTTATTCTGATGCCCAATAGAACCTATTCCTAGATCATAACCTCTACCTCTACTCATCTAATACTGAAGCATTTACTATTTAATTGTTTCCTAGAAAAATGTTCATGTGGTTAGTTTTCTTTGTACAGACAAAAAAAAGTAATTGAGGCCTTGGCTGTGTATATACTAATATATATAAAGACGGTTACTGTTTATGCAAAATGGGAGAAAAGGATTTACATATTTATTGTGGTAATGGTTTGTTCTCATGGAAAATGACTCAAGTTCTGATCTATTTGCAACATTGGATTTGTGAAAAGAAGCTAAAATCCTCACCTCATTTCACCGTCCAAAAGTAGTTTCATTTTATGGTGTTTTTCATGTTGGGTCAGTGCAGATGTCAACCCTAATTATAATAATAAAGTGAAATTGTACTACTTTTGCCTTCAATAATAGCCACTATTTCTTTATTTGTGCCAATCTTGTACAATTTATCAAGGAATCTATGATCAATAAATCAATGAAAAAGTTTCTTCTTTTTAATGAAGTTTCCTATTTCGAAATAGAATTAGGAACTTAATGTGAGATACTTTTCCCTTTCAATAATATGTCACTATGTAGTGACTTCTTAAAATGTGCTAGTGGCTAGGTGAATGATGGCTGGCCTTGTCTTTCTGATGCCGATACATGGCGCTGTCAAATGCTTTGAGCCAATGCACTCTACTACTATTGGTTTCTTGATGTGCTCTGCAGGAAACAAGAGGAGGGATAGCTTGATGGATTTTAGAGATCCATTGCAAATATTAAAATGCACGAGCAGAAGAAGTACTTTCATTTGTTGAAGCAAGGGCCTTAGGTTACATTATTTCACTTGCATGCCAGCATTTCCACGCCAAGACCACAACAAGGTAATTTCATCAATATATTATTATTGTAAATTACTTCCACTCTGGGGATTTCAAGAAATGCAAGGATTGTGGTGTTGATATTGTCCGACTATATGTTGTGCAGATATGCAGCCCTGTTCAGAAGGTACTTTGCCAAGGTCTAGATGCTCGTGTTCGCTGCCACTGTACTTGCGGTGCAGTGTAGGCTGCTTGTGCCGCCACTGACCCGCTGACTTTCCTACTCCTTGCTGACTTGCACGCTTTGAACGCCTCACCGCTGCCGCTGTAGTCTGTTTCCCACATTGGGTGTCATCCATCATGTGAGGGTTTTGTTGATTTCGCATCACAATTTTGAAAGGTTCTTCTTTCAGATCTTGCGCGGACAATATTCAGTGTTTTTCATGTTTGGCAAAATAATTACTGTTTGAGATTTTTTGTAAAGTTAAAGTTGATATTTTCCCATGCTTTGTTAGGGATGGAGATCAATGAGGATCATGAAGAATGCCATACTCGATTTCTCGAGCCTTTCCATCTCCCAACCTCCAATGCTGAAGGTATAGGCCAACCCGCTCATGTAATCTAGCAATGATGATTTTATCAAATTTAACCTAACTCACCATTTATCTTTCATATGCAAAAAGATAGTGCAACCGTTTCTTGTATTATGATGCTCAATAGGTCAACCAGCTTTTGGTTGCGTGTAATCCTACAATGATAATTTTACCCAATGTAACAAAACTCACCATTGATCTTCTATATGCAAAATCATGTCCAAAGATAGTGCGGGTGTTTCTTTTATTCTGATGCCCAATAGAACCTATTCCTAGATCAAAACCTCTACCTCTACTCATCTAATACTGAAGCATTTACTATTTAATTGTTTCCTAGAAAATGTTCATGTGTTTAGTTTTCTTTGTATACACAAAAAAAAATTAATTGAGGCCTTGGCTGTGTATATACTAATATATATAAAGACGGGTTCTGTTTATGTAAAATGGGAGAAAGGGATTTACATATTTATTGTGGTAATGGTTTGTTCTCATGGAAAATGACTCAACTTCTGATCTATTTGCAATATTGGATTTGTGAAAAGAAGCTCAAATCCTCACCTCATTTCACCATCCAATAGTAGTTTCATTTTATGGTGTTTTTCATGTTGGGTCAGTGCAGATGTCAACCCTAATTATAATAATAAAGTGAAATTGTACTAGTTTTGCCTTCAATATAGCCACTATTTCTTTATTTGTGCCAATCTTGTACAATTTATCAAGGAATATATGATCAATAAATCAATGACAAAGTTTTCTGCTTTTTAATGAAGTTTCCTATTTCGAAATAGAATTAGGAACTTAATGTGAGATACTTTTCCCTTTCAGTAATATGTCACTATGTAGTGACTTCTTAAAATGTGGTATGAATTATGCTTTTCTGTACCCACTGTATCCATACTATATATTAGTTCAAAAATATTTTATAGCGTTACAGTTTCACTCAAAATGCTAGATAGAATTCAGTTTTTCAGATTTTGTCATATTCTGGCTGCACTGTTCTCGATTTTTATAAACCATTCAAATCAACTCCGTTTGAGCTTTATAAAATATCAATAATAGTTACATCTTGCTTCTGTAAAATTTACAATTTTTTCTGAGCTTGTTTGGTTGCCCAAATGATTTGAAAACAGAGTGCAGTTTTCAGTCCCAAAAAACACCATCAGTTTCAGTTTCAGAGTTCAGGGGACGTGAGAGTGAGAGGCTGGCCAGCGGTCTTCTTCCTCATGGCAGCCATCCACAGGGCAGCGCAGCAGTGCGGTGCTTGCCGTTTGTGCGTTCCAGCCAATCCTGGCTGTCATGTGGATCATCTTCTCTCGCTCCGATCGCACTCCCGCAATGTTTCCGACCATTCCAATGAACCTCTGGTCATACCACCATGTCCTTTAGCTTCTCTATACCGTAGTGCATCTTTTTTTATGTACGTGTTGCTTCAAATGGTCACCTGTGTCGAGCTGCCTCTGTGACCGGTCGCCGCCGCCGTGAGCTGAACGCCATGGACTTCCCACCGATGACATCGACCACCAAAGCCTCTTCCTCCTTGGCTGAGCACACCATTGAATTCCTGGTGTGCTCACGAACGTGTTGTGCTTTACTCTGCTCAATTTCATGGTCTATAACCTTCAGTGCGTGCTTCTGTGCGAGCTATTGTCATGCCTGCTCCGTTGGTAAACCTTATAGCAATTTTGACAATAGCTAACTATATACTTTGATGTTTGTGCCTATGCTACCTCTACATCTAAGCATTGCGTCTTCTAATCCTACTTTAGCTTTCATCTCCATATCTGGTTGAAGTGAATTTTCATTTAAAGGTATTATGACTGTAGGCTTGTTGAAATGTCACCTTTTTAATTTCTAGCTTAGGAATATGATTGTAAATTATACATTGCCGCCTTGTTCATTACGAGTTAAGTGTATTTAACCCCTTGAACTATCTAGGGGAAAAAGTGCCTTCCGTATTTTTTGGTACAACAAATCCTCTAACCTAATTGATACAGATAATTCTCCTTAATCATGCATTTTAATTGGGAAGTGTGCAAATTATTTGGTTCTTTCGAGTGTCTAATTTGTAGTTTCCTTTTGGAGACCGTAACAACTGCAAAATATGTATAGTTGACTTTCACATAAGCTGCAAACAGGTGCTCCCTAGAGCTTTGTCATGCACTTAATCGTGGTGGTGCTGCTGCAAGCCTGCAAGTGGCATGATCTTTACACAGCCAGGGTTAGAAGTCAAGGAATATTTGCAGCAGGGAAGTGGACAAGACTCGTGATAATGTTTGGGTTCAAAAGCCCTCTGATGGACAAAATAACATATTGATGGATGGTGCAATCCTAAGTATAGTGCTCCTGGTTTTAGACAATGGGTGGTAACGAAAGCTATTTGATTGTGTTTAACTTTCTTTTAATGCCTCCATTAGATTTACTTCCATGGTATTTTTTAAGAAGATATTACTTGCCAAAATTTCATAGTTGTCATGTTACATACTTTGGGTGATATCACTAGATATTTTGTTTGTTTGAATAAAAAGGACATTTGTTCCAAATACCAATATACTAACGGGGTAAATACTGGATGCCCACTCAAAATTGATGGCAAGATAATTGTAAATAGTGTGTATCATTCCAAAGTCACATGGAATAAAATGACTGCTATGTCTAGCATTACTATCTAGAATAAAATGACTGCTATGAATCCCCAGTTCATAAAAGTATTCAAAACTACTTTTGCTTGATCACATGGATAGTTAGAAGCTTTGAAGCAGGGTTTTTTTTGGTAGTATGAAGAGTAGTTGCTAAAACAGAGGTAGATGTAAGATATTTTGCATATGATTTAGATCCTTGCCTCACTGCCATTGCCTTTTGGCCAGTTTCTTTCTTCCCTAGGTTGGAATTGAGATAGAGTCTGTTGGTCACCGACTACTTGAGGTGTTGCAAAACGGGTCTGCTAGCTGAGATGGAGAAGCAAGGTAAGGCGATTTTGTTGCCACCAACTGATTTCTTTCATGGTTTCCTAATAATTATTGTTATGCTTTTTTTACAACATTGCCATTGGTTTGCTTATATTTTGATATGTGGGAAAGTTTTCCTAAAGATAATTAAAATGTAGCATAGAGTATGTAGCAATCTTCCCAAATTCACTACTACGTTTCAACATGTACGTTCATTCATTCGATCTTGGTTCTAATCTTCTCCGTTCAGAAGTATTTATTGCCGTAGTGGATCCAAATACCTTTTTTTACTTAGAGATATGCTCTCACCGCATTGGTTAAGTAGGGTTATCATGTGGAGCCAAAAGAACACATCATTTCATATTTTGTTTTGGTGTAATCAAAATAGAATTATATGATAACCTAAAAGTGCTTCCCGTGGACATAAATTATTTATATTGATATGATGAAATTGAAGTTTCAACTGACCACCAGATAGTTTTATTTTTTTAGTGTGCTGCCAGTGATGGAGGACCTACCGATGATCTTCTGTCTACGTTAGCCGAACATGATTCACTTGAAGCAGTTCTGTCGGCCCCTCTTGGGTGATTTGTCTTCTCATGTCTACTGAACCACTAGCATTTTTCAAATCGTAGGTAACTAAATCATTTAAAGAAGCTTTACATATTTATCCACCTAAGGATGGACATGCTGCCACGAACTTTTATAGTTGCTATTATTATTTAGCAAGTTTTATTTTAGATACCTATAAATGAATCTCTTTTTGATCAATAGAAGCTACCTAACATTTAATAGTACGTTGGGCAAAGACCTCAGCCTTGCATGTTTATGGTACTCATGTATAAGAAACAATTGATATACTCCTCGCGGATCTAATCGATGTAGGAAGACTTGCTCCGCATGTGAGTAGTGGTTGCGTCGATTAATTCTCGTAGTAGCATCTAATTTATGTGTAGTAGGTTTGTTAATTCGAACCTTTTGCAAAAAAATATTGTGTCACTTAAATTTTTATCGTCGTTATATAAAATGTACATCAGCACGAGCTTCACGGGATCGTGCGCCAAGGCGCACATTTAAATCTAGTAATAGAAAATGAACCCGTAGCAACCGCACTGATATTTGTGCTATATAGGCTCTAGGGAAGTTTGATGTTATTTTTTCCGTAGTAACCAATCATACAACCAAAATGAGTTGTATATGGCATTTCACATATTTAACGTATAACTAATTAAGCATAAATTTTGTGTTTTACAATTAATTTTTTTAGTTGTATCAGTTTATTGAGCCGTGGCGAAGCACGGGCATTCAACTAGTTTCAATTAACATATGAGCATTCACAGCGCTTCCATAACACTAGATATGTCCTATTAGTGCACGGTTGTTAGTACGGTCAAGTATTGTGCCCATTTCCTACATTGGTCGAGCTAGATTTTCACAGTACTAATCTCACTACTCCATTGATTTTGATGTTTCGTAAAAAAAAAATGCACAGGGTGATCTGGGCCTGGTTTCATTCCCAAACCCGAACTCAAATAGGCTCTCGCCGTGAGTCCAGGATATGTCATGGACTTGTAAGGCTAGTAAGAAATGATGCAGTCCTCATTAGCATTGGACTTGAACCCACCAACCACCGTCGCCGATTCTACAATTGGAAGGTGTTTAGAGTCCACCAACGCTTCGAAGGAGCGTTAACGCGATCCAGATCTTGAGTGCAGCTCGCACCAAATCTCCATAATAAATGCACCCAATACGATGTCATCCATGCTTTACCATATGATTTCCCATGTTTTAAATGAAAAATGGATACCTTAAAATGGATTATGAGCCAAATAGTAGAAAGACAATAGAGGAGAAAATATTGCACATAAGCGCACACATGTGGTGGAATCAAGGTTTAAAATAGCGCGCTATTTCTTCGCTAATACCACGCAATAGCATATTTGGAGGGTCTACGCTAAATTTTAGTAATTTTGCTCGCTATAGCGGTATTTGTGAAATAGCATGATATATCGTGCTAAAACTTCATAGCGTTAGCACGCTATTTTTTCAATCTAAGTTGGTTTCACTTTTTCGTGGTGATGAACTACAATATGTTGGTTACTTTTCTAGATTAGAACCTAATATCGCTAATGGTGATGATTCTTAATAAATAATTTATATTATGTTGTTGCCTTGTAGAATACTAATGTTAGCCTTCTGAAAAATTAGAGATCTATTTGTTGTATGTGGTTATCTATGTATGATTCAGTCATTTTTGGACTAAATATCCAACCTTTTTAGCGAAATCCTTTATTTTTAGACTATATTTGATATTTTTTTCAAAACGCTATTTGAAATATAGCACGAAATTAGCACGATATAGCGTCCATAGCGTTTGAAGGAGGCCGACGCTATTTCATTTAGCACGCTATTTTAAACCTTGGGTGGAATACATATGCGGTGTGAGTGATGGGTGTAGTTACGTACCGACAACATTGCGAGATCTAACAAACAAAGTGAGAGGGTTGGCATATATATACATGCCCCACTTCAACAACAAATCCTCGATGATAGAGCACCGCCTACACTACTTTTTTCAAGTAGAAATAATAAAAAATAGTGATGAGGGGTAACCTCGGCAATGCCCATGGTTATGGACTTGGGTTTCAGGGAAAGAGGAGCGCTGGTGATTTCGTCGGGTTATCAGATAAACAAGGTGGTCCGATGGTATTGATGAAGAGGCAAAGACATCGTATTATTAGAATCAATCTAGATTATAGCAATTATGCAATGAGTTGCTAACTCTCCCCAGTGGCACCCAGCCTTTATATGCGGGCTTGGTCTCAAAGTCCGGCCCGGGTCGGTTACAAGTACGTGGATAAGGATATACTTATGTCGGCTCCTATTTGGGCCTTTACTTTCTCTCCAAGTCTGGTTCCTAGGCTTCGGATGCTTTCAGGTTTTCTGTTTTATGATGGGCTTCTTCCTGGATATGTACCATGCATGGATATCCACGACGTAGACCCGATAAGGCATATCCATGCTAGTAACCAAACAATATTATTGATCTTTGAATTCTGAATGCATATGCATGCTACATAAAATATGATTTCGATACCAGGTACAAATCACTACTTTTTTGGAGGGATAACCATTGACCCCATAACAATATGTGCATATTTTATCAAGAGATGAGCACCGCCTGTGCTCTGGCTATAGTAGGGGTTCTCAAGGACAAACTTCTCGCTGACATCTCACACACTCTAGACGAATGTGTTTAGTTACACCCAAACTTGATATATGCAATATCTTCAACACTTGAGAAAGCTCATTAGATAGCCAAAGGATACACATAAACTCAAAACAATGCATCAAAGTCCATGAATTAATTTGTAGACTAGTGTGAGACTTTTGATATCCTTAACATTAGGGTGAATCTCCATGTAACAAACATTCCCGTAAACATTCCAAATAGGGAAACATATTGTCCCTTTAATTTTTCACAAAAGAAGTATTTGTATTCATCAACATCAAGAATATGTGACAAACAAGTATCTTAAAAGAAGTGTTCCTTTTTTATGTTAAATATACTTTTTATACGTGAAATTGTATTATAATATAATATATCGAAAGTGAATGAATAAGAATAACATGCAATCAATAACATGATGAGATACGACGATAAAGTAAAAAAATTTAATACAAACAAACAAAAATGATTGATTTTAGAGCGGCCATAGGAACATGAGTACCTCTATGTAGCAACAAATAGAACTAGTGTGTAACAATATGATCAATGATATTGGCCATCAAGTTAGAAATTGAAAAATATGACCATTTCTCCAAAATTGTATCAATACAAACTCACACTAACTAGATTTGTTTAAAAATAGTTGTCCCGACGAGATCACTTAGCTATAAATGTTATCTTTGTTGTACAATTATATTGTTTAACAAATAATGTAGTGGTTGCAGGATTGCACTATGTGAATTGTGCACGTCTCAATTCTAAATGTGATGTTATTAGTTTAGTAAATTGATGTCAGCCAACAACAGAGGGACAACAAAGGTTGGTGTGGACGAAACGACAAAACACTGGGGGATTATACAACTTGCCACAGTTTTGTTTGCACTTTTATTATTTGACAAATTCTATGTCACTAAAATGTGGTGGTCTTGTGGCAAATAATAGAATTTCAGGGAAATCCAGTGTGACAAATAATAAAATCATTTGTGAAACATCACCTACCAATCAATCTTCTTTTTGAGCAACCGAATCAATCAATCAGAGGTATTAAAAAAAGTGCACCAACGATGAGTCCAGCTCTCATTCCCAAACCCAAACTCGAATGATCTGGTCCTGCTCTCATTCCCAAACCCAAACTCGAATGAGCTGCCGCGATGAGTCCAGGATATAAGTCATGGACTTGGCTCTTAAAAGATGTTGCAGTCCTAATTATCATTGGGCTTGAGCCCACCAAAACACGGCCCAACCCCCGTCGCCGATTCTATAACTGGAAGGTATTTAGAGTCCACCAACGTTCCGAAAGAGCATTAACGCGATCCAGATTGGGTGCAGCTCACACCAAATCTCCATAATAAATGCTCGCCACACGATCTCACCCGTGCAACCGCGATCCAACGGCCCACACGCTCTCCGGGACATTAATTATCCTCCTTTGATATCTTCCAAATTAAAATCCTTGGTTGGTATCCGACGCGGACGCTCCTGGCCTGGTGCTGACGCTGGCAGACAGCGGGGCCCACGTGACACTCCTCATAACCCCACCCGCACCCCCGCTATCGCAGAACCAGTAACCGCACTCATCCCAGTTCGATCTCCCAATCCGTCGCCGGAACCCTAGCCCGCCGCCGCCGCCATGCCGCCGCGCCGCTCCAAGGGCACGGCCAAGGCCACCGACGACGAGCCCGTAGAGGAGGCCGCCCAGGTCGACGCCATGTCGGAAGATGAGGCCGACGCCGAGGAGGAGTCCTCGGCGAGCGGAGCCGAGGAATCGGGCGGCGAGGAGGCCGCCGAGCCCAAGGCCGAGGAGATGGACGCGGAACACCAAGGGGGAGCCATGGCCGAGGAGATGGGCGCCGAGCCCGAAGCCAATGGGGCAGATGCGGGGGAGGCCAAGGTAGAGGCGGCGGACGCCAAGGCTGAAGCGGAAGCCGACGAGAGCGGCTCCGACCGCGAAGCAGATGCTGATCCAGAGCCGGAAGTAGAGGAATCCGACGGGGAGGCTGAGGAGAAGGCCGCTGCGGCGGGAGGGGAAGCCGCTGAAACCGACGGCGAGGATGAAGAAGAAGAGGCCGCCGCCGGAGAAGAGGAAGCTGCTGAGGCTGAGGAGGTTGGGTCTCAGAGTCCAATCCGGATCTGTTACAAGTATGTGGATAAGGATATACTTATGTCGGCTCCTATATGGTCCTTTACTTTCTCTCCTGAAAGTATAGAGATGGTAAACCTAGAGGGGGGGGTGAATAGGTTTCTACAAATTTTAATTCTTTCTTTGCAATATTAGGCTTTGCGGAATATAAAGATGAGCCTAATGCAAACTAGGTGAAGCAACCTATATGAAGATACAACTATCTCGAGCACGAAGGCTCTCTCGAGCGATTTAAATCACAAGTAAGGAGTTCGGTTAGAGATAATCGATAGCACGCGGAGACGAGGATGTATTCCCGTGTTCCCTTGCTTTGCAACAAGGTACGTCGCGTTTGGAGGGGTGGAGGTCCCACGAAGGATTCCCCACGCCACGAAGGCTCACCCTATTCTCCGGAGCCTATCCCACGAAGGAATAGCTCACTCACTTGTGGTAGACTTTGAGGTAGCCTCCAAACCTTCACAATCTTGCCCGGAGCAAATCCACGGCCCGGATGCTTCCGGACTCCTCTTGCCCACCTAGGGTTTCCAAGGAACCCTAGGAAGCAAGCTTCTCGATGAATACAAGGGGGAATGAGATTTGGCTTGGTAGAACAGTAGATCGGGTCCTCCTCTAGTGATTCCCCGGAGGGATTTGAGTTTGGGTGGAGGAGGAGGGAGATCGGAGGCTTTTGGTGTTTCTAACAATGGAGTGAGAGAGAGAGCTTAAGAACAGCTTGTACTATGTTGCCTAACCCTTCCAAGGTAGAAGAAGGGGTATTTATAGTGTTCTTCAAAATCTGGCCGTTGCCACTTGCCACCTCAGCATTTTTCCTCGACAAACCCGGTTGACCGGGCCACAGACCGGACAGCCCGGTTGAGAGGCCGGTCAGACCGGACCACAGACCGGACAGCCCGGTCGTGAGGCCGGTCAGGCCGGATCAGTGACCGGGGCTCCTTTGCGTCGTCCTGGCGCTTCTCCGGTTGGTGGCCGGTTGCTGCCCGGTCTCCGACCGGTCGACCGGAAGGAGCGCCGGACCCGCCGGTCAAGAGCCCGGTTGACCGGGCGCAAACCGGATCTGCTGGTTCCTCCTTTGGAGCCCGGTTTCCGACCGGTTGACCGGCCAGCACGCCGGACTGGCCGGTTGCTGGCCCGGTTGGACCGGGCTGGTGACCGGATTTCTCCCCTTTTGATTGTTGTTGAAATGGGGGGTCTCCTTTAGCCTTCTTGTTCCTTTGATACACCATTTACGCCTCATTGCCTAATACCTGAGATTATCCTTATAAACACATTAGGCCAAATACTTTAGCACGGTGTCATCGTTACCAAAATAATGGATAAGGGTGAAATACCCTTACAATCTCCCCCTTTTGGTATACGATGACAAACCGAGCTAGAGTCACAAATAGATATTATGATAAGCTCTAAACCTTGATTCCATATAAGATATTACGAAAGCTCCCCCATAATGTGTGCACTTGGAGAATTTGCGTTTGAATGCAAAGTGCACCATTTGTGAAACATGAGAAGCTCCCCCAATATCTTTAGGAAACAAGCATGGTATGGAGATGTGCATATCAAGATATATAAGCATAGCACACATAATCATCCTAACATAGAGTAGCACACATAATAGTCGTCCATACACATCCATACATGAATTATTGGAAATAGCAAATGGTTCTTGAAAAACTCAAAGTAAACAAGCACAAGCCATATAAAATCCAAATAAGGCAACTCCCATGGCTTGTGGCACTCAAAGAACCCCGTGGTCCTAGACCCCCGTGGTCCTAGACTCTACTCTCTTCTCCCCCTTTGGCATCGGAACACCAAAAAGGCGAAGAAAAGAGGAGAGATGCTATCGCACCCATCAGTAGTGACCAAACCCAAGCGAGGAGGAGCTCTCGCGTGCATCATCATCATCCGCATCATCATCACCCGCATCATCATCAGCATCATCAGCAGTAGGAGTGGGAGCACGAGCAGTCCTAGTAGGAAGAGCACCATGAGCGTACACGGAGTAGTCGAAGTTCTGAAGCATCTCATCGGTAAGAAGAGGCATCTCCCACTGAGGAGCTACCACAGGCTCCATCTCAGCTCCAGGAGGAGGAACAGGGTGGTTCCTTGAGGCCATGAATTCATTCTGGCGCCTCCGTGTCTCCTGGGTCATAGAAAGGGTCTGATGTGCAACATCATTGCTGTTCTTGCACATTTGGAACATGCATGTGAAGAATCGAGCGGCCCCATGCTCGGGAGCGCCGAGAGTGACCGGAGCTAGCATCATGATCATGGTGTGCCTTGGAACGGCGCTCGAGTGGTGGGCATCATGGAGGGAACGTCTGGACGAGTGGCCTCCTGAAGGGGGAACCTGAATGGTTCCATGATGACACTTTCACCAATAGTGTTCCGAGGAGCGGGAACAATGTAGTTGATGAGCCGCTGAACATACTGGGCATAGTTGGGAGTCATGCGGTCCATAATTGCTCTCTTCAGTTCACAGTAGATAAGATCACAGCCATCAATCTTCCGTACCCTGTCAGGATGACAATAGTACATCAAGTTGAGGTGATAGTTCCGGACTTCACTGTGGTCGCCAGACTTGCTGATGAGGTTCTCACGGAACAGCTTGGCAAGTACCAGATAGGAGTAGTACATCCCAGAGATAGTGGGAGGTCCAGGCGAAGGGTTCGCAGGATAGCAGAAAGAGATGTCACCCCTAGTAAGCCTGGACCGTGAATGAATCCTGTACCCTGGATTACTGTCATCACCACAACCCATGGCTGCACGGAACTGAGAGTAGGAGCATGAGTACTTCGTCTTGCCGGTCATCCATGTGAGGGTGCGGTCCTCATCATCATGGAAGAAGACGGTGGCGGACAAGGAGGGGACAAAAGGTAGGATCATCTTGGGTATCATCAGGCTTGAGGCACACGAGGTCATACAATCCCAGACTCTTCAAGGTTTGAACCACAAAACGGTACTTTGTGGCTTCATGCAAGGCAAGCTCGTCAGGATTGATGACCTTGGGTGATACAATATTACCATGCTTCATATACTCATGAGAATCATAGAAACCCTCCCAGAAGGCTGCTTATGTGTTAGTCCAGAAGGCCCTGTCCGTACGAGTGTAAGTTGGCTTCTCAAAGCGATACGGATTCACTGTCCTCCATTCCTGCCACTCAAGACGGTTTG
This sequence comes from Lolium rigidum, assembly GCF_022539505.1. Lineage (NCBI taxonomy): Eukaryota > Viridiplantae > Streptophyta > Magnoliopsida > Poales > Poaceae > Lolium > Lolium rigidum. The sequence continues at coordinate 350,635,310 of NC_061508.1, forward strand.
CAGCCCCAACATTGATGGTTGGCACTACCTCATCATCCTCGTGAGCAACATGCTTATCCTTGTGCTTGGTAGCAACAGACTTGGTTCTACCCCCAACTGAGCTGCCACCGTCAGTACCCTGCTGAGCTTGAGGGGGAACGCGGCTACTAGAACGGCGAGGAGGATCGGTCCTTCCTCTCTTGGAAGCATTGCCACGTGGCTCACCACTCCAACTACCTGTGAATGAGAAAAATAGAGCAGGGATAGTAGTGGGGTAAGCGTACATGTCATCGGTAAGAGAGAAGCCAAGAGAGCATAGCATATATTCAAGTGTAGTGATGAAATTGTGCGAAAACTGGGCAGCTCGGCGCACAGGCCGGTCAAACCGGGCAGCTGACCGGACAGGCCGGTTTGCGCCCGGTTGACCGGGCCATACACCGGGCCGGCCGGTTGAGCGGCCGGTCTGACCGGGCGTGTGACCGGGTCTGTCGAGTTGTGATGTTGTGCCCAGATTTTCTACCACAAAACCATGCAAAAGCTCATAAACTTGAATATAGACTATAGCAATACAGTGGAGAAGTGCATTGTGGTGTGAGACACTCTAAAGGCATGAGGACTTTACAAACCCTAACCCTAACCCTAAGTTTTCTCAACTTTCCTCAACATGTGGCAATGGGAGAGGGAAATCAAGAAGGAGAGGGAATAGAAGGGAAATTTACCCGATGACATTGTCCTTGTTGCCCAAGTGAGCAAGAAGAACACGTGGAGAGGGCTTGAGGGCCAAATCCCCAAGATCTTCCAAGCAAACTCGAGAAGGACCAAATCCCTTGGTGAAGAAGCTTGAGAGACCCCGATCTACGGTTGGGTGAAGTTTGGGGAGGAACTAGTGGTGGGAAGAACCTAGGGTGTGGTGGAGATGGTCAGGGCGCCGGCCATGGAGGTTGAAGATTGGGGAACAATGGGGAAGATGACCCCAAGGGGTATCCCTTCCCCAATATATAGGTGGCTGCGCGACCGGTCGTGGGTCCGGTCGGACCGGGCGGTGACCGAGCTGACCCGGCCTGGACTCCGGTTTCCGACCGGTCAACCGGACCATCCGGTCAGGGACCCGGTCCAACCGGGCCAGGGACCGGCCAGCCCAGAATTTCCTAATTTTGCCTCGTTTTTGCCCCTATGCTTTGTGTAAATGTGTGTGAGTGCTCAAATGATGACATGTACATATAGATAGATAGATGATGATGAGATGAGCATAGACATGGGGTTGGAAACACAAAGTTCTCTAGGCATACCCATTGGAGAGAAAATCCAAACAAGATGTGAATAGCAACAATGGGCATGATTCGAAGTGTATATCAAGAATCATAAGTCATTTTGGAATGATTTTTGCAATAAGATCATTTGGCCTTATATAGTCAAATCAATTTGTAATGAAGGCTCAATGAGGGGCGGTGGATTACTCCCCCTATGTGAAAGCGCAAATGTCATGAGACCTCGAAGAGACATGCTTGGGTCCATATAATGACATTGATGCGATGATCCTTGGGTCTCTCAACTAGAGACCATACTTCATTACGAGTGAAACACTCCAATTCTTCTTGCATGGCAATTACCCAATCCGGATCGACCAAGGCTTCATGTACCTTGAGTGGTTCAAAACTAGACACAAAAGCATGATGTTGACAATAAGTGATAAGTAATGCATGGTGTCTACGAGTTACCACTCCTCTTGAGATGCTACCAAGGACTTGATCCACTTTCATGTCACTTGCCCTTGTAGCGGCCTTGATCTTCCGAATGGTTCCTTCATGATCAATGAATTCATCTCTTGCTAGTACTTGATCATGAGGGACCACTTGAGCTCGATCATGAGTTGAGGATGTTTCTTGATCGTCATCATGATCTTGCTCCATGGAATGAGGATCTTCTTCTTGTTCTTCGGATTGAGACTCATCTTGAGTAGAGGATGGTTCTTGAGTTGCACTTGATGGTTCGGCTTGAGTTGAGCTAGGCTCCACTTGTGGCGTGCTTGAAACATCTACTCCATCATCTTGATCATCATTATGAACCTCCATGGGCCGGATGTGTCCAATGCCCATATGCTTGATGGCACTAGATGGATCATCATCATTACCCGCAACACATGGAACAACTTGCTCCACTTGGGAGCCATTATCCTCCAAGAACACCACGTCACAAGATACTTCAATAGTCCCGGAGGACCGGTTGTAGTATCTATAGGCGTGAGAGTTCTCCGCATATCCAACAAATATACCCTCTATGGTTCTAGTTTCAAATTTACCGAGCTTTCCTTTGTTGTTCTTGTTGCGGTCAGAAACCCACCGGCGGGCAGCGACTGGCAACACCGTAGAGCCGGGAACAACTAGGGCTGCGGCTGGCCCCAGTCCCTCAGAGCGACGGCCCGCAAAGCCTTCTGGTCACACGTCCGATGTTGTCGCAAGGGCGTGCCACCTGACCTATACCGGTCGGGAAGGTGTTGGATGATGCCTCGCTTAGTTTCCTGCATGGCATACACGTAAACGTTAAATACGAGCCTCGATCGGCTCTCGGGTTGTCTCGTGAATCGGCTCAAAGAGCCGATCCACCCATGATTCGTACGAGGTGCACGAATATATGGTGGTCCTGCTTGATCAAGATAAAGCTAAAGCGATCTACGACGATTTAGGGTTTTCACCGCATAATCGGATCATCCTACTCACGATTGGGCCTCGCGCTCGCGTACGGTGATCGTAAGCCGATCCTAGACGAGGCCTAAAAACCAACACGAGGTTGATCCCCGGAACATCCTGTCTAGGGCTAGCAAACTACACCCTATACGCCGCCGGATCCTCCAACCCTTTGTAAGGCCTAACTATTGCGGATATTAAACTAATCCTTGAAGAACAAGGAGCAACCGTAACGGATCGGATCTACTAAACAATGATCAAGCGGGGTGCCGCCCCTACACCTAAGATAGGTGTAAGGGCGGCTAGATGTATAAGGGTTGCACTACGACAAAGATATGATACAAAGAACAATGCTAACCCTAACACATCTAAGATAACTACGTTGCTCGCCATCAAAAAGGCTTCGATACGAGCAACGCATGAACAACGCAATAAGCTTGTGCTGCCTAGATCGCAAGATGCGATCTAGGCAGCATGGTGCTTACCAGGAGAAACCCTCGAGACGAAGGAGTTGGCGATGCGCCGAGATTGATTGTGTTGAACGTTGGTTGTTGTCTATTCCATAAACCCTAGATACATATTTATAGTCCAAGGGACTTTCTAATTCAGGCGTGCACCTAACCGTGCACGGGTAAAACTCTAACTCCTAACCGACACGTAATCTAATATGTTACAGATACAAGGGCAAACTAGCCCAAACTTTGCATGTAAGGCCGATTCACGTATTTCTTCTATATATATTCTTCAAGACCATCTTGATCACGGCCCACCTCTGATCCGGTCAAATTCTGGTGATAACACATGCCCCCCTGGTTTTGGAAATGACATTTCCAAAATCATTACGCTTTCTTTCGTCGGGTCATCTCGTGGCAGAGCAGAACCCGCCGCAGAATCCTTCATCATGATGCCTTGCCCTTTCCACTTCTCCACGTGGCCTGCGAAATTTTTCTGTTGGGCACCATCTCCTCGGAAACTGTTGTGGCATTGAATCTCCCTCATATCCATTTTATTTAACCGTTCTAAACAGCTTGCTCCTCCTTCGTCCTCCCCGCATTAGCACCCAAAAACCCTCCTGTGCCACCATGTCTTCTTCCTCCTCCTCCTCCTCCGATCTTTCCTACGGGTCTTCCTCCTGCCGCGAGACGCCGGAGGACATCCGTGCCCCAGAAGAATGGGACCAGGAAGACCACGCCTCCTCCATCTGGTCCGAAGATGACCAGTCCCTGACCAGCGGGGATGAAGATCTTCAGTTCCTCGCCGACGGGGAACTGGAGCCGGAAAGCGAGGACAACCGGTTCCCCTGGGACGGCTGCCCCACCTCTGAAGAAGAGGAAGAGGAAGAGGAAGACGACGACGACGACGACTCCCTCGAGGGCTACCCGCCAGCGAAACGCCTCCGCATGTGGTGGGACGACGACAGCAGCGACGATGAAGACGAGGATGAAGCTCCCGTAGAGGGCTACGGGAGTAGCGACGAGGAGCCCATCGGCAGCAGTGCCGATGAGAGTTCCGAGGATGACGACGAGGGCAGTGATGGCCCATAGATTAGGATCCACTAGTGTAGGCCTAGTAGTAGTAGATTGGTCAATAGACCCTTCTTTTGTTCTTCCTTCTTTGAGCAATCGGCTCTTCCTTTGTAAGAAATCCTGTTCATTAATGAAGAAGTTTCCCCAATTTGATTTTGCCGATTTCTTTTCAACCGATTCTCAATGAGCCGATGTCAGCGCATCAAGCCTTCATGAACTATCCTTCATCCTTTCGAACAATGAATTTGAGTTCCGCCGGATCACCACCCTTGACGAAAATCGCGGCGCAGGACTAGCCGATGGCCACCCAATCGGCTTTCAAAAACAGAGCATCCACCAGGCCAGCTGCCCCCCGAGTCTCAGTCAAGGCGAAACAGAGACGAGGGTACGCCACTCAAACAAATGGACCTGGGCTAGATCATGTCTGAGAGAACTATCATGCAGAGCCAGCCAGAGCCGATCACCCCTCCGATGCTGCAGATGATCACACAACGGCTCAGAAGTAGAACTCCTCTGACACAGAGCTGGAGGTCCTTGTGTTTTGCACATGCGACTGGTAGATTTTTTTTTTTACGGGCCGATTTTTCTATCGGCACCCAATATCTCACTGCACATGTCTCGCACATGCTCATCTGATTATGTGCCCCCCGAGCCGATTCTGCCAGGTAACTGCTGAAATCGGCTTCTGTGATTAGCCAAGGTTTTACTGCACATGTTCATCCGATTAGGTGCCCCCCGAGCCGATTCTTTCAAGGGACTTGATGGTATCGGCTCTTCAGGTATTCCCTGTTGGATTAAATGTTGAACCCAGGCAGAATGGATGGTGAGGATAATTTTGGCCGATTGCTGGAATCGGCCTCCACGTTGCTTGCTCAATGAAGGTTTTGTAATGTTCCTCCATAAATCCTTGGGGCCGATCTCCTGGATCGGCATCGCCACGTTTGTCCATTGATGTTTGCTTTTGTTACACGGTCAGGCCGGTGGATAAAACCAGCCTAACCCCATTCTTTGTCACGTCGATGCGCTCGCAGTCGTCCAAATTGATGCCTGAGAGTGGCTCTTGGCCCGATGTCTCCCAGACGTCCATGCCGGCCGTTGAAATCTCGGCTGAATCATCTGCGTGGACGACTTCTACTTCATCTCCATCCCATTGTATCAGGCACTGGTGCATCGTGGATGGAATGCAACAGGTTGGCGTGGATCCAATCTCTCCCTAGTAGGACAGCATAGGTGCTCTTACTGTCGACAATAAAGAACGTCGTAGGGATGGTTTTCCTTCCTATAGTCAGATCCACATTCAGAACACCTTGTGCGTCAGATGCTTGGCCGTTGAAATCGCTCAGTGTCACATTGGTCTTGATCAGATCCGAGCTAGAGCGTCCCAACCGACGTAGCATGGAGTATGGCATAATGTTAACTGCCGCTCCGGTGTCCACCAACATCTTGTTAACAGGCTGCCCATTGATGTATCCTCGCAAGTACGGGGCCTTCGGATGCCTGTAACTTCTTTCTCGTGGCTTCTCAAGATGACCGGCCGTGGGCCGCGATCCGATTGTGCCACCGGTGCTTCGTATAATCCTGGAGCGCTAAACTCCGTTGGAAGGATGAAGACCATGTTTGTGCCAGCCGATGTCTCATCATCGGCTTTCCTTTGTCTGGGGCGCCACTCTTTTCTTTGTGGCCGACCTTCTTCGTCCAGGGTTCGCTGAATTTTGGCGGCCAGATCAGGCCGTGCCTTCCTCAACGTGTGCAGGTATAACCTTTCGGCTTCTTCCAACCCACGTAGACGCTGAACCCTTCGCTTCTGGGAACGGCTGAGCCCATCAGGGCACCACCTTGGCCGATGATACTTGTCTTCTTCATCATCGTCCTCTAGTTCCTCGAGATCTTCCACCCGAGCGGACTCAGCATGCTTGTTCCGAGGCGGGAGAGGCCCTAGACGTTTGAACACAGACACGTTAGCTGCATCCTTCTTCCTTTGTTTGCATTACGGGCAGTTGCCGATTGTTGGCAATCGGCTCATTCCTGAATCCCAGCAGTGTCTGAAGAAGGGGCGGTCCCAGTGCCTATCCACGTCGTCTTGCTCCCTCGACTTTTCCTTGGCGTGGCGCTCGTATCGCTCCTCGTCGTGATCATGCCGACGACGTCTCCTGTCGTCCCTAGCCAGACGATCTTCTTCATCATCATCGTTGTATCGCCGGCGTTGGTCATACTGACTCACATACTTGTTGAGGAGGTGATCAGAGAGAGGTCGCTGATATCTTATGTTCTTCACTTCTCCCTCTGTGACGTAGCGCTTGCCGTCGTGGCGGAGCCGATCGCGTGGAGCGGCTTCCTCTGTGTCTTTGCTATGAGAGCAGCTGCCCTCATCTCCGTCCTTACCGAGTGGTGCCCAGGTCCCACCATGTTGATATTGCACGAGAAATCTGGCTGGCACCCTCCATGGTAAGTATACTCCACCATGTTAACGGCGGGGAAGGGGTGTGTGTCGACCTTCATGGCGTACTTGGTTGAAAATTAGTCGCCCTTTTTCTATCGCCATTTGGATCTCGCCGACGCCACACCCTGCGGTCGTTAGTGGTGTGGGTGAACGTGTTATGCCACTTGCAGTATGGCTTTCCGTTCAGCTCCTGCACCGTAGGGATCTTGTGGCCTTCGGGTACCTTTATATGCTTCTCCGTGAGTAAGAGATCGAAAATCTGCTCGGTTTTGGTCACGTCGAAGTCGAACCCTTTTGGAGGGCCTTGTGGCTTAACCCATTTGCGGGACACGGGGCTCGCCGCCGAGTCCATTCAGCCACTGCTACCTCTCGATCTCCCGCGAGCACCTTCATCCTCGTCTGCCTCAACCAGGACCACCGCACGCTTGAATTTGTCTCGGTAAACATCCGGGTGGCGCTGTTCATATGCCGACGGCTACGCACCATGTGCGCCAATGAAGGGTAGTATCGCTTGGGAGGCCACGTCCTTGATCGATGATGAGAGACCCACCACCGCCAACTCGATTGCTTCTTTTTCACTTACGTGAACCGAATAGCATCGGTTCCTAATGGTCCTGAAGCGCTGGATGTATTCGACACTCGTTTCCCGCGCTTCGTCGTACTTGTGCTAGATCGGCAATACCAGCCTCGGAAGCCTCTGAGTGATACTGCTCATGGAACTGCTCTTCCAACTGCTTCCAAGTCCGGATTGAGTTCGGTGGCAGCGATGTGTACCATCCGAAAGCCGATCCTGTGAGGGACTGTGCGAAGAACCTCACACGCAGCTCGTCTGATGCTGAGATCGTGCCCAGCTGTGCCAAATATCGGCTCACATGCTCGATGGAGCTGGAACCATCCGATCCACTAAACTTTGTGAAGTCCGGGAGCCGATATTTGGGTGGTAGCGGGATCAATTCGTACTCGTTGGGGTACGGCTTGGTATAGCCGAACGTCTTCCTTTTCGGCATCATGCCGAGCCGATCTTTCGAATTGTACAAATCTGATCCGCGGTGATGGCTGAAGGTGTCGAACCACGAAGATTCGCCGGGGTGGCATACTTAGCCAGCCATGCTTGCTTTTCCGGTTCTGAGCCAACTTCAGGAGCTGGGCTCTGGAGGTTTGTCGGAGTGGCGTACTTAGCTAACCACGTTTGCTTCTCAAGATCCGCTCCCGACGTTCCTCCTGCTGTTCCAGAGGCCCCTGCTGCTGCAGCCTGGTTCGAGAGTGCCCGGTACTGCTGTCTGGCACGTATGCGCACGTGTATCCGTGCGGGATCTCCTTGGGCGCCTCGGGTAGGAATTGGTAGTCACTAGGGTCACCACCAATCTTGTAGACGACGTATGCCGAGTGAGTTCGGCACTTCCGGTGCTGCCAACGCGAACGGCGGCGGTGGATGGGGCTGGAGTGGCATCTCTCCTTTGTAAGTCCCCGAGCTGGTCCCGACGGAGAATACCGATGGCTCATGATTTCTGGATCACGCGCGGAGCGACACGCTCCAAAGTGTTCACCGAGGCTCTCGGAGTGGCGGTGCAGCGAATGAGCCACCATGTAGTTGATCTCCGACGCGGCGACCCGGTGCGTTCTTCCGACGGGGCGGACAGGTCCACTCCATCGAGTGCGCCTTCGGGTGAGAACCCCTTCCACCTGACGCCATGGGAGCGGGTTCCGTGGAAAGAGCCGATGAGGTCGGCTTCGAGGACCGCCTTGATCTCGTCATGCTTCTTCTTGAGCTCGTCGGTCGGATCCTCGTACTTGACCGGAGTGCTTTCCGCCATCTCGGATGTAGATGGCGATGCGGTGGATGTCGAAGATTGTCCCACCGGGCGTGCCGCGGAATGTGTTGCGGTCGGAAACCCACCGGCGGGCAGCGGCCGGCAACACCGTAGAGCCGGGAACAACTAGGGCTGCGGCTGGCCCCGGTCCCTCGGAGCGACGGCCCGCAAAGCCTTCCGGTCACACGTCCGATGCTTGTCGCAAGGGCGTGCCACCTGACCTATACCTGGTCGGGGAAGGTGTTGGATGATGCCTCGCTTAGTTTCCTGCATGGCATACACGTAAACGTTAAATACGAGCCTCGATCGGCTCTCGGGTTATCTCGTGAATCGGCTCAAAGAGCCGATCCACCCATGATTCGTACAAGGTGTCCGAATATATGGTGGTCCTGCTTGATCAAGATAAAGCTAATGCGATCTACGACGATTTAGGGTTTTCACCGCATAATCGGATCATCCTACTCACGATTGGGCCTCGCGCTCGCGTACGGTGATCGTAAGCCGATCCTAGACAGGGCCTAAAAACCAACACGAGGTTGATCCCCGGAACATCCTGTCTAGGGCTAGCAAACTACACCCTACACGCCGCTGGATCCTCCAACCCTTTGTAAGGCCTAACTATTGCGGATGTTAAACTAATCCTTGAAGAACAAGGAGCAACCGTAACGGATCGGATCTACTAAACAATGATCAAGCGGGGTGCCGCCCCTACACCTAAGATAGGTGTAAGGCGGCTAGATGTATAAGGGTTGCACTACGACAGCATATGATACGAAGAACAATGCTAACCCTAACACATCTAAGATAACTACGTTGCTCGCCATCAAAAAGGCTTCAGTACGAGCAACGCATGAACAACGTAGATAAGCTTATGCTGCCTAGATCGCGAGATGCGATCTAGGAAGCATGGTGCTTACCAGGAGAAACCCTCGAGACGAAGGAGTTGGCGATGCGCCGAGATTTGTTTGTGTTGAACGTTGGTTGTTGTTTATTCCATAAACCCTAGATACATATTTATAGTCCAAGGGACTTTCTAATTCAAGCGTGCACCTAACCGTGCACGGGTAAAAATCTAATTCCTAACCGACACGTATCCTACTATGGTACAGATACACGGGCAAACTAGCCCAAACTTTGCATGTAAGGCCGATTCACGTATTTCTTCTATATATATATTCTTCAAGCCCATCTTGATCACGGCCCACCTCTGACTCGGTCAAATTCTGGTGATAACAATGTCTAAGGATGTAGTTATCGATTACATTACGCACCATACTTAATGCAATTGTCTGTTGCTTTGCAACTTAATACTGGAAGGGGTTCGGATGATAACCTGAAGGTGGACTTTTTAGGCATAGATGCAGTTGGATGGCGGTCTATGTACTTTGTCGTAATGCCCAATTAAATCTCACTATACTTATCATGACATGTATGTGCATTGTTATGCCCTCTCTATTTGTCAATTGCCCGACCGTAATTTGTTCACCCAACGAGGCTTTTATCTTATGGGAGAGACACCTCTAGTGAACTGTGGACCCCGGTCCATTCTTTTATACTCGAAATACAAATCTGCTGCAATACTTGTTTTACTCGTTTTCTCCGCAAACAATCATCTTCCACACAATACGGTTAATCCTTTGTTACAGCAAGCCGGTGAGATTGACAACCTCACTGTTTCGTTGGGGCAAAGTACTTTGGATTGTGTTGTGCAGGTTCCACGTTGGCGCCGGAATCCCTGGTGTTGCGCCGCACTACATCCCGCCGTCATCAACCTTCAACGTGCTTCTTGGCTCCTCCTGGTTCGATAAACCTTGGTTTCTTTCTGAGGGAAAACTTGCTGCTGTGCGCATCATACCTTCCTCTTGGGGTTCCCAACGAACGTGTGAGTTACACGCCATCAATCTCTTTTTCTGGCGCCGCTGCAAGGGGAGTCTCCACTTCCTAACCTCTTTACTTTGTTTTTGTCTTGCTTTATTTTATTTACTACTTTGTTTGCTGCATTATATCAAAACACAAAAAAATTAGTTGGTAGCTTTACTTTATTTATTTTCTTGCACTCTATATCAAAAACACAAAAAAAAAATTAGTTACTTGTTTTACTTAATATCATGCATGTTTTTATTTCACTAGTTAAGCATAATGGAAAACAACAAAAATATGAGAGATCTTTATGAACTTTATCTTGAATTAGGACATGATGTGTTTGAAGAGAGAATTAAAAAACCCATGGAACTTTATATGCATGCTAATGGGAATGTTATTAATATGAATGCTTTGAACACTATTGTTGCTAATGCTATGGAAAATTCTAAGCTTGGGGGAGCTGGTTTTGATGAGCATGATCTTTTTAGTCCCCCAAGCATTGAGGAGAAAATTTTCTTTTATGATTACAATATGCCTCCTATATATGATGATAGCCACTTTGTTGAATATGCTAATGGATTTTATTAGGGCACCAGACTTGCTCAAATAAAATTGATTATGCTTATGTGGAGAGTAATAATTTTATGCATGAGACTCATGATAAGAATGCTTTATGTGATAGTTATATTGTTGAGTTTGCTCATGTTGCTACTGAAAGTTATTATGAGAGAGGAAAATATGGTTGTAGAAGTTTTCATGTTACTAAAACACCTCTCTATATGCTGAAATTTTTGAAGCTACACTTGTTTTATCTTCCTATGCTTGTCACTTTGCTCTTCATGAACTTTTTTATTTACAAGATTCCTATGCATAGGAAGCATGTTAGACTTAAATGTGTTTTGAATTTGCCTCTTGATGCTCTCTTTTGCTTCAAACACTATTTCTTGGGAGTGCATCATTAAAACTGCTGAGCCCATCTTAACGGCTATAAAGAAAGAACTTCTTGGGAGATAACCCATGTGTTATTTTGCTACAGTACTTTGTTTTATATTTGTGTCTTGGAAGTTGTTTACTACAGTAGCAACCTCTCCTTATCTTAGTTTTGTTGCATTGTTGTGCCAAGTAAAGTCTTTGATAGTAAAGTAAATACTAGATTTGAATTACTGCACAGAAACAGATTTCTTTGCTGTCACAAATCTGGGTCTAATTCTCTGTAGGTAACTCAGAAAATTATGCCAATTTACGTGAGTGATCCTCAGATATGTACGCAACTTTCATTCAATTTGGGCATTTTCATTTGAGCAAGTCTGGTGCCCTAATAAAATCCATCTTTACGGACTGTTCTGTTTTGACAGATTCTGCCTTTTATTTCGCATTGCTTCTTTTGCTATGTTGGATGAATTTCTTTGATCCATTAATGTCCAGTAGCTTTATGCAATGTCCAGAAGTGTTAAGAATGATTGTGTCACCTCTGAACATGTTAATTTTTATTGTGCACTAACCCTCTAATGAGTTGTTTCGAGTTTGGTGTGGAGGAAGTTTTCAAGGATCAAGAGAGGAGTATGATACAATATGATCAAGGAGAGTGAAAGCTCTAAGCTTGGGGATGCCCCGGTGGTTCACCCCTGCATATTCTAAGAAGACTCAAGCGTCTAATCTTGGGGATGCCCAAGGCATCCCCTTCTTCATCGACAACATTATCGGGTTCCTCCCCTGAAACTATATTTTTATTCCGTCACATCTTATGCACTTTGCTTGGAGCGTCGGTTTGTTTTTGTTTTTGTTTTGTTTGAATAAAATGGATCCTAGCATTCACTTTGTGGGAGAGAGACACGCTCCGCTGTAGCATATGGACAAGTATGTCCTTAGGCTCTACTCATAGTATTCATGGCGAAGTTTCTTCTTCGTTAAATTGTTATATGGTTGGAATTGGAAAATACTACATGTAGTAATTCTAAAATGTTTTGGATAATTTGATACTTGGCAATTGTTGTGCTCATGTTTAAGCTCTTGCATCATATACTTTGCACCCATTAATGAAGAAACACTTAGAGCTTGCTAATTTGGTTTGCATATTTGGTTTCTCTAGAGTCTAGATAATATATCTAGTATTGAGTTTTGAACAACAAGGAAGACGGTGTAGAGTCTTATAATGTTTACAATATGTTTTTTATGTGAGTTTTGCTGTACCGTTCATCCTTGTGTTTGTTTCAAATAACCTTGCTAGCCTAAACCTTGTATCGAGAGGGAATACTTCTCATGCATCCAAAATCCTTGAGCCAACCACTATGCCATTTGTGTCCACCATACCTACCTACTACATGGTATTTATCCGCCATTCCAAAGTAAATTGCTTGAGTGCTACCTTTAAAATTCCATCATTCACCTTTTCAATATATAGCTCATGGGACAAATAGCTTTAAAACTATTGTGGTATTGAATATGTACTTATGCACTTTATCTCTTATTAAGTTGCTTGTTGTGCGATAACCATGTTTCTGGGGACGCCATCAACTATTCTTTGTTGAATATCATGTGAGTTGCTATGCATGTCCGTCTTGTCCGAAGTAAGAGAGATCTACCACTTTAATGGTTGGAGCATGCATATTGTTAGAGAAGAACATTGGGCCGCTAACTAAAGCCATGATTCATGGTGGAAGTTTCAGTTTTGGACATATATCCTCAATCTCATATGAGAATAATAATTGTTGCCACATGCTTATGCATTAAAGAGGAGTCCATTATCTGTTGTCCATGTTGTCCCGGTATGGATGTCTAAGTTGAGAATAATCAAAAGCGAGAAATCCAAAATGCGAGCTTTCTCCTTAGACCTTTGTACAGGTGGCATGGAGGTACCCCATTGTGACACTTGGTTAAAACATGTGTATTGTGATGATCAGGTAGTCCAAGCTAATTAGGACAGGTGCGGGCACTATTAGTATACTATGCATGAGGCTTGCAACTTGTAGGATATAATTTACATAACTCATATGCTTTATTACTACCGTTGACAAAATTGTTTCATGTTTTCAAAATAAAAGCTCTAGCACAAATATAGCAATCGATGCTTTCCTCTTTGAAGGACCATTCTTTTTACTTTTATGTTGAGTCAGTTCACCTATCTCTCTCCACCTCAAGAAGCAAACACTTGTGTGAACTGTGCATTGATTCCTACATACTTGCATATTGCACTTGTTATATTACTCTATGTTGACAATTATCCATGAGATATACATGTTACAAGTTGAAAGCAACCGCTGAAACTTAATCTTCCTTTGTGTTGCTTCAATACCTTTACTTTGATTTATTGCTTTGTGAGTTAACTCTTATGCAAGACTTATTGATGCTTGTCTTGAAGTACTATTCATGAAAAGTCTTTGCTTTATGATTCACTTGTTTACTCATGCCATTACCATTGTTTTGATCGCTGCATTCATTACATATGTTTACAAATAGTATGATCAAGGTTATGATGGCATGTCACTTCAGAAATTATCTTTGTTATCGTTTTACCTGCTCGGGACGAGCGAGAACTAAGCTTGGGGATGCTGATACGTCTCCGACGTATCGATAATTTCTTATGTTCCATGCCATATTATTGATGATACCTACATGTTTTATGCACACTTTATGTCATATTCGTGCATTTTCACGGAACTAACCTATTAACAAGATGCCGAAGAGCCGATTCTTTGTTTTTCGCTGTTTTTGGTTTCGAAATCCTAGTAACGAAATATTCTCGGAATTGGACGAAATCAAAACCCGGGGTCCTATTTTGCCACGAAGCTTCCGGAAGACCGAAGAGGAGTCGAAGTGGGGCCACGAGGGGCCGCCACCATAGGGCGGCGCGGCCCGGGCCTTGGCCGCGCCGACCTGTGGTGTGGGGCCCTCGTGTGGCCCCCACGTTGCCCTTCCGCCTACTTAAAGCCTCCGTCGCGAAACCCCGAGGCGAAAAACCACGATACGGAAAACCTTATCGAGACGCCGCCGCCGCCAATCCCATCTCGGGGGATTACGGAGATCTCCTCCGGCACCTGCCGCAGAGGGGATTCATCTCCCGGAGGACTCTTCACCGCCATGGTCGCCTCCGGAGTGATGAGTGAGTAGTTCACCCCTGGACTATGGGTCCATAGCGGTAGCTAGATGGTTGTCTTCTCCTCATTGTGCTTCATTGTTGGATCTTGTGAGCTGCCTAACATGATCAAGATCATCTATCCGTAATACTATATGTTGTGTTTGTCGGGATCCGATGGATAGAGAATACCATGTTATGTTAATTATCAAGTTATTACCTATGTGTTGTTTATGATCTTGCATGCTCTCCCGTTATTAGTAGAGGCTCTGGCCAAGTCTTTGCTCTTAACTCCAAGAGGGAGTATTTATGCTCGATAGTGGGTTCATGCCGCATTGACACCGGGACAGGTGACGAAAGTTCTAAGGTTGTGTTGTGCTTGTTGCCACTAGAGATAAAACATTGATGCTATGTCTAAGGATGTAGTTATTGATTACATTACGCACCATACTTAATGCAATTGTCCGTTGCTTTGCAACTTAATGCTTGGAAGGGGTTCGGATGATAACCTGAAGGTGGACTTTTTAGGCATAGATGCAGTTGGATGGCGGTCTATGTACTTGTCGTAATGCCCAATTAAATATCACTATACTTATCATGACATGTATGTGCATTGTTATGCCCTCTCTATTTGTCAATTGCCCGACTGTAATTTGTTCACCCAACATGCTTTTATCTTATGGGAGAGACACCTCTAGTGAGCTGTGGACCCCGGTCCATTCTTTTATACTTGAAATACAAATCTGCTTGCAATACTTGTTTTACCGTTTTCTCTGCAAACAATCATCTTCCACACAATACGGTTAATCCTTTGTTACAGCAAGCCGGTGAGATTGACAACCTCACTCGTTTCGTTGGGGCAAAGTACTTTGGATTGTGTTGTGCGGGTTCCACGTTGGCGCCGGAATCCCCGGTGTTGCGCCGCACTACATCCCGCCGCCATCAACCTTCAACGTGCTTCTTGGCTCCTCCTGGTTCGATAAACCTTGGTTTCTTTCTGAGGGAAAACTTGCTGCTGTGCGCATCATACCTTCCTCTTGGGGTTCCCAACGAACGTGTGAGTTACACGCCATCAGTCGTCTTGTATCTCTATATAAGTACCCTGGACGTCCCCTTTACCCCTTAGACTTGTTTTGAACTCAAACCTACCTTTGAGCTTAGTCTCCCTTGGGTATCATCCCTCTGTAATCAAGGCACCTTGGTTGTTGACTTAGATCTTGTTGAAGGAGATTCTAGTACTAGTTACTCTCTCTCTCTCTCACCAAGCTCTTCCTCTCCAACCCCAATCTCTCTCCGGGAATTCTGCCACGTGCCTCTTCCTCGGAGATTCTATTGGCGTGGTCCATCGAGCCACGGAGGTAAGCATCGGGTGTATCGGGTTGGTGTGCGTGCGTGAGTCTCGGAGTTCCTCGTGTTCGTCGTGTTCTTCGTATTTCTCGCATTCTCCCATCTCTCCCCTTGGTTTCGAAGTCAATCCGCGAGATCGGGCCACACACGGGGTCTTAGACCTCATCAGGAGTGGTTCCGAGCAGCTCCGCGATGAGCCTGCTGAGCCACACCCCCTGACATGTTGCAGTAGCTACAGCGATGTACTCTGCCTCGCATGAGGAGAGCGTAACCACCTTCTGCTTCTGTGATGCCCAAGTGACTGCACTTGAACCGAGAAAGTAGATGATCCCGGTAGTGCTCTTGCAGTCGTCGACGTCCCCGGCGAGGTCACTATCACTATACCCCACTAGCGTCGGCACCGCTGTGTCTCCCTTTTGTACCTGCAGCCATAGTTCGCCGTGCCACGAACGTACCTTAGTAGCTACTTCATAGTAGCCCAATGCTGCTCCGCCGGCGACTCCATGAATCGGCTGAGAATGCCAACCGCATAGGATATGTCCGGCCTCGTGTTCACCAAGTAGCGGAGGCTACCGAGGATGCTCCTGTACAGCGTCGCATCCATTGCGGCGCCGCCATTCTTCTTCCCAAGATTGAGTCTACACTCCATGGGTGTGTGGCAGGAGTTGCATCCACTCATCCCAGCTATCTCCAAGATTTTTCCAGCATAGCCGCTCTGCCCGATAGTGATTTCTCCATCACCTTGCTTGACCTCAATCCCGAGGTAGTAGCTGAGGAGACCAAGGTCGCTCATGCAGAACAACCTCTGCATCTCGTCCTTGAACTTGGCGATGTCGGTGACGCTGGAGCCAGTGATGATGAGGTCGTCGACGTACACCCCAACAAGCAGGTAGCCATCACCTGCAGTTCGTTTGTACACTGCATGCTCCATTGGACAACGCTCGAACCCAAGTGACATGAGTGACATGTCCAGCTTGGCGTTCCAAGCTCGTGGCGCTTGCCGAAGTCCGTACAACGCCTTTCAGAGGCGTAGCAGATGGCCCTCCTTATTCTTCTTCTCATAGCCCGCAGGTTCATGCACGTGCACCTCCTCGGCAAGATGACCATTGAGAAATGCCGATTTGACGTCCATATGATGGACTTGCCACCCGTTGTGCGCGGCGAGGGCGAGCAACAGGCGCACCGTCTCCATTTGTGCCACTGGCGCGAACACCTCGTAAAAGTCCACCCCTATTTCTGCGCATAGCCTTTTGCGACCAGATGGGCTTTGTGCTTGACGATGTTGCCGGCAGGGTCACGCTTCACCTTGAAGACCCACTTGAGCCCGATGGCTCGCTCACCAGCTGGGAGTGTTGTGAGCTCCCATGTCTTGTTCTCGAGGATCTCCGCCATCTCAGCGTCCATGGCTTGCTTCCAACAAGCCTCACCAAGTGCCTCCTGCACTGTGGCTGGCTCGTCGACAGTGAACAAGCACAAGCCGCTGTACTCCGCCTCGACTTGTGCAGTGTCATTGTACAGGTCATCGAGTCGGCGATACTGACGCGGTCCAGACTTGGAGTCCATGTTGGCATCCTACTCGAGTGGCATCGCCCACCTGTCATGAGCGGGATTAACCGCAACAGGCGTACGAGGCTCCAGCGATGCTGTTGGCGTAGTCGCTCCTTGCGTCATCTCGGGGTTGCCGCCTGCACCCCCGGTGGTTACCGCCTCGTTTACCTCATATGCCACCGTGAACGACGATGGTGCAGCAAGCGCATTGGTGCGCTCCGTCGATGCGCCCTCCTTGTTCCACTCCCAGGAACGGTGTTCCTCGAACACCACATCCCTGGAGATGTGCAGCTTCTTGGTCACGGGATCATACAACATGTAGCAGTATGAGCCCTTCTCATAGCCAATCATCACCATCGGCGTTGATCAGTCCGAGAGTTTGTTCAACCCCGGCCCGATTTTCTTGACATGCCCAGTGCAACCAAATGTGCGAAAGTGCTACACATGTGGCTTCTTGTCATGACAGGCTTCATATGGGGTTTTCCCATCCACGCTCCTGATCGGTGCTCGATTCAGGATGTACACCGCCGTTCTCACTGCCTCGACCCAAAACATAGCAGGCATGCCCATGCTTTTGAGGAGACACCTCGCCATTTCGACGACAATTTGGTTTTGGTGCTCGACAACACCGTTTTGCTGTGGGGAGTACGGCGCGGTGGTGAACTGCTTGATGTCGTTCTGGTCGCAGAATGCACTAAACTCGTCGGAGTTGAATTCGCCTCCTAGATCAGAATGGAAAGCAAGAAGTTTGCACTTCTTCTCTGCCTCCGCCCGTGCCTTGATCTTGCAGAAACGAACAAAGGCTTCATCCTTGCTCTTGAGCACCTCCAGCCACATGTACATGCTAAAATCATCAACGACAAGCAAAAAATATTTGTTGCCGCTGGGTGTCGCCGGTGTGATCGGCCCGCACAAGTCAGTGTGCACGAGCTCGAACCTCTCCTTGGCTCGATACGAGGACGCTTGTTCGACTTGGTCGATGATGGGTGCGCCTTGCACCATGTGCTTGCACGTCATGTCCCCGAGTGCACGGAAATGGAGGTGGCCATAGCGAGCATGCCACAGCCATGACGTGTCGTCGAGCTTGGACAGCATGCATACCGGCGCGGTCAGGTTCAGGCCGACCGTGTAAAGCCGGTTCTTGCTACGCGACACGCGTGTCAGCAGCTTCCGCGTGCGGTCGTAGATGTGCAGCTCACCGTTCTCGGTCAGAACCTTGCATCCAGCTTCATCCATCTCTCCGAGTGAGATAATATTACTTCTCAATTCGGGGATGTAGTATACCTCGGTGAGAAAGCGGTGCTCGCCGTTCTGGAACTTGAAGAGCATGGAGCCGCGTCCGTGGATGCCGACAAGCGACCCATCTCCAAGCTTCACTGTGTCGTGGACACTCGCGTCCAGCACCGTGAACGCCTCCTTGGTGCCATTCATGTGACTGCTCGCACCTGTGTCGAGGTACCAGATGCCATTGGTCCTTTGCTTGGGGAAGACCTTCTCCTCATTCGGGAACACGGCCTCGTCGACGTGCCCTACGTGCGCCTCGTTCAGGAATACAGCTTCTTCGACGTGTTCCACGAGTGTGTTGTCGATGTCGCGGGCGTGTGCCGACATAAGTGTAGGACCGCCGTCGTCCTCGCTGACCGCCAGGTTGGCGTACTCCCGGCGCTCCTCGTCGCGCTTCTTCTTGCGACACTCCTTAGCCCAATGCCCAGGGATGCCGCAATATCGGCAGTCTCCTTTCTTTTGTTGTTGCCTTCGGCGCTAGCTCTAGGTGTGGGTCTGGCCGATGTTATGGGTTTGGCCGCAACCTTCCCCATATTGTCGCTACCAGTGGATGTGTATCCACCACGCTCTTGGCCGCGCTGTCGCGCCGCCCACTCCTCCTCCGTGAGAAGTAGGCGCCCGGCTGCTGTCGAGTTTGTTGGCTCATCGTCGAGGTTGTAGCGCTCCTCCACAGCTACAAGCCTGCCACAGAGCTCCTCGATGCTCTTGTTCTTTGTGTCACACAAAGACTCAATGGTCATCGCCATTTGCCGGTACCGACGCGGAACAACTCGTAAGAACTTGAGCACCGCCTTGTGATGATGCCGGTGAGCCGCATGGCGAATGCTTCCACGGACTCACCATCGTGGAACTTGAGCGCCTCGAACTCAGCACGCCGGGTTTGCGCCTTGGCCTCGCGGACGCGGTCGACGCCCATCCGCATCGTCTTCACGGCGTCCCAAGCCAGCTTGGCGGAGTCCTTGACCGTGAGCGTGCGCAGCATCTCCGGCGGCACATTCCGCAGGATGACGCCCAGCGCCCGCCGGTCGTCGCGCTCACTCCCAACTCCGGTGTCGAGCACTGTCCACAGGACTTGCGCTGGATGCGCATGATGAACGCCCAGTCGACATAGTTGGTGCGAATGAGCACCAGCGCTACACCAAATGGCTCTGATACCAGCTGTTGTTTCTAGACAGAAAACACACACATACACACAAGCTGAGTGAAGTAGAGTTCACCGGGAGAGAGAAAGAGCGTTGGAGCTGAATGCTCTTATTGCATTGCTTTGAACTGGTACAAGGGGGAGTATTATACTACTACAAAGTGCTACGGTAGGTACTAGCTAATAGTGTGAAAATATGCTGAAGTCAAGCCACCTCTATCCTATCATACTATTCCTCACTAGTGTTGCTATGGTCTGAACTAAGCTGAAATACTTGACCGCCTCATGCTGTGAAGACACACGTTCTTCACACTCCATGCCCGCACGTTCTTCACACTCCATGCTCATGTGCATGCATGTGCTAGCTTGTACTGATTAACCAACAAGATTGTTTAGGCTAACATAGGGCAACCACCATCGGCTGCACCGCCACGCACGCATCGGGGGATGTTTGTTGTTACAGGGCAACACGAACGGCATGGTCTCCCATGCCTTGAGGCCGTCTTCGGTAGCGTAACCGAAGTCCCTCGCAACAATGCCACTCACACAGGCGTTATTTGTGTAGCTGTTGTCGTGGATCTGATCTGCTGAATGGAGAGGAATTCAAACTCCTTGTTCTGTATGTAGTGTCTCCTTTCTGTCATTTTTGTTTCCTCCAATTTCTCACCTCAGCATTGATAATATACTAGTAGAACCGAATATTAATATGGAGGACAATAACTACGCAAAAAAAAAAGTTGGTAGCTAAATCTCCTTGACATACAATCAAGTAGCGAATGGATTCAGTTGGGGATATATATAGAAGCTTTTGTCCTTGAACCAATGAATGGTAATACATACATATAAGCATGAGGGCAAATGAACGTGAGGTGCATAGAGGATGATAAAGTCTAAATTGCATGAGTACATCACAAAACCGCTCTCCACAAATGGTGCCATCATGATAATTCTTGACAAATTATTCATCAGAACTTTGAAGCATGTGTATCACCCTCTAGCTCATACTTCATCTTTGGTTTCATCTAGTTGATGTTTCAACAAAAAAGTAGAGACACAAGATAAGTTTTGCTAGATATATGCACAATGCGTGAGCAAGATCTAATTTTGCATTGTTCTATCATCGCCATGGCTTTGGGAAGCTTGGAGTATTGCTCTTAGCCCCCCGTGTTCGATAACCTCAAGGGTGTTCCCGAGGTACTCGTGTTCCTCTCAAGACACGAAACCCCGACAGAAGATATAGGAGATTCATCAGATTTAGATAGACATCTAAAAGAACATATAGCTTGGGTGAACTCTATGATTCTTTAAAGGAGTGCCAACAAACTGCATTTCAAGGAAACCGAAGACAATGAGCGTGAAACAGTTTTGCTTGACTATGAAGATTTTCGGCAATGCTCTCTCAGCCTTGAGGCTCTGGTGCTGTATGCAAAACTATTGGAACGTACATGAATAAATTAGAGTGGTGCACCCCCTAGTGGCGGACTCAGCCCAAAATTTAAGTGGGGGCACTACTATTGCGCTGACTGGGGCCCAATTAGTGACATACTAGGCTTTATAACTATAAAATCATAAATTGAATGGGGGGCCTAGGCTCCGCTCAGCCCAACGTAGGTCCGCCCCTCCCCCCTCCCCCCATCCACCTCTCCTCTGCTCTCACGAAAAGCACAAGCTCTGCTACGCAAAATGCATGGGGCCCTCCGCAGGAATATCTTGGCTCATCCACTTAATGATGTTGTATGTTAACTAATACCATAAGACGGATGGGTTAGCTTTCGGGGAGGAATAAGCCTTTGGAGTGAAAAAAAAATAGAATCATTTGCTTGTTTCGGATTGCCAAGCCGCTTGGAGTGATGTACATCGCTCTATGAAGAGTGCTTCGGCTGAGTTCTTGGTTTTATATGAGTACAAACGGCAATATCAATTTCCGGGTATGCCTGATTGCTAGCAGATTTCTGTTACTCGCCGGCATGAGAACATGACATTATTTTACAATGGCAAATGATGGTGAGCTATAATTGTCTCATAAACTCATGGATAATCATGCGGAAGCACCAACTATGTGGGAATATCAAATGTACTGTCACCCACCAACAGCTAAATGTGTCTCCTTATTTTTATAGCATGGTCACCCACTACTATTTGTTGATCTAGTACTTATTCTAATATAATAATATTTTAGTTTGACACTACAAGGAAACCTTTATAATATGATGTTTTGATAGTAACTCTGCGGGAAAACGTCATAGATCTACGACGTTTTTGAAGTAGACCATCATGAGCTGTTTGGGAGGCCAAAATCCTAGAAAATAATGACGTTTTGAGCCAAAAACATCATTATTTCACTAGACGAAAACGTCATAATGTGAGAGACAAGCATTATAAGCATACATATCATCACTTTCGCCTACATATCGTCATGTCCATGTGTCAACTTCCGCCTACCTGTCGTGTCTCCGTGTCAATTTTTTTCTACATGTCATGCATATGTGTCATTTTTTGCTTATCTTGCAAAGCTTTTTGTGGATCTACAAAATGTTTTCAAATACCCGCAACATGCACCTGCCTTTGATCTGAGTCGTGCAAAGCGAATTAAATTCTTTTAAACCTCGCTCGCAACAACCAAATTGTTCGCGCCTCCTCAAAATTCCGTCCGAATTTTTCGCGCGTTCGTACCAGTTTCGAAATGGGCACACAACACAAGCTCGTGGGCCCGTCCAAATTTTTCGCGCCTCCTCAAAATTTCGTCCGAATTTTTCGAGGCCACGAGAGCACCACGCGCAAACCCAGCCCGCCAATACCCCACCTGATCCCACCCGTCAGGCCCTCCTCGCATTCCGGCACCCCACCACCTCCTCACAGAAGAAACATACCTCCCCGCCACATCACCGATCCGCGCCACCATTCTCCACCCATCCCGTCCATCCATCCCCATTTGACGGCCCACACCCCGCATCACGCGGATCGCCCCCCGCTCCCCTCCCCTCGCCCTGCAATAAATTAATCCCACCCACCGTCCCCCACCCAAGTGGATCACGCGCATCACGCGGATCATCCACCACCCAACCAACACCACACAAGTCGTCAACCTCGCCGGAGAAGACATCAGGAGATGTCGGGCCGCGGCAAGGGCGACAAGGGGCTAGGCAAGGGCGGCGTGAAGCGGCACCGGAAGGTGCCCCGCGACAACATCCAGGGCATCACCAAGCCGGCCATCCGACGCCTTGCGCGGCGCGGCGGCGTGAAGCGCATCTCGGACCTCATCTATGAGGAGACCCGCGACGTGCTCAAGATCTGGGTGGGAGAGCCACCGGAGCCCGTGGAAGCTACGCCGGCGTCGCGGTTTCAGTGGCCCGAGATCGACATCGTGTTGGGACTGTCTGGCACGGTTCTGCGCTACGCGCCGGTGCCGGAGTGGCGGCCGATGTAGACGGAGATCGAGGAAGAGCCCCTACGGCACGCGCCTGTGTTGGGGTCGCAGGGGCGAACGCCGGTGATCCCGGAGGAGGAGCGACTGTCCGGCCGGTCTCCAACGAAGGCGCCGCCATCGCGATCGCAGTGGCGGCCGATGGTATCGCCAGATTAGAGATTTCTAGCAGATATTGGTTGGGGTTCGTGGTTAGTTGGTCAGTGTAGTCATCGTGTGTCGCTATTGCAGATGCAGATGTTGGTTAGCTTCGTGGTATCGTTGTTGTTGTTGTTTGTCTCGTGATGGTTGGATGTACTCTGGTTCGGTGGAATGGAATCGGAATTTCACTAGTTAAACCTTCAATTTCCCTGCAATCTGTTCCGTTGATGTCTATTTGTGAAAGCAATTAGTCCTGTATTCGCCGATTCTGTTGCTCTGTAGAAATTCAACTAAATATCTCTGCCTGCAATCTAGAAAAAATGTTTTGAAAAGGCTAAGGCCCTGAAAATAAAATGTCAAAATGTTGGGCTTGGTCCATGTAGTCATCCAGAATTGTTAAGGAAAATATATAAATAGACCGAATTATTGGGCTCAGCCCATGTAGAGCATAGAAATGGACTGTGCTGATTTCAAATTAAGACGTTTTGGTTTCGTCATAATTTTGCCACGTAGGACTAGCCACGTAGGATCTGACGTGGTCTGGTTGGATCATCCATGATGTTTTTTAAACTTCATAGAGCCTATGACGTTTTCAGAATATCATAGACGTCTATGACGTTTCTGCAACATATGTCACTTCTGATCATTACTGACGCTCATCTTTTGACGTTCTTAAAAACGTCAAAAAAAAATCATAGACGATCCACTGTGAAATTTCAGTGATGTTTTTGAAGCTTCATGTATTGACGGATTCCTTGTAGTGTGATACAACTTATGTGCACATCTCGATTTGGTTAAATTCAATCCGTATCGATCATTTATACTAAACATTTTTACTTTGTTGTGACTCGTCATGTTACAAACTTATGTTTTCTTATTCATACATTTTTTATTATGTTAGAATTTCATTTTATAATCGATATGATAGTTAACATTGAAATAAACTTATATAGATATTAATATACATAGTATACCAATATTAATGACTAAACTTTAATTTTTAAATGAAGCAATTCTTTTTTATCTAGATTGAGTTGTTTACTAATATATGTTTTAACATTTGTATTCACCACAATGTTAATTATAGAAAAAGGATTCACAGTAGTAAAGAAATAAATGCATGCCGTTTGATGTATTGTAGAAAGTTGATGTTTATGCTCATCCATATTCTCCTTATTTATCTAAGGATCTTGCTCGAGTGTAATAGATTGTATTCATACTTTTTAGATCGAACTAAATACTCGATTCTAGAGTGTGTGAGTTGTCTGCCATTGGTTCTTTTCTTTCAACACTCTCACTCCAACTCCTTGGCTGTCATGGTCTCTTGGTAAACTTTCTCATGCAGTTGTTGGAATCAATGGTTAGCAGAAAAAAAAACTATGTGTGATTTGTACTTAAACTATGTGTGATTTGTACTTGGTATCAAAAGCGTATTGTTCATACCGTGCATAAGTGTTTAGAAGTAAAAGACCATATGCGGACCCCTCAACACCCAGCATCATACTTTCAGGAAAAAAACAGATTATGATCTTGCTAACTTTGTAAAAACAGCAAACTTGGCTGCAGCGACGCCGTCGCCCAGAAGATCTCCGGCGCAAAGACGCACCACGGCACCAGGTCACGATCGATGCTCGTGGATCCTCCAGTCCTCCTCATAGTGGCACCTACGGATCGTTTTTACGGAGTAAAAGGCGAAACCTACGATTACCGTACCACTACCCTCTTGGCCTCTTTGCTTACATGGTTTCTTGCTTGCTTTAATGTAACTGTGTAAGAAAACAAAGCCGGAGCTGAGGATCGTATCTGTGTCAGAGCAAAGTACGAAGTTTTCCGCGAAAACCATCACTAGATGAACAGAACCAGAAAGGACGTGTCAAACTTTTTGATTAATTTAAGGGTTAAGTGTATTTTTTGTCCCGCATGCTTGCAAAAGTCTAACTTTGGTCCCTTAACCCTGTTTTGGTCTAAATCTGTCCTCAAACTTTTAATTAAGTCCAATTTGATTCATCATAGCGGTTTAATAATGGTTGATCGGATTTTCACTCTCTCTTTTCTTGCCACTGCAGACAAATTTGGACAGGTTTAGTTCATGTTTAATCAACTAAAAATTGCTTTACAAGACTCGGTTACACCACCGTTTGATCAACTAAAGCAAAGGCAAAACAAGATAAGATACACGCATAGTGCGTGTCTCCAGCGACCACTTACTCAATTCTGTTAGATGTATATATCTGTCTATTATATTTTCCCCATATGTTAGGGGTTTTTTTTTGCATATGTGCACCTGTACATGTACTATATATTGTGGCATTTGGCCCCCTGGTAATATAACACGCATATTGCCCTAACATGGTATCAGAGCAAATATTGATCCTCTAGTTTCCGCCCGGCGTCGACTCTTGCTCTCCGTCGCGTGGCGCCCGATTCCTTCTCCGTCCTGCTCCCAATTCTCCCCTGCTGGCCGATCTCTCCCCTGCTGGCCGATCTCCCTGCTCACGATTCCACCAAGCTCCTGCTCGTGGCCCTGCTCCCTGGCCCGATTCCGCTCGTGGCCCTGCTCCCTGGCCGGATCTCTCCCTCCGATCCCTCGCGTGTGGCCGATTTGATTCCCTGGCCCGATTTCTCCCCACTCGTTGCTCCGTCCGCAGCCGAACTCTCCAGCGCCAGGACTCCTCCAGCGCTGAGTAGGAGCCAGATCGATGTCCCCGCTTGGCCCGCTCGATCCGGAGATCCCCTCCGCCCG
Source organism: Lolium rigidum (assembly GCF_022539505.1). Classification (NCBI taxonomy): domain Eukaryota; kingdom Viridiplantae; phylum Streptophyta; class Magnoliopsida; order Poales; family Poaceae; genus Lolium; species Lolium rigidum. The sequence goes on from NC_061508.1 coordinate 350,661,313, forward strand.
CTCGCCAGGAATTGGCCCTCGATCCGGAGATCCCCTCAGGTTGTTTCCCGTTTTGCCTAAAAAAAAAGCAAAAAAAAAGAGCAAAAAAAAAAGTGCTGATAGGTTATGTCTTCTTCCGTTGATCCCGCCTTCTTTTTGGGCCTCCCTTCGGTACTTGATATTTGCCCGCTGCCTCCGTGTCTGACGACTAGCCATTCTTCGTCGCCGTTGGCAGTCTCTTCATGCGGCTCTGCCCGCGCTTCACCGACTCCGTCTACGTCGGCTTGCCGCTCTACATCGACTTTTGCGGCCTCTTCATGCGGCTCTGCCCGCGCTTCGCCGACTTCGTCTACGTCGGCCCGTCGCTCTACATCGACTTTTGCGGCCTCTTCCCGCGGTTATGGCCGCGCTTCGTCGACTCCGTCTGTGTCAGCCTGCCACTCTACATCGACTTTCGCGGCCTCTTCACGTGGTTATGACCGCGTTTTGCCGACTCTGTCTTCATCGGCGTGTTGCTCTCCGTCGCCCCCTTTGGTGGCCTCTGTGCGTGTGGATGATAGCTCCTCGTCGGCACCTGATTATACGTCGACCTCTCCAATCGCGCCCTCTCTCGCGCATGAGATACCGCAGCTTCACCGCCCGCTTGATGCTTGGGATTCCAGCTTACGTCGGCAGCCTCGCGGTCCGAGTCTCCGCCCTCGTCCTCATTGCACCTACCGTGGCAAGGTTGGCCACACTTCCTCCACCTGCCGGACGCGGGATCGCAGCTTACGTCGGCCAGCTCCGGGATCGTCGCCAGGCCGGCTCTTCGAGATCTTCTCGCAGCTTGCACTCTCTCGATCGGGACATTCTCGTGGGTCTTCGTGGTCCGCTCGCTACCCGCACTCTTCCTCGCCGGCGCTACCGGTTCGTGACCGGCTCTTCCGGCACCGCGCGACCACCTCTTTCTACACGTCAGTGTACGTCCCCGTGGTATCCGGATTCCGGAGCTTCCTTTCATATGACCTCTCGAGTCTTCTATTCCGTCCGCTCTTCGGTCTCTTATTTCTCCCGTCCGTGTTGTCACGGCCGATGGTACCTCTATTCCTGTTTCTAGTACAGGCACCCTTTCTACTCCCTCTTTCTCTCGTCCCCGATGTTTCTCATGTTCCTCGCCTTCGATGAACCTTTTCCTCGCTAGCCAGCTCACCGATTTCGGTTGTCGCGTCATTCTTGACGCCGAGTCTTGTGCGGTTCGGGATCGTCGCACACAGGCCCCGGTTGGAGCCGGCCCTCGTAGCCGTCGGCCTCCGGGGCTTTGGGAGTTAGACTGGCTTCGTGTTCCTTCCGTTGCCACTTCATCTGCCAGTTCTCCTCCGGTTGTTGCCTCTGTCACCGGCTCTTTTTAGCAATGGCATCATCGGCTTGGTCACCTTTGTGACTCTCGTCTGTCGTCTTTGGTTCATCGTGGTCTTCTGGGGTCTGTCTCTGGAGATGGGTCGTTACACTGTCAGGGTTGTAGGTTAGGCAACAGATTCAGCTTCCCTATCCTACTAGTGTGTCTGTCTCTCAGCGACCGTTCGATTTAGTCCATTCAGATGTTTGGGGTCCGGCTCCCTTCGCTTCGAAAGGGGGCCATCGATACTATATCTTATTCATTGATGATTTTTCACGGTACACCCGGGTGTTTTTCATGCACTCTCGCAGTGGAGGTGCTCTCTATTTATCAGCGTTTTGCGGCCATGGTCCGCACTCGCATTCCTCACCCATTCGCGTGTTTCGTGCTGATTCTCGCTCGGTGAGTATATCTCGCAAAGCACCTTCGTGGTGTCCTTGCCGAGGAGGGCACCCTCGCTCGCTTTTCTTGTCCCGGCGCGCATGCTCAAAATGGCGTCGCCGAGCGTAAGCATTGTCATCTTCTTGAAACCACCCGTGCTATGATGATTGCTTCTTCTCTTCCGCCACATTTCGGGCCGAGGCCGTTGCTACGTCGGCCCACCTCATTAACATTCAGCCTTCCGCTGCTCTACAGGGTGGCATTCCTCTCGAGCGTCTCTCCGGTGTTTCTCCAGACTACTCGACTCTCCGTTCATTTGGTTGCGTCTGCTATGTCCTTCTGCCTCCTCGCGAACGCACCAAACTGATCGCTCAGTCTGTTGAGTGTGTTTTTCTCGGATATAGTGATGAGCATAAGGGCTATCGCTGTTGGGACCCCGTTGGTCGTCGGATGCGCATCTCTCGTGACGTCACGTTTGATGAGACGCGTCCCTTCTATCCTCGCCCCACCTCGGTTACTTACCCGGTGGATGATATCTCTTTTCTTCTTTTTCCGGATGCACCCCCGCTGTCCCTCCTCCCCTCCCTCCTACTTCCGATGCGCCCCCTTCGGCGCCATCCTCTCGTTCGTCTAGTCCACCTAGTACTCCTCGTTCTCCGGCTTCGGCTCCTTCCGATGCTGTCCCTTCTTCCTCTTCTTCTGATGACTTGTCTTCTGCAGATGAGCTTCCCCCTTCACGGCATGTTCATCAGCGTCGTGCTCCAGCTCGTTACTCTCCTAGTCAGTATGGTCTCTCTGTCGTTTCCGAGCCGACTTCTTATCGGGATGCCGAGCGTCATCCTGAATGGCAGCTTGCCATGGCTGAGGAGATCGCTGCGCTTGAGCGCACCGGCACTTGGGATCTTGTTTCTCCCCCTTCCGGTGTTCGTCCCATCACGTGTAAGTGGGTCTATAAAATTAAGACTCGCTCTCGATGGATCTCTTGAGCGCTATAAAGCGCGTCTTGTGGCTCGTGGTTTTCAGCGGGAGCACGGCCGTGACTATGATGAGACTTTTGCCCCCGTGGCTCATATGACTACTATGCGTACCCTTCTTGCTGTTGCTTCGTTCGCCGCCGGTCCGTCTCCCGGCTTGATGTTCGTAATGCTTTTCTTAATGGCGAGTTGAGTGAGGAGGTTTACATGCAGCCTCCTCCTCGGGTATTCTCGTTCCCGATGGGATGGTTTGTCGTCTTCGACGTTCTCTCTATGGTCTCAAACAGGCCCCTCGTGCCCGGTTTGAGCGCTTCGCATCCGTCGTGACCGCTGCTGGTTTCTCTCCTAGTCTTCATGATCCAGCACTTTTCGTTCACACTTCTCCTCGTGGACGTACTCTTCTTCTTCTCTATGTTGATGATATGATCATTACCGGTGATGATCCCGAGTATATTGCCTTCGTCAAGGCTCGTCTTCGTGATCAATTTCTTATGACTGATCTTGGTCCTCTTCGCTATTTTCTTGGCATTGAGGTTTCCTCCACTTCGATGGCTTTTCTATCTCTCAGGAAAAGTACATTCAGGATCTTCTTGCTCGTGCTGCTCTTGGGGATGAGCGCACAGTCGATACTCCTATGGAGCTTAATGTTAAGCTTCGTCCTACTGATGGTGATCCTCTTCCTGATCCCACCCGTTATCGTCATCTTGTTGGGAGTCTTGTTTATCTTGCTGTCACTCGTCCTGATATTTCTTATCCTGTTCATATTCCGAGTCGGCTTGTCTCAGCTCCTACCACCGTTCACTATAGTCATCTCCTCCGTGTTCTTCGTTATCTTCGTGGCACGATCACTCGTCGCCTTTTCTTTCCCCGTTCCAGCTCTCTCCAGCTCCGAGTGCTATTCGGATGCTACATGGGCGAGTGATCCTACGGATCGTCGTTCGCTTTACGCTTACTCGTGTGTTTCTTGGTGGTTCGCTTGTTGCTTGGAAGACGAAGAAACAAGTCGCAGTTTCTCGTTCGAGTGTTGAGGCTGAGTTGCGGGCTATGGCTTTGTTGATTGCTGAGGTGACTTGGTTACGGTGGTTGCTTGCAGATTTTGGGGTCTCTGTTACGACACCCACTCCACTTTTGTCTGACAGTACATGTGCTATCAGTATTGCACGTGATCCGGTCAAGCATGAGCTGACCAAGCATATCGGTGTTGATGCTTTTTACACACGTGCACAGGTACAGGATGATGTTGTTGCGGTTCATTATGTGCCTTCAGATTTGCATTTGGCGGATTTATTTACGAAGGCACAGACTAGAGTGCGGCATGATTTCTTACTCTCCAAACTCAGTGTTGTGGATCCACCATGAGTTTGCGGGGGGGTGTTAGATGTATATATTTGTCTATTGTAGTTTCCCCATATGTTAGGGGGTTTTCTGCATATGTGTACATGTACATGTACTATATATTGTGGCCTTTGGCCCCCTGGTAATATAACACGCATATTGCCCTAACAAGTTCAACTGCTGGTCGATCAAATAACTCTTAATGACATCCCAAAACTTCTTATAAAACTCTGCAGGAAACTCGCCTGGTCCTGGAGCTTTATTAAGTTCCATATGAGATATAGCTTCTAACACTTCCTCTTTCGTAAAAGGTGATGTTAGAATACCACTCTCCTTCTCTGTCAGCTGAGAAATATCATGAGAGAAGACTTCTTCTCTCATACTAACGAAATTTGGTGCCGGAGCCCCAAATAACCTCTTATAATATTCAGTGATGAAGACTTGTAGGTTCTCTTGACCAACAATAGTCCCCTCATGTTGTTCAAGTTGAAAGATCCTCTTCTTTCGATGCTTACCATTAGTGACTAGATGAAAATATTTAGTATTATTTTCACCTTCTTGTATATGCTTCACTTTGGCGTGCTGAGCCCACTTGGTCTCCTCATCATGCGTTAGTTTGGCCAAAGTAATATCTGCCTCTTTTTTTGTTGCCCTCTCGGGTCTCGGATGCACTTAGAGGCGAAACTTCGGCCTTTAAATCAAGCTCATCTATTAATACGAGAAGCTTCTCTTTCTCTATTTTATAGGTTCCTCTTAAATTTTTTGCCCACCCTCTTAAGAATTGTCTTAGATGCTTATACTATTTTTGCCATCTCTCGACAGGTGAGTTTCCAAGTTGGATACAGTTCCATTCATTTTTTACCAAATCATAGAAACCATCCTGGTGCATCCAAGATAGCTCGAAAGAAAATTTAATTTTATTGGCAAGGTGAGCGGGATCACCTAAATTAATAAGCAACGGTGTATGATCAGACCCCGCACGAGTCAAAGCACGTACCGATACAAGAGGGTATTTTTGTTCCCATTTTACATTAGCTAGAACACGGTCTAACTTCTCATAAGTAGGAACCTCTCTCCGACTAACCCAAGTGAACTGCCTACCAGAAAGGATGATCTCTCTTAGACCGAGACTCTCAATGGTAGCATTAAACAAAAAGGACCATCTAGCATTAAAGTTATCATCTTTTTTCCTTGTCTTCGAATAATGTTGAAGTCCCCACCTACCAACATAGGTAAAGTCTCCGACTCACAATTTCTAACAGCTCGGCAAGAAAATCTGTTTTGAGTGTATTCTGGGCTGCCCATAAACACCAACTAAAATCCACTCGAAACCATCTACCTTTGATTTGACAGAAAGTTTAACACCAAAATCTCTCGTATCCACTGTTTGGATAGAGATTGGTACAACTCATGTGCACGCCTCGATTTGGTTAAATTCAATCGTTTTCTATCATTTATAGTAAACTTTTTTACATTGTTGTGATTTGTCATGTTACAAACCATATGTTTTCTTATTCATACAATTTTGATTTATTAAGTTATAATTTCAGTTTAAACAATAAATATCATATTTAACATTGAAATAAACTTACATATCTATTAATATACATATTATACCAATATTAAAGACTAAAGTTTTTATTTTTTAAACAAAGCAATGTTTTTTTGTCTACATTGTGTTCTTTACTAATATATGTTTTTACATTTATATTCACCTGTCAGACTAGTCAAAAAATTAATGCATGTCTTTTGATGTACTGTAGCAAGTTTATGTGTATTCAAATCCATATTGTCCTCATTTACCTAAGGATCTTGCCCGAGTGTAATAGATTGTATTCATACTTTTTATATGGAGCTAAATACATGATTCTAGAGTGTGTGTGTGTGTGTGTGCGCGCGCGTGCGTGCGTGCGTGCGTGTGTGTGTGTGTGAGTTGTCAACCATTAGTTCTTTTTTTTCAACACTCCACTCCAGCTCCTTGGCTGTCATGGTCTCTTGGTAAACTTTCTCATGTAGTTATTGGAATCAATGGTTACCATAACAAAACTATGTGTTATTTGTACTTGGTTTAGTGTAAACAAACAAATCAGGAGCTGAGGAGCGTGTCAGTGTCAGAGTAAAGCACAATGTCTTCCGAGAAAACGATCACTACGGATGAACAGAAACAGAAAGGACGCATCGAACTTTTTGATGAGTTTAACCAGACAAGACTCGGTTACACCATCGTTTGATCAATTAAAGCAAAGGGAAAACAATATAAGACACACGCATCGTGCGTGCAAACTTGACAGAAAAAAAAAGTGAAAATACCCGCACGGCGCAACGTGCGTGTCTCCAGTGAGCACTTACTCAGTTAAACTACTGGTCGATCATATTTACTACTTTGAATTTTTAAGATGAATATACCGGAGATTTCATTAGGTGGACATCCACGAGAATACACAGTTTGGGCGAACACTATGATCCTTTCAAGTAGGCAAGTAGCGCGAACAAACTGCATTTTCAAGGACAATTAACACGAAACTGTTTCGCTTCACTAGGGAGGGCTTCGGCAAAGCCCCAATCTGCCCGGAGGCTTTGCTGCTGTAGGCAAAATTTGCTTCAGTTCAGGTAAAAAAAAAGTGGTTCAGTTCACGAGTAGTTCTACTACCCACATACAGTGAAACTCCCTCAGATACACACCTTCACGCATCCATCTTCCGTACAAGATTCTACCAGAACGTCCACTAATAACATAGGAAAAAAGGAAGAAAACAAAAACCACACCGATCCAATTTACGAGTCTATGTATTGCAGGAACCAGACCCATAAATTGTGGATTTGGTAAGAAACCACGCCTAAATTTTCCAATACAATATCTGTTATATAGTAGTCTATGCAAACTTTCAAGAAACAACAATGCTAAGAGCCATAGAACTTCAACATGCAGTCTTCTTATACGATTTTTTTCGAAAACAATAAACTTGATGAAAGGTACCAAGATTGTTTTGAGAACCACAATACTTGGGCGTGGAGATATAGTTGTCATGTGGGGTTTCCATCAGTCAGTTGGGAGATCAACTGTCTGTCCGTCTGATACAATGCTAAACTTGGGAGGAAACCCGAAAGAGATGACAATGAATACATCTTGCGATGCTTAGCTTTTCTTGGCTAGATGCTAAGATTTCTGAGAAAACATAAAAATAAAACAAGCTTGCTACGATGTACACCATCTTCACTGAATTTTCACAATTCCATGATAAAACTAACCAGATGCAACAGCAAGAAACACACTATAGGAGGATCACGAGCAACCAACCAGATGCAACAGCATAGATCAACTACTACAACCAGCAGCCGTAAATAGTTTTAACCAATACCAACAGTGCCAACATCCAGAACCCATCTGCAGGGGTACTAAATTTAACTACAAGGTTCTCTTTCACCCAAAAGGATTGACAGCAATCTAGCTCCAGTTCCATCTGCCTATCTCCCATACAAAGAGACACACAGCAAGCAGTCTAAATACTACAAATATATATAGGTTATATATCATACGCGACCAACCAGCCAAAAATCGGAGCCTGACCTCGAAGAACTGAGGTGTGTGGCTTCTGCCTTCTTCATCATCAATGGTGACAGTAGCCTCAGGACTCCTCATCCGCCTCAGGCGGGCTTCAGTTGCCACTGCTGACCGCCTTGGCGCTGCTCCTGGTCCTGGAAGCAGGGCTACCGTCAGCCTCAATAGTACCCTTGACACCACCCCTCCCCGACCTGCGAGGGCTGCTGACAGCGGCAGGACCGCGGCCTCCAGTGGCAGCCCTGACGGTCTTCTTCTCTTCAGCTGCAGCTACAGCGTGGCTGGTCTTCTTCCTTTTCCCGCCGCCAGCTACGGCAGTGGTGGCTGTCTCGGCGCCACGCCCCTTGCGCTTCTTCTGAACCTGCTGCTGGGCACCTTCTCCCTCCTTGTTTTCAGCAGCCTCAATACCCTTCTCCGCCTCCTGTTTCTTCACAGCATCCTCTTCAGCTGCATTGTCCACAGCGGCATCAGCAGCGGCGATCTCGGTCTTCATCTCATCCTTGCCTTCCTCGTCATCTCCTTTGCGCTTCCGACCCTTCTTGACAATTTCTTCCTTGCTAGTGACCACAATCTTGACCAACTTCTTAACATCAGCATCCTGTTCTCCAAGATCTTCAGTCTTCTTCTCGGGACCGTCATTCTCCTCCTCATTCAAGCTGCTGTCGTCACCATCCTCCTTCTCCAGAGCATCCTCATTCTCCTCATCAGATTCCTCCGCGACTTTGGCATCCTCGGCGGCCTGGCTTTGAAGAGACTCAATAAATTCCATCATCTCCCTGTTGATCTACAGGACAAATATAATAAAAATAACATCAGCAAACATACTTTAGAAGTAGCATCACGCTTTAACAAACTTGGGTTTAATTAATTGTACCTGTGGGTTCTCCATGAAGTCACAGATGTCAGTGGGGCACAAAGGGCACTTCTTCACAATCTTCTGCGCCCGTAGAGTGCGGCCACCCCTGCTTCTCTCCCTCATAGAAGCCTTGTCTTCAAATGATCCAAGCAGACACATCTTGCAGAAGTTGTGGGCACAGGGAGTGGTCATTGGTTCTTTTATCACGTTGCGGCAAATGGAACACCCAAACTCTGCGTATATAACAAGGTAATTAGAGAACCACTTGGAGTAGATTCCAATTTTTCTAAGCCAAAACAAGACGTCGCAACAAAAACTACCTTTCAGCAGCCTTTCAGACACGGACATACGGGCTTGCCTTTGGTACTTCCTGATCTCCTTGTCAGATACAGGGTTCCCTGATTGGACAGGCTTCTTGCTGATTGGTGGATCCTTCACCCACTTCCAGCCTGCTTTCTCCTGTTACAAACAGACATGCATCAGTTGTGACATATTAGTACAGTGATAATGAAAGGTTACAGTTGAATATAGATCAGTTGTGACAAAGTATGGTGGTAATGAAAGAAGAAAAGACATGTTCACATACATCATAGTCCCATGAAGGGGATTCTTTCCTCTCAGTGATGTCAGTTGCACGTTGCAGCTCCTTAATCTTGGGCAGTGGTCTCGGCCGGTCACCATGAAGATCACTTTAAACCAAATAGCACAGCATATCAGTGTAAGCGATGCACACTATTTTTTAACACAATAGTATACCCTGGTCCAAATACAAAAAAAGATAATCAATTTGTCAAACCTGGTCCAAGGAGCTGGCTCGTTGTCACAGCGCACAAAGAGGTACCTGCAGACCTTGTAAGTACCCTAAAACCAAAAACAGAAGAATATATCTTAATCTTCCACTAAAAGTACAGTTACACAAAGTAGAGAGCAACAGTGCTGCATGTGTACAAGATCTAAAATTACCTGAACACCGATCTTCCTCCAACATTTCTCAATTCTGTAAATTCCATCATACCGCACACCTTTTTCCTCAGGAGCATATGAAGAACGCTTCTCTTTGTGGGACCTTTTTCAAATAATGTAGTCAAGCATAAGTTCACTAGTAAGAGGATACGATGGACAAAATGTCAGCCGAATAGTAGATGAGCTCCATAACTGTAACAATATGTACTCTCCATCCATTTTAAAATGTAGTGCATATTAGATTTTCTCCTAGGTCAATTTTGCACAGTTTGACCAAGTTTATAGGAAAAATATGAAAATATAATCCATGATGAATCTAATGGTTCTGATTTGGTATTGCAGATGTTGATAATTTTTTCTATAAATTGGTCAAAGTTCAACATAGGACAAAATTAGTTTACACTATATTTTCATAAAGAGGGAGTAACAAACAATGAAAGACAAATCAAGGTAAAAAAATTAACAATGCGCATCATTAACACTGTAGAGCTAATGGCATTTATACAACAATGCATCTACTTATCAAATACTGATATTTGAGCCAATGAGCATGGCCAAAAAGAAGCATACCGTACAACCCTAACAGGGTAACCCTTCAAGCAACTAAGACGCAAAGCAGCATTAGAACTTTCAAACTTCTGATCTGAAGATTGCTGCTTGTTTGTTCTCTTGTTCCCACTAAGATCTCTTCCGCCACTGTTGGTACAAATTATTTTACAGAAATGATAAGTGCTCATATCTTGGATCAGACACGAAAGTACAAGGATAGAGAGTGGTTAAACTAGCAAACCTTCCGGTATACAGAAACCATTCGCCATGGTCCTCGTCATCTATGTAACCTCCTGAGAGTGCTACTGACTGAGCACCATGTGTGGACTGGCCAGCAATACCAGCTACGTGAGGTAAATGAGCACCCCATTGCCTGCACTCAAGGCGATCTTCCCAGGTTTCCCCAACTAGAACACCAGTATTCCTTCTTGGGTCGTTTTTTGCAAGAATGGGGCCAAAATGATCAGGTGGAGTAGTCACAAATATCTGACCACTGGCAGCATTCGCTTTGCCAGCCCTCTTTGCCCTGTCAGTTGTAAAAGCTGCATCGGGTCTATCTTCATTTCTAATGTAATGATAATCATTTGCCGAGCCAGCTGACTTAGCATTCTTCTTAGTCCTAGCCATACGGATAGCTGTAACTAATGCTGCATTAATCCTTGGCTGTTCTGCCATCTTGGATGGGATCGGTCCCCGACATTTCCCACACGTCCTTTTTCCACTATGAATCCACTTTTCAAAGCATTTCAGGCAGAAGTTATGGCCACATGGTGTCTGCACGAATGTAAAATGTCGTTATGACAAACAGCACCAAAAAACTGTTCAATAAATGAGTCACAAAATAGTAGCAGGGTATGCTATTCTGGCTAGAGTATTTATTTACTAGAATAAGAATCAATAAGGAATGCTGGAAGTATTCAAACATAACATACCATCAAACAAGAAGAAAAAAAAAGCGTGAGAAATGTTGCCATGCATGAGCTAGTTTTGAAGAATATACTAGCCAGGAAAGAAAACAAAGTATAGCAAGCACTGAAGAAAATAGAAGGTTTATGTTTGTACAGGAAACTGGATTCTTTGCACAACAAAATGCAATGATGTCAATGCAGAAATGGCTGTACTGACTTGAACCATCCATTTCTCTTGCAAAAGGAAACCCATCCATGCTTGTACCCTTTTATTGTCTATAGTTGCAGGGTGCAGTGTGGTAATGCACTGTCACAAAAAATTATATTCATGAAACCATTCCATAGGGAAGAATAGGAAAGCATGATTATGATCCAAAGGAAAGCCACGTTCCTGCTTCAAGCAAAGCACTCATCAGAAAAAAAAAAAAAAAAACAGACTACACATTACATATCTTCAGGCTACAGCAGGACAGGTTAACACTGTCTAAATAGAAATGCAACAGAGGAAATACATCAAAACAAAGAACGAAGCACCACTCAGAAAGACTGGACTAGCATATCCTGAACCATGATTCAGAAGAACAAGGCTGGACCAAGTGTAAACCCTAGATGATTCAGTTGGCCATACAGATAGATTGATTGGTATTTTAGGCTTTCTCTGAAACAGGCACGAATGTGGTCATGCGTTACTATCTTACTACAGACAAGCATGCCCAGATAAATGGATGAGCCATGACAAGTAAAATAAGAACAAGCGGATGGGGCGCACAGCTGATAACTTCTGAAGCACATAGCAATCAGTTGAAATAAATAAAAACATTTTTTATGGAGATAAAGTAAATAAATCATGGAGCAGAAACAAAGCGACGCAGCTCATTACTGCAAAACCCTGGCGCATCTGACGATCAGATCTAACCATTATGACAAGCACACAGTGGCAGATCATGACGGAGCCACAGAAACAGGGCGTGAGCGAATAGATCCGTAACCCAGATATATATTGCAGAATAGCATAGCGGCGGATTAATAATATGAACTGTCGATCCTCGAAAAATAATAAGACTGAGGCGGGGGTGTGGGGGGATCTGAAGGGCTTACGGTGACGGGGCGGTCGGGGAGCTTCATGCAGAAGGTGCAGGAGAACCTCTTGACGAGCGGGTCGTCGTCGTCATCCCCATCCCCATCCTCGTCCTCCTGCTCAGCCGCCTTCCGCTGCGCGGCGCCGCCGAGGATCTCCTGGCGCGCGCGCGCCTTGTCGAGGTCGGAGAGCGCGGGGTCGGCCTCGATCCTGCGGATGGCGGCCAGCATCTCCCCCGCGGCGCCGGCGCCGCCTCCGGCGGCGCCGGCGCCGGCGAGGGAGGGCGCGGGGGCGAGGGAGGGGGAGGATGCGGCGTCGCCGGAGCAGTCGGGGCAGACCCAGGCGGCGGCGTCGGCGAGCGCGGGCGGGCGGGAGAGGCAGGGGGAGTGCCAGGGCGTGGCGCAGGTGGTGCAGTGGAGCAGGTCGACCTCGGCGGGCGCCGCCGCGCGGCACGCCATGCACACCCCGTCCCCGTCGCACGGCAGGTCCGGCATCTCGTCGTCCGGCGGCGGCGGCGGCGGCGGGTGGGATTGGGGAATGGGCGGAGGTTTTTGAAATTTGGATTTCGGAACGGACTGTGGGCGGGCGGGTCCTCCTCCTTCTCTCCGCTCCCTATTTATTAGCCTGGGTGGGGGGAGTGGTGGGGCCCACGTGCAGTGGGTGGTGGGACCCCATCGGCGCGTGGAACTCGCTTGGTTTCCGACGAGCGGAGGTGTACGCTCGACCCGTGACACTGACAGTGGGACCGGACGACGAGGGGCCCGCATGTAGGAGACGGTGGGTGAGGAAGCTGTGGGTGGGTATGGGGATCTGGGGAGGAGCGATGATGGATGGGTCATTCACTTGTTTGGTTTTCCTCCAGATGTGAATCTTTTTGCTCTCAAAAAAAAGGTGTGAATCTTTTTTCTCCTCTGCTTGACCGGCTGATTGGATATGTGACCTGACTCGACGTGCTTTATGGCAGGGGCTTAGCTAATCTTTTGTGATATGTAATAAAGTGTAGAGATGGTCAAAGTCAAGAAAATATCATCGAGATATTTTGTGTGTGTTTGGTTTCGGCTTATATCTTCGCCGCATAAATCTTGGCAGGTCAGAAAGGCAATATAATTAATGTGTTTGATTAACTATAAATTGGTAAGTTTTGGCCGAATAAATTAACTCGACAAAAAAAACATTCTAAAATATATGGCTAGTAAATAAAGAAACAAAAATGGGAAAAACAAACAATAAGGTAATGAGGGAGAGAAAAAAAAACTAAGTAATCGTACTTCGTCTTCCTCAATTTGATCTGACTTGGCGTCCATGGAGTTCTTCGTCACTGCCCGTTTGGATCTTGCTTGGCTTCTACGAAGTTGTGTAACCTCCCTCGATCGGATCTGGATGAGCTTTTAAGGAGTTGTTCGTGCTTCCCAGATCGGATCGGACTTGACTTCTCCAAAATTTCTCATACTTCCTCAAGTGGATCTGGATCGACTACAAAGAGCGTCGACCTACGGTGGTGCGACGCACCATGTCATCTTTGTCGAAGCCATACAGGTGGTTTGGCATGTCGGGCGATGGTGGCGGCAAGAGAGGGGCAAAGTTAAGCATCTCCAAAGAAAATAGGTGCAAAATATTAGCATGCTAAAAATAGGAACATCGTCGGAATGAAAAGGAAAAGTAAACTCACCATATAGAATGAGAGAAACACCATCATATCGATTTGTAACGATGAAATTTCCCATTTGATTTACATGTAATTGCTCGTCCTTCCTCGACCGAGATCTGACCCAACTTCTACAAAGATGTTCACCTTCCCTCAACGGGGAGGTTGACCTACGGCGGTGCCATAGAGGGAAAGTAAACATCTATGAGAGGTCGAGACATACCTCGTTAGGGTTCTGCTGATTTGTCTATACTTCCTCATCTAGATCTCGCTCGCCCTGACATGTGCTTCAACCGGATCTGGCTCGGCTACTAGCGTACACCATGCACACACTGTCCATGTCGCATGACATGTATGATATCTCGTTCGACGACGGTGGCGAAAGAGGGAGACATATGGAGAGGGTGGATGGGCGAATGGGTGGGTTTGAAACTTCAATTTGAGACCGACGGGTGGGTTGGTCTCCTTCTCTCCTTCCTATTTCTAGCCCGGATTTAGCGTGACGGAGGAGGGAGGAGAGTGGTGGAGCCCGCATGCAGTGGGAGGGGTTGAGGGACATGTGACACTAGTAACAGAAGTGGGAGTGGAACTCGTTTGGTTTCCAACCCACGGACGTGTACATGCGACATGTGACACTGCTTAGGGGACCATACACTCTAGGGCTTATGTGTAGGAGACTGTGAGTGGGGAAACTATGTGTAGATATGGTGGGCGCCTGGGTGGGGTGGTCTAGGATCTTGGGTTTTGGGGAGGAAGGATGATGGGACATTCACTAGTTTGGTTTTGCTCCTGTTGCAACCTTTTTTTTCTCATATGCTTGATTGGTTGATTGGATATGTGACCTGAAAAGATATGCTTTGTGGAAGGGGCTTGGCTAATCTTTTGTGACATGAAACACGTAGAGTTGGTCAAAATTACTCGTGGTAAAATCATCCAGATATCTTTCGGTATATTTGGTCATGGCCTAGATATCACCCGCAAAAGGCACGATTGGTCAAAAAGCTTATAAAATATGTATTTTATTACAAATTGGTAAGTTTTGGTGAAATAAACTAAACTAGGCAAGGGAGGCATGCTAAAATATACGGCCATTAAAGAAATAAAAAAGGTGAAAACAAACAATAAGGTAAGGTTATGAAAGAGAAAGATATCTTCGGGAACAAGAGAAGCAACCTCAACTTAGAATGGCGGGAGTTCTTGGGAGTGGTGTTTTGGAACATGGGAGCATATGCTCCCTATATTTTAAAATGCATCTTGCACATATTTTAAATTTCAAAAAAATTTAAACAAAAAATTCGCACGTACATCTTCACGTGCTACGCGCTCACAAAGTCGTTTCATAAAAAATGAACTTATCATGTGACATGTGTAAAAAAGACAAAATTCAGTGTTGAAAATAATGCTTTTCACTGGATAAGTTTTCTCTTTTTTACATAGGCCACAAAAAATATTGTTTTTTCGTGAAACTTCACGCATACACATATATTATGGAGATGTACACGTAGAATTTTTTATCTAAATTTTTCCACACTTCAAAATATGTTTTGTTGGTAGAGAGAGCATACGCACCCGGGAGCCGAATTGAATTTCCGGGGAGTTCTTGTTGTTGTCAATAGGCATTTCCTTGCCATCACACTATTTCTACGGAGTTTTTCGTCGATCTGGCTCGGTTTCTACGAAGTTTCTCATCCTTCCCCAACCAGATCCTGGCTCAGCTAATAAGGAGTTGCTGATCCTTCTCAAATCGGATTTAACCCAGCTTCTAAGGAGTTATTCATCCTTCCTTGCACGGATATTGCTTGTCTTCTAAAAAGTTGGTCATCCTTCCTCGACTGAATATGGCTCGATCACGAGGAGCTTTTACCTATGGCAGTGCGACACAACAGGATGTCATCGTTAATGTCATACGGGTGCTTTCGCATCTTTGACGCCGAAAGAGGGACAACGTTAATCATGGCAAAATAATAATGGTCGCAAAACATTGACATGCTAAAAATAGGATTTTCATTGAAATGAAAGAAAAGGTAAATTTACCAATGAAATGAAACATTGTAAGTTATGGATGCATCACCATATAGAATGAGAGAACATCGGTTTGAAACGATGAAAGCTCCCACAGTATTTCTATGCAATTGAACTGCCTTTCTCTACCAGGACCTGGATTGACTTCTACATAATTGTTCATGCTTCCTCAACTGGATTTGACTTGATCTCTATAGAGTTGCCAATCCTTCCTTTCTAGATCTAGCTCAGACTCTATAGAGTTGTTCATCCCGCATCAACCTCTATAGAGTTTGTTATCCTCCCGCGCTTAGATCTGGAGTCGGCGAAGGGGGAGCCTAACCTATGACAGTACAATAAAAGTGCTTGACCTCTTGCAGCACGACACATCACAGAAACACCATTTTCGTGGAAAAAGGGGTTGGTTGGCATCTTAGATGGCGGTGGCAGCGGAAGTTAGAAGAAATCTAGTCTATGGTTTATGGGTGGGGTGGGGGAGGGAGGCCAGTTTCCGGAATTGATATGTTCTGCAGAGGCCGGACATATCTTTGTTCGTTGTATTGTCCTGATGCCAACTATTGAATTAGAAATCAAGAAGTTTCTATGAACTTGCTAACCTAATCATACACTACAAACCACTATTAATATATACACTATATGCTTTAGAGACCAATATATTTAAGGAATTATCAATATATATACATGTCATATGATTTTATTATTGCTTCTTATTTCTTGCATTAAACATGTTTTTGTTTAAATAATTCTTTAAGGGGCGATACCTGCAAAAGGATAACATAACTTTTTTTTACCTAATATAATTTAAATTTATCACAACATGAATGTGTTTTACAATTATATATATTACGGATGTATATAAACACATTATGATTAATATTTATAAATGTAGTTAAGTGGTTAATATTATTAACCGAACAATAGAAAATATAATCTTTAAGATTGTAATATGATAACATTAAGTTATATAAGTACAAAATTTAAGTATAATTTATATTAATATTACTCGATCGGGGTCCAAAATTTTCATGGTCCTACTTTGGCCCCATGTCACCCACCCGCAAATGCTCATTAAAACTTGCATGTATGGGTGACACATATAAAGATTGTTGTTTCAAAATTCCTTGAAACTTGTGTTCACAACTATAGCAACCATGGTGTCCATAGCGGTGTATGCAGATATTAGTTAATTTATTAACCGTATTGATAGTAGCTCTAAAAATTAATATTTCTATTTTTGCAACTTTGTGTGCACATTTACATGAATATATTGACCAAGAGCATATGCATTGTATGTTTTGTTTTCTTCTATCAGAAAGAAAGTTCAATTTAGGTATTCACATATGCTAATAATCGTTTTCTGGCGAAATTAAAATTTCTGGTTTCTGTTTAGGAGAGGTTTGGCAGGTGAATTCCAGGTGTTTTGCTGAGTATTACCCGTATTACCCCAGAGATTAGGTGAAAACACATCATTTCATTCACCCAATACTCTTCTCTACCCCAGTCCCCTTCTCCATCTATTAAGTTTGGGCTAACATCAGCCATAAGTCTAAATTAATTGCAAACAATAATATCATACTTCGTAGAACTGAAAGCTTTAAGCACATAAGCATGACACACAAATACGCAATTAAAGGCATTACTCGGCTCCTTCTGCCAAGGATGAACCGGAGCATGGCAGTAACAAGAACACTCAAATATTTGAGCAAGAAACACCAGGAGAACAAGCAACTCAGTATTTGCTGCAATCCGCTAGGAAAACTCGTCATACGGCAGCAGGCAAGACACTGCTGGTGGATCGCTGGAGGAGCAGCAGCCGAAATCATCCTTGTACACGAGAGTAGCGGAGCTCAGCCTCAGCAAGCAGCAAGACAAGATGGCCGAGTGAACAGATGAGGGAAACCGCCACTCTGACCCACGAGTATTAAGGGTTTGCTGGTGTTCAGCCGTCCAAAGCCCATACCACCAGACCGCTAGTGGAGAGTTTTTCAGTGTATTGGGTTGTCCTAAGAAAATAAACTGCAAACACAGAAAAACCTCCCATGCCAAACAAGGCGGTAAGGAAATAAAAAATGAACTTCCAAAATCATCCGCGATACCATTCACTTTAACTTTTTAAGATAACTTTGAAGAACACACAATTCAGGTACACTATGATCCTTTAGAGCTTAGTAGGTCGAGTGTTGCTGGCAAAATTTGGTTCCATTCAAGAGTCGTTTCTACTACCAACATACAGCGAAACGTGCAGCAATACACTACCTTCCCGCATCCATCTTCCATACAACATTCCATTCTAACGTCCACTAACACAGCGAAAGGAAGGACAACAAAAAAAATCCACACTGGACCAATCTAAGAGTCTATAGCAGCATCCAGGCAGTCACACAATAAACGGTAACCATACATCGTAAAATGGCATATGGTTACTCCTCTTGCCCAGACTCCTCCTTGTCGAGCTTGATCATGTCGTCGATCCTCACGATGGTGATGGCTGCTTCCGTGGCGAACTGAATAAAGAAGGAAATGTATGAGACGAGCAATGGACCACAAGCACATCGGTCAGTGGGTGATGAGAAAAGGTAACAGGTCAAGCATGGGTGCTGACCTGGATAATCTTTATTTTGCTCATGGCTGGCTCGATCACGCCGTATTCGAGGTTGTTGCGGATTATACCTTTCTGTAGGTCAAGACCCATGCTGCAGCAAAATTTGGAACCAAATTGAACACGTGCAATGGCAGAACAAAATACACAAACTGGACATGTGCAGTAGCAGAACAAAACAGCAAACAGGAAACCCCATTGGAGTACAAAATATAAACATCTGGAAGCAGTTATCCATTACCAAATTATGCATCTACATGCATTTAACAACTAAGTCCAAAGTGGCACTGTACAAAAGAAAGTTGAAAGTGGACACTGCGATAGAGCTTGCAGTGTGCTGGGTGAAAAAAATTGAGGAGATATTGTCTGTATATAGCATTCCTTAATAAGCACGACCCAGAGTGCATAATTAGTTTACATGAGCGGGTGGTTGAACCATGTTTCAGATATGTAACAGAGCTTGTAAATTCAGTAATTACCTTGAATAGTGTTGCTTATCAGCCTTTGTTTGGGCAGTATGGTGATACGCCCTAAGCTTTGCAACAAGCTCAGTTGCATCTTTGGCAGCATTAACAGAGAGGACCTGTCATCACACAGTCATACTCCCATTAATACATTATTGTGTGGTTCAGTATGCAGGTATGCTATATGTACCAAATATAACTGATCAAAGTATCAAACCTTCGGTATGATCAACAAAGATTCTGCGAATTCAGCAATTGCCAGCTGTTCCCTGGATCCAAGAGTTGTAGCAAGATTCTCCAAGTACACAGACAATGCAGCTTCGACGGCACCACCACCCGCAACTACCTGCATTAACCCCATACATGTTAAATGCACTACTTGGACAATTAGTTTTAAGGATAAGAAAGCAACCTTAGACTAGTCACAATGGAAAGTATCATATGGTAGTATCATGCATATGATACTAGTGTATGATATTATCTCCACAATGCATAGTATCATGTACTAGTATCATAAGCTTACAATATTTATTGATTTGTAGAATCTCAATACAAACATGTGTACAAGATTTGTTTGAAATTAATTTTTCTAGTTCTACGTGCTATGATATAGTATCTAAATATGATACTACTATCATCTCTTTCATCATTAATTGATGCGACACGTCAGCATTTTGCATGCATGCAGTGCATGATACTAGCTATGATACTCCCATTGTGGGTAGTCTTACACTTACAGATCTACATTCACTGACCACGAAAGAGATTTAATGATAGCACTATTACTGTTTCACTGACCACGAAAGAGATTTAATGCTAGCACTATTAATGTCCAATGGCTGATGAAAAATGCAGATACTAAAGCATTAAGTGGCTCGTTCAAACGATAACATTTAACTCTTCATATTCTTCTTGCAAGCATGAAAACAGTTCACAGGAAATGGAGATGGCAGCTATGGAAAACAAGGTCTGAAATAAAAATTTCTGGAAAGCCACAAGTATGGGCCAGCAACGAGCATGATACATACACAAGAATCTTAATATATATTAAATATGAGAACCATGTAGGGACAGCTAAAATTATAACTGCAAGCCACACTTACTAGCAACAAAATGCGGGAAGAAGAAAAAACATTAATTCTGCATAAATGATGACAGCGGAAATATGTTTATGTACTCAACAGGGAACAAACAACGCAACAAATAAAGGTACAGCAGGAGAAAGTTCTACCATATTGGATTCCAAAGTTCTCTTCACAATGCACAGGGCATCGTGCAAAGACCGTTCAATCTCATCTAGCATGAAGTCATTTGCTCCTCGAAGTATAAGGGAGACCTGCACAAAAAATATGAAACTGTGATGCCTCTAGCTTTGAAAATATGTTGCCATTAATAGTAAAGCTAGCTCAACATTGGCATGAAACAAAAACTAACCGCGCTTGTGTTCTTTGTGCCTTTCACCAGAATTATTTCATCATCAGAAATCCTTTCCTCAACAACCTCGTCGGCTTGTCCAAGGAATGAAGGATCAAAAGTTTCTTCACCCTCCATGTCAGCAAAGGTAGTCACCTGCAGGTTCTTGTTACTTCAGCATATTGACGAACAGTTCACTTGGGCTAGAAGAAGTATTATTTTCCTTATTACTTGTGCACGTCAAGGTAGACGTTGTTTTGCTAATAATGTTTAACTGTAATCGATTTATAGCAAATTCAAAGCTGACATGCTAGAATGGCATATTCACAAGAACGAGATGATCAAATAGATGTATTCCAATATTACAAGGGCACAGCGTAATGTGTTGCATATTCATTAGAATCTTAGCACAGGATTCAAGCAACTTTAGTAGGGTTTCAACCAAAAGCAAGTTCATGGGAGCACCAAGTAAATAAGTCATGACTGAGATTAAAGCGTATAAACTATGAAAAGACTGCTTGAACATAACCATGCAATCAACAATATGAAGAAATAAGCCATACCATTGTCGCACCTGTTGCCTTGGCAACATGGCGCAAATCCTCCTTACGCACACGCCTAACAGCAATTGCCCCAGCCTCAACAAAGTACTGAAATAATATTTCAGTCACACAATGAGAAAGCACATTTAGTTACAGTCATCAGGAAGTGATATCCATATTCACAACAACCCAATTAATCTTTTCAATCAAAAAAATCAAACCAATTATGAAACAGAAAATTCCCACGACATACATTTCAGGGCGAGTATCATTGCAAGAGAAAGATGGCAGTATGACAGGTTCTACCAAAAAGGTACCAGCAACTAAGCAGAATATGGCATTCGGTACTAACATGGACTAGTTTGACAAAATAGTTTGTGCAGCAGCTCTGGATAACCATATACAAAACAGTAGCAGCAACCAGTTCTGCCTGAGTTGATGAAAAGGTACCTTCAGTGACATATCATCGATTCCCTTGGTGGTAAATACAACATTAGCACCAGCCTTGAGAACTTTCTCAATTCGCTCCTTTGTTATGTCAGATTCTCTATGAAAAAAGTACAGTATTAAGTATGCTACTAGAGACCATTAATAGAAAATAAAATTAACTGCAAAGAGCAAAGGCAAGAAGATACATCACAAGAAATGAGAAATAAACAGGATAATGGAGCACACTCGTTGCAGATACATTCAGGAGATAACAGATACTCCCTCCATCCCAAAATAACTTGCTCAACTTTGTCTAGATGCGGAAGTATAGACACGTTTTAGTTATAGGTATATCCGTATCTAGAAAAAGCCTAGCAAATTATTTTGGGACGGAGGGAGTATAAGCATAATGCCAAATCATGGAAGAGAAAAAAGAACAAACCTCTGACGGATCTTCTCAAGTTCCCTTGGATCAGATACAAGGACTTGAACACCCATTTGCATTTTTGTCTTCTGAAGGTTAAAATCAAGACAAGCAATTCTAGCAGGGGTTACTCTAGTAGGCATTCCTTGAGCTGCACGGCCTGAGTTCAGTGCATAACCATTCAGCAGGTAGCTTTCCTTAGAGCTTTTACCATGAGCTTTCAAAATATTAATACTCTGCGGAACAAAGAAGGAAATCATTTATAAGAAAAATATTAAGTTGCAGAAATAACAATTTCACCACCATGTATTAAATAAATCAACCATCATGTTAAATACATAAAAGCACATCATAACATTATTACAGGAGAAAAGTTCTAAGTGGCAGTAAGATTATTCATATGAATATCAAATAAAAGGATAGCAAAATACTAAGACAGACATTGGATTACTATACACTAGCACATGTAATAACCAAAAGGAGAAACAACGGTGCAACATCACAAACTGGTAAAATACAAGTGTCTAAAATGTCCACAAATGGTCATACAACTTAGAATATACATTCAGAAAGAAGGGGCCCAGTTACAGAGAAAAGAGTGCAATAATACAATTCCATAACTTGATATATAGCAATTACGAATAGAAAACTTCGACGTATTGAAGTAATGCTGTAACAAAATGCACTTTACTTACCTTGATTGGATACTTCACTTCTCCCCTGGAATTTGTAGTCTTCACAGCTTGAACAGCTTCTACAACCTAAGAAACCAGTGCCATGCCAATTAAATATATATCACAGTTTTTAATCTAGGCTAAAGAAACGACAACGAAATAACAAATGTTTGGTTCCAGAGGTAAGCAACTTGTCAGATAAACACCACAACATGGCAGCATTATCAAGACAATAGATCGGCTACATCAAACTACATACATGGATGGACTAAATAATTAAAGTAAGTTTAAAAACTGCCACCAAAATCAAGAGCAAGTATACAACTATATGTAAAAAACAATGCATGGTTAAAAAACCCAATTTACACATATGGCCACAGGAAATTACCAGATTTGCGAAGAAATCGCCGTCGGTGTGAATCAGTTTCGAAGACATGCTAGTTTTTGCACAGTTTATAAGGGAATCTTTTCCAAGCTTATCAACCTACAAAAGTGCGGATGGATATTCATGTCAGCATGGCAATAAGCGCGGAATGGAGCAGAATGGAGCAATAAGTGCGGATGGATATTCATGCCATTTAGTTCTGGACAGAATATTCTTTCACCTTGACAGACAGCTTTTCTTCAACATACTTGCAAGCTTCACGCATCGCAAGCTGGCAAAATAAGGTGAAAAGCAATTAATGCTAGACATTACGTGTTCTGCTGAAACTGTTCATTCAGAACGGAAGAGCAACCGCAACAAACATATAAACTATAAGCTCACCCTGTAGCCACTGATAATAGAGGTTGGATGGATTTTATTCCTCACAAGATCATTGGCTCTCTGGTACAAAAAAGAAAACTCATCACGTTTATGAGCAACAGCAGAAACCCTGTAGGCCAGATAAGCATAGCGGACCATTCGTTACCTTGAGCAACTCCGCTGCTATGATGACGACGGAAGTTGTTCCATCCCCAACCTCCCGGTCCTGGAGCTCAGCCAGTTCCACAAGAACCTACAGAAAAATGAAACCACAAGCGAAAATGTAAAAACAGCGCAGAGATTGAATCGAAAAAGGTCAGCTCTGCCTGCCTGGCAGGCATGATCACCTTGGCTGCCGGATGCTCGACTTCCAGCATCCTCAAAATGGTCGCCCCGTCGTTCGTGATGGTAACATCACCGATATCGTCGACCAGCATCTGTACGTCGCGTATGCATTAGGTTAGTAAATTCTGACGAGGTTTCTCTTTTTTTCTTCGAAGTTGCTGGGGATCTGGAAGCTATCTCTGCTTCACCGAAAAGGGGAGTGGGAGGCGCATACCTTGTCGAGCCCGACAGGCCCCAGCGACGACTTGACGATGTTGGCCACCGCCTGGCAGGCCACCACTGCAATCAATCAGAGGAGAATGAACACGAGTTAATCCGGGAGGGCTGCACGGGCTGCAACTGGGGTACGGTTGGAGCTCAAAGCTAGAGGAAAAGATCCTAGTGTAGAAACTTCTGGTATTGCTAGAAACCGCAACAAAACCCTAGCTACCGGAGGAGCAAGCGCGCGCGCGCGTCGCTGTGTCAGATTAACTGCACGCAGATGCAGGTCGTGCTTCATGGAGCCAGGTAACGAAATGGCTGGCTGGTGCTGCGTTCCCGGGCGATCTGTGCTGCTAACAGCAGCAAGCCATGGTAGGCGACGCGGTTCCAAGCGCAGCCCTAGATTTCAGAGGACGCCACGGGGAATCTGGCGTGGGAAAGCGGTAGGAGGAGAGGGGCGTTACCGTTCTGGGTGCGAACGTCCTGGCCGGACTGCCGCTCGCCCATGATGTCCGGCATCTGGGCGGTGATCGGCATGGCGACGGCGGCGGCGGCTAGGACTGGAGTGAGAGTTCGGGGGAGGAGCTGCACGCGGGCGGCGCACGAGAATGAATGGGGGCGGTCGGCGGCGCTAGGTTTCGGTGTGTGGGTGGTCGCTATATTGTTTCGCGGGCCGTCGTTGGCCCACAGCCCGTCCGTCCGGGTTGGGCCGAATTGGCCCGTTCCTTCAGTTATTTGCCGTGGGATCTGCTTTCTCTTTTTTTTTTCTTGCCACGGTCTTCTTTTCTCCCTCTTTGCACATGTTTTTTTCTTTCTGCATTCTACTACTCCTCTGATCCATAACAACTGTCGAGATTTTAATTTATTTTAATCTAGATTTTATACTAAAATCTATGTACTTATTATGAATCCAATTGAGTAGCTAGAGAATATGCGCTGGGAAAAAACATTTTGATAGACCATAACGAAAACTTCACTCTCTTAGCTTGAGCTGAGCCGAGAGGAAATGAACAAGTTCAATTTGGCATTTGTTTCAGGACTGAAATGCCTGAAATAGTAACTGGGATTGGGCATTTATTAAGGGAAGATGAAGGTAGTAGTAATACATCAGTTTCACTGTAAGATGGAGCATTTAACCCAATTTCAACTTCCTGTAAACTCAGCTTAGTATTTTATTTAGTCAAACAATTTTTTACATTTCTATATAAGAGCTCGTAAAAGACATATGCTCGTGCTTACGCCTTTTACATTACAGAAAATTAATGATTATCATAGGCAGGCCAACACCATACTCCTTCCGTTCACAATTACTCTGCGTTCTAGGTTTAAGTCAACGGCGAATTTTACAGAGTTTGACCAACTAAATAAAAACGAAGGGAGAGAAATACCCGCACCCATGCGTGTAAGTAATAAAGAAGTATTTCGAGAGTAACAGCAGTACAAAACACTAGCCCTACTTCATCAGCTAGCACGGCATCACATGAATACTCATGACTAAACCAGACAAGAACACTGACTCAGAACACAGAAACGTTCACACCAGCAGAGCAAAGGACATGGCACTCAGGTTGCTGCTCTTTCTTCCCAGCACACAAATATCTACAAGGAAGCACATCAACTGGGAGATTAGCTGATGCCGGCTTATGCTGGCCACAAGTTCGAACTCTACTTGCTCTTGCTGCTCTTCGAGCTCTTCGACCGGAGGTCAGCGGCCTGGGCCTTGATGGTGGACTTGGCGAGCGACGTGGGCTTCAGGAGGCTCTTCGGGTTGATGGCCTGCCGGATCTTGAACACCGCCCACGCCGTCCCGATGGCGTGGCCTGCCGCGTCCATCCCTTCGTTCGTCGCAGCTGCTGCTTTCTCCCCGTACCTGAAGGAGAATAAGGAGCATGGTGTGAGGGAAAATTTGACAGAGTTGTGGCCCAAGGAGGAGTACAAACAGAGATGTGCGGTAGAATAACACGTACTTGTGATTCACGAGACCGGTTGTGACAGTCGATGATGTTGACAACACATCCTTCCCAGCCACTTCCACGGCGTCGCAAATCTTGCCTGTTGACACCAGTAAAAAAGATACATAAGCAAGATGGCTTAATAAGGTACCAGCTGAAAGTAAGTTCCCCTATTACTTTTAAGAATGATGTTCAGGCACACTGAACTTGCATACGCCTAGCAGTGAGAGACAATAGAGCACATGAAATTCATGATAACAGACGACCCTTTTTTGTGAACAACCGGATGGTAACAGACTATCTGGCAACAGCAAGCGCAGAACACAATGTGCTGCCAGGACATCATGTTGTTACTTGCAATAGATTCATGGCACGAAATATTTCATGAGAGCCAGCATCCCTGAACATTCAGACTGCAGGAGGTATGGTGGCAGTTGGCAAACTGAAGCAGGGTTTAGGTTCACTCAACCATATTGAGGTAAGGTTAACCGGCATGGAGAGTAAACTATAATCATTTGCAGTCTACGAAGCTTGATGGCATTACCAGTCAGTGACTATCTGTAACTAGCACTATTGGTACTATAACTAACTCTGCCGCAGTGACTTCACTATGAATATGATGGCAGTAGCAGATAGCTCGACTAACATGACAACCTTATACGAGGAGAAGCAGCAGTAATTAACCATTTATAATGTAGGAGTTAAGAATGACATATTGTGCGTAACATGGAGAATATAGGGGACAAGGAAAACGAAAATTGCAAGCCAATTTACTTGTAAACTAAAGTACCAGAGGTGCTTTTCTCCAAGAAAAGCAAGTTCACAGCATATGAAAACAAAAAAGGCCACTAAAGGGCACCAAGAGCCTGTGTGCTTTCAACTAGAAAATTTTAAGTGATGTTTTTGGCAAGATGTAAGGGACAAACTTGCCCCCCATACTTCCATGGGCATGTTCAAATATATCATGTGCCAGTTTGGTATATTCATCTTGTTACACGGTTTACTACATGTTGGCATCTTTTTCATGATTCACATGGCACATGGCTTATACAATCAAATCTATTATCATTATTCTGAACTACCCCTAAATAACATTGTTTAACGAGTTTGTCTACATGTATTACTATCATGCCAACAACACTGGATGAACTGCCAATATTAACATAGTAAAAAAGGATCACATACCAAATCCATCAAGCGAAGCAAGAACAATCTCTCCAGGCAGTAGGCTGAAAAACTTCTTTCCAGCTTTTGAGTTAGCTATTGAGCTTGTAAAATGGCCAGTAACCTTCACGACTCCGGACAGTATTCCGGTTGCCACTTTCTCAGACATTTTCGTGACCTTCTTAGCCCTGCCAGCAAATATAAGAAATACCAAAATGAGACAACACAATCAGTTTAAGCAAGGAGCACAAGTTACCTAAAACATTCGGTGAGATCACTAATCAACAAGTGTGACTGTACTCACAAAGTACAGGTTCAAACTCCTTATGCTAGCTAGAGTGAATATTACCTGCCTACGATTATGTTAAGCATAATGTACTTTGTAATAAACTAATAAAATTCTAAAAAACAACCAATTTCGTGGTTACAAAAAAATATCCCTCAGTTTAAGTTAGTCCAGTCGAAAAATTCATAAAATGCAAACTATCTACAATCCCAGAGCATTTCTACACGAATGCTTGGAGTTCTTCCTATATGACATAAATATGAAACCGAGGAACAGGGAAGCGCCAGACAACAAAACTAGTAAAATACATGTAACTGCCAGCATGATTACATGGATAATTTGCAGATATTGCCACTAATCAGCATAAGGTTTACTAACTCAAATTACAGTGATGTGCCCAAAACCTGAAGCAGTTATGGGTAAAAGTCAGCGCTACCTTTTGATCCGCTTGAGCATCTCGGGGGAGACCTCGGCGTCGGTCTCCCCAGGCTGGATCCTCTTCCTGAGCACCTCGTTGCCCCAGTGCAGCCGCTCGACGGTCATGACCCCGCACCAGACGATCCCCTTGGCGAGGCCCTGGGCGCCGGAGGCGATGGCCCTGGCGACCGCGCCGCCGTACTCCTCCACATTCGGCGCGACGGCGGTCCAGTACGCGGCGGCCTGGGCCTCGCCGCCGGCGGCGGCGAGGGGCTCGGCGCCGGCCACGGAGTGGGCGGAGAAGCTGGTGCAGGCCGCGAGCACGCCGTCCAGGCGCGGGTCGGGCCGCGCGAGCGTGAGGCCGTAGTGGAGCGGGTCGGGGGCCGGGTCGGAGGAGGTGGAGGGGACGGGGAGGGAGAAGGAGTAGTGGCGGGCGTCGAGCTTCACGGCGGCCACGTCGCGGGTGAGCGGGAACTGGATGGGGGTGAGCACCGCGATGGCGGCGAGCGAGGTGGCGCCGGCGCGGATGCGGAGGAGCGTGAGGTCGCCGGTGGCGAGCGGGTGGCTGCGGTGTCGGTCGATGAGGTGGAGCTGCGTGGATGGGATGCGGAGGAGGATGTCCGACGAGGGTGGTGGGGTGGTGGTGGTGGAGGGGGAGGAGGGGATCTCGACGGGCGCGAGGTCCGCCATGGCGAGCGTCGGGTAGAGCGGCGGGGCTGAGGGGGCTGGGTAGCTGGGGCTGGGGGTGTAGGACGCCATGGGGGGAGGTTTATGGCCGGGAGCGGGAGGGGAGAGCCGTGCGGAGGACGACGGCGGCGGCGGCGGGGACGTCGGCGGGCGGCGACGTGGGTGTTGTATAGGGCGCCGCGGCCGCGTGCGTGGCGACGGAGGGTCCACGCGGTTGGGGAAGGTGGGAACGGGTTCGCGGTTGCGGTAGTTAATCTGTTGGGTTTTCCATTTGTAAGGACCAAGTACTCTGGTCAATGACCTGTGGGACTAAGAAACTGTTGCTTAACTTCGTTGAAGGTGTGGCCCCCACTGTCGGTGAGGTATTCAGACGTGAAGTTGATGGTGCGCGGAGTAGACTCGTCGACCAATAGCAGTGTGCTGTGCATGTCTGGCTGACGAGTGGGGCACACTGGCAGCCTCACAGACCGGATCTCTAGGCATGAAGTTTTCCTCCATGAGTAAGCAACTTCAAGAGCAAGGAGCCAAGAATATGAACTTCAAGGGCAAGGATAATGCACGCATGCAGCAGATCTCCCAAACACGTTATGATGTTGTAAAACAATAGGAATTTGCATAAACGATTGTTTGTCACCACAATAAAAACAAGTACATAAATGTAACAAGAGATTTGGGTGGAGATACTTTTCCTCCAACAGAGTGCAAAGAAATCCTTAGCAAAAATTCCAAAATGCTAACCATGTTCATAAAATCACCTCCAAGGTGGAAACTTTCAAGGATCCTAGCAAATCCTATGAGAAAGAGGAAAAACTCTGTTTTTTGGAAGGTTCAAAACTAATATCCAACTCCGTAAATGATCCTACATAGAACCCTTATGAAACATGTGACCAGTACCACTCCATAAACTCTCATTAAGAGATAGTATAATGGATCGAACTACGGCTGCTCACATCGTTTTGACATCTCTGGGCCTCATCTGGTGTCTCTTGGGATGCTACTCCGAAGACTGACTTGGACGGCCTGTCGTGAATCGGGCCGAGATGTTTGCACCACACGGCCCATACAACACTTGATGTGACCCAGGTACAGATCTTCTCCCCTTCCGTTTCTATCGCTCTACTATATCGTCGAAACGGAAACTGCCGGCGGCGCCATAAATGACGGGGATCAAAGTCGACCATCTTCCTCTTGTAACCGTCCTCATATGTGATTGCCTATGAGTTATGTCTGATTAGCTTCTCTTATTAACCGGGTCCTCATATATGACGCGGACGTACTAGATTCAGGGTTGTCCTGCTCTGCGCTGGGGTTTCTGTATTGGATCTGCAACAATGGCTTCCGGACAGGTAGACTTGTTTGTTTTTTCATTCACACGTTTGATGTCTGGATTAGAAAAGACGCTGATGTTGGTGAGCTCACAGCTGATGAGAGTGTATTATTTTTTTGAAATTTACCTCAAATTTTCACAGCCAAGCTATTTTGTTAGTATGTCTTAAGGTGAGGGAAATGTACACAATTGTTTACACCGTCGAGTTGATATTTCCCCCAAAAATAGATGATGAAGTAGAACGACAATCTATTGCCCACTTAACTTTATTAATAAAAAAACTTAATTTTCTTTTCATTGTTTAATCATCAGTGAGTGATTTCGGAATCATCAAAATAGAGGTTAATTTTCTCATACTGATTTCCTACAGGTTACACCTTTTACTTGGATTAAACAAAGCACTGATGAGGAAAATCCTGAGACATGAAGGATTGTTTAAATAAAAAAAAAATGAATTAGTGCTAGGAGGAACTAGACACTAAATGATATAGTAGAAGCGGGACCTCGGCGTGAGAATTCCAGAAATTCGCTCCTGATAGGATTCGAACTCTGGTCGTTGGGGTGCACCACTACGACCCCAACCACTGGGCTATGCCCACGTCCTCAAGGATTGCTTAAATGGTGCATAAGTGCACAAGCACATGTCATGGTGCTGCTTAATCTCTTCTTTTTAAGGAAATAGATGTAAGTGACTGTACATCGGAGGGGGTGACTGCTGCAGCTGAAATCGGGCGCTCTTCTGCACAAATCCGACATCGGTATGTCTAATGTTTTGTCCTTGATATTGTTATGAATGTGATATTATTCAGGCAGTTGAAACAATGGTCTGAAAATAATTGGTCTATTAATATGACATTTAGTATTTTTGTTGGCAGATTGACTTTGGATGCCAGGGTTTTGCCTTCTTTAGTTGGTCATTGTTGTGTGTGTTGTCATCAAATTCTTAGAGGAAAAATGGAGAGGTAAATTTGGTAACTCGGGGGCATATATATATTTGTTGTTAACTATACAGATTTCTAAAATAGCTTGCCCTTTAATCCTTGTGTTTTGCTTGTTTAGGATAATAAATTGGTTCTTTAAAGTAGTAGCCACAATAGATTAATTAGCAGTGCTGAAAGAGGAGATCTAAGGGCATATCCAATGTTGGACTCTTACGCGGGCGCTTGTGCTGCTTAAACAAATCAATTAGCCTAAAACTTACAGATAGGAGTCTCTACCTCCAGCGGAAAGCGCTAAACTCAGGCGCTAAAAGGGGTTGCAACAATGGCCGATTGAATCGTTTTGTGTGGAAAAGAATCAAAGCGACGGCGAAACTTTTAGCGTCGACGCATCGCCAAATCCTGGGATCAACGGGGATTCAACGCTAACTGCCAGGAACCTAATCCTAGCACCCACTCTTAGTGCCTGCATTGTAGATGCCCTAATGGAGTTCAACCTGACTAAACATTCATATGTCCTACAAAAATATACGTTGGCAACCCACACGATTAAGGCCAAATCTGCACTATAGATGTACTTTATCATAAAATCCAATGGAGTTCAACCAGCCTAGAACATTCATACGTCCTGTAAAAAAATGTTCACAAGGGATTAAGGCCAGGTCTGAGATGTACCTCATTATTCAGAAATAGAAATAATTTACTCTTAATTTTTTTCACAAAAGACTTAATTTTTCATATATTTGTACACCATATTATCATTTACGTAAGTATGGACGGGCGCAGCAACGCGCGCTTTATGGTCTAGTTTGCTAGTGTGTCTACATCAACTCAAACAAACTGGAAGCTCGCTTGCACATGAATGTCGTTTCTCCTTTGGAGAAACAAACTAATCGTTTTTGTTCCTACGGAAATGAAATTGATCCATAGACATGTTGACAAGCTTTGATTGCTCGATCAAACAAAAAAAAATGACGGTAAAAAAGACATAGAAACCCTGCTCACATTATGAGTTCTTTGTTTGAAACTTTTAATCCCACTTTTCATGAATGAAAACAATCTATTGCAAATGAGTGATATCGTTTCCCAAAGTTGTTTTTTCGCACAGATGAAATTAATCACACGCACACATACACACACGCATGCATACACACACGCACACATACATTACACATACATTAAAATGGAGGAAGCAAATCTCAAATTGGTCGTCGCTATATCGCATGAAAAGTGCACATGGGTAACTTGATATTGTTTGATGTATGTGTTTGACAGCATGTTAAAATAGTGAGTACATAGTAGGTAGACCATGGATAGGTCTATCCTAATTTGGATGAGGATCTAAGCGGGAAAATAAGCTACGGAACATGTCACTACTAAGCTTTTCTTAGATCAACACTTAAGATACTAATATTACTACTCCTCTGTTTCATATTAATTGTTGTTAATCCGTGACAATTAATATGAAACAGAGATACTGCTTGTAACCGGACAACATAAACTTACCAGAACACCATCCATCACTCTTTTGCCTTACCACCAGAGAGAAGGGCCCCAACCCATAGGCTAGGAAACATATGGTGACAGCCCTCGACTAGATAAGATTCTAGATAACACGATTATGTGTTACGTCAACTTATATTATTTCATATGTGAACAAACTTCGATTGGTGGGAGCATGCTACTTCACACCATAAAGGGATTGTGTCTACCACATTGAATATATTGATCTAATCGACCACTGTGACTTCAGTTAGGTTGTTGGTCTTGAGGAATGATTATTTTGACGATTCCAACTCAATCTCACTCCAAGGATCGGTAATAAGTGTGTTTGTTTAGCAAGGGGCTTGGGTCAACAAGTTTGGATCAAAGGTATATACGGATAATGAAAAACTTCTCTCAAAATTTAATATCGGTATAATCCACACGATTGCACAAGACCCAAGATGAACTCAGAGCATCTCTAGTGGCTCCACTGAAAAACTTAGGACATCTAAAAGGGAATCTTTATAGATGATCATCTATATGGAGATATAGAGGTCCTCATTTAGCTCTCAACGAGCTTATAGATGCACCCGGTGAGGCTTAAAGGCCGATCTAGGCAGGGGCGGAGCAGGCCCCAGGCCACCCTGGCCATGGCCCGGGGCGTGGTTGGTTTTTTCCTCA
This sequence comes from Lolium rigidum, assembly GCF_022539505.1. Classification (NCBI taxonomy): domain Eukaryota; kingdom Viridiplantae; phylum Streptophyta; class Magnoliopsida; order Poales; family Poaceae; genus Lolium; species Lolium rigidum. The sequence continues at coordinate 350,693,710 of NC_061508.1, forward strand.
TTGATTGTAGCAATAGTGCCCGTACTGTAGCATAATGTAGCTACACTGCACTGAAGGTGGCATGGGGCGTCTTGAGATCCTGGCTACGCTGATGGATCTAGGGTATATGACTATGGAGGCCACATCAGCGAATTGGTGTAGGTGTTGATCCTGTCCCTAGTAGGCTTCGACGACTTCCACCCACAAATTGCAAGTTATCTTTGATGGCATATGCTGTGACTTTCTCACGACACCCAACTTGCAAGAGGCATTGTGAACAATTGAATTAACAAGCTACATGGTGGCTCCCAAATCCGGAGGAGGAGGAGAACGGCGCGGGGAAGGAGGATGCGACTGGGGAAAGAGGTGTGCATGGGAGCCGGAGTTGGGCGAGGCGGTGGCCGGAATCCCTAGCACGTGGAACGCTTGGGAGAGCTTTGACCGTAAGGGTGGGGTGTGGCTGGGTTCGGTCTTTCCGTGTGCTCTCCGACGTGGCGCAAGCTCACCACCTAGCGGCAAAACCAGGCGTAGGGCCAGCAGCCAAGGACGGTGCGCTAGCGAGGCCCAAAAGGCAACCGACACCGTCCAGGCACCGACGGTCACCCCAGACCCACACATCTCCACTACTATTAAAAGAGAGAGAGCAGCAGATCCAAACGATCTGAGCTGTCTGATTATCTAATTCAATGGGTCAGATTACTGCTAAAACAGTGTTAGACGCCCCACGTGCACGATTAATCAGAACCATCAAACTGACAGAGAAGAAAAGCAACCGCTACGAAAGAATTTCCCCAAACACCACCACTGCCCCGCGGACGCCGCACACACCGCCATCCGCATCGTCGTTGTGCACACCGTCGTCCACTTCGCCGTTGCTCAGGCCGCCGCATCTACGTTGCACACTGCAGGCCACCTCGCTGCAGGCCACCGACCGCATCCAAGGTCGCCAGCCGCACGCCGCCGGCGCCCTGCCCTATCCGATCTCGCCGTCGCACTGCACGCCCTACCCGACCCCGTCACCGCCCTGTGCCCCTCTGCCCGACGCCCTTTGGGATGTCTCCAAGTTATACTGTCAGTTGTAGTACATGCGTGACATGCTACTGGTTTCTTATTATCTTATTAAAGCATCCGCTTAACCTGAGTGTTACTGGAGTTCATTTTATTGTGTGTTCTTTGAAATGAGATGGTTCAACAATATTCATGTAATCTAATTATATGGATACGGAACTCTACTGCATTCCTCTAATCTTTTTTCAACCTTTTTAAACTGATTTCAGATCTGAGGAGCAGATCCGTTATCCGCAAAGTTATGTCCAGTTGTCTTAGAACCATAGGTAATGTTGTCTTTGCCAATCAAGTTTGAAAAGGTTTGTTGAATATGCAGTGTGAAAAAGTAATGCTTGCGTGTGTCTAGGCATGCATCTCGCCACACACAACCTGTTTGACACAATGTCCGCATGGATTTGTAATCGTGCACCAAGTGATGTTTTACTTTAGTTTTCAGTAAGTATAAACATTGAAGGGTGCTTGTATCAGTTCAATTTTTAACCAAGCTGTCCCATCAGTTGCAGATATTGTACCAGAGTTTATCTATGGATTGATATCGAGGAAGCTTTTTGAGTTAGATTTGTAGACCATGGTACTACAAGGTGGAATCTTCTCTCTTTTATTCTTCAATTTTTTAGCATTGGTGACTGGTAGTAGTTATTATTATTTATCATCTTATCACGCAAAGTATGTGTAAACTTATAAATTTGGGTCACGTTCTGTTGAAATATATACCGATCCTAATTAATTTGGATTTTTTTTTGGCTTAATCATGTGCTTTTCTAAACTTTGGTTGCAGGTTTATTGGCAGTACTAACTTGAAGTAGAAAGCCCCGCCCAAGTGAGTAGCATTCTGAACTTTGGTTACTGAATTTGAGCATTCCTGGAAAAGATCAATTGCTCTGTTTTGCATTTTGCACCTTTGTTCCGATTATTGATAGTTCCATGCTTTCATGTCATTCTGGCCATGTGTTTGACGTAATCAATCTATAGTCATGATGGAGGGGTGCATGCATGTGGGGCTGGACAAGGTGAACAACATGGTGGTGTAGTCAAGGACATAAGGTCTACCTTGTCCTCTGCTATGGCGAATAATATCTTGTATGCACATAAGAATGCTGATAGATTTTCCTTTCTTGATGTTGCAATCGTAACCAATGGAATTTAATGTATTTACTTGAGAGCTTTATTTGCACCAATTTAGTGAACACCTGAATTTTGTGAACTACACCTCAACACGGTTGGGGCGGATGTTTTGGTTGTGCAGGGCCACTCTCTTTAACTCTGCTCACGCAACATTTTTTGTGGGCTAGGTTGGTTTGATGATCAGGGTTTCAAGTTGAGACATGTAGATGGCTGCAAAAACAAGAATGAAGAACTTTCTTATTTTTTTGTATGGCTACAGAAATAGTTAGGTATATTAAATTAAATATATGGATAATTCCTTTGAAAAGAAGTTTCTGCATATGGTTCTTCATTGATTCGAGAAAGGCATCTGCAGCTTACATGACCCATAATTTATCACGTTCAGAGATGAAATTCCCCCCACTTTGCATGCAGTTTTTGTAGATGGTTTTCCATTGATTCTGAGTAAGACGCAAAGTCTGCAGCTTATAGTATTCATCGGTTATCACGTTCTGATGGTGGAAGGAATTAGTGACATGTATGTATGGAAGTTTAATTCACTGAAGTTGTACTCTAAAATTGTACTCTGACTGACATGGTTCCTACACAGGGCGAAACCACTTTTCATATTAGATGCATTGTCTCTACTATAAATCTCAGCTGGTAACTGTATGCCAAATCAAATGATTTTTCTCTATGGGATTTTTGTTGTATTGTTATCTTCCTTGCGAAAAGCATCAAAATCGGTTCCGATGCCATTTTACAAGCTGTCTATGAACCTGCATGTAACATGGACATGACTTCCATACTTTTCGTGCAGATAACATGCGGTGAAGGCTTTCACCAGAGAAGAGAGGACGGCTGGTCTCAATCTTGAATATTGGTTGCACGATTGCTCACAGGTTGGGGCTCTACTTTTTGATTTGTCTGATTACGAAATTGAATATTGTAAGAGTTGGTTTCTACAGCAATCATGTGGCATACATGTGGATTTTCCCTATTCTTGGCTTATGCTAACCTCCGCATACTTTTCAGCAAATATTAGTATTACAGTAATGTTGAAAAGTTTGAATGCCTTTCAGAAACCGTAAGATATTTTTTTGTTGGATCAACATGGTATGCATGTAAAACTGATCACATAAAGATACAATGTCGTGCATACAAATAATCTCATCCTCATATAATCATATCTGATTTTATTTTTAATTATACAGGGGAGGGCAACACTAATCTACCATGTATCATCTCTGATTTTTTTGAACAACTACTGATGCTTATATGATGTCTGGTAGCTCATGCATGGTGGTCTAATGACTACCATGCACCGGAGATTGAGGTCGACAGACAACCGGGAGGTGATCATGGATAAGAAAGGACCTCCATATCCGATGACAGGTGCATAGAGGACCCAAGTTGTAAAGCCAGCCTCTATGTGATTACCAAGCGTGTTGTTGCATGACTTCTATCTCTCATGACAATGATGTTCTTGCATTTTACAAAAAAAACATAGAACGATTCGCTTGGGTTCTATGAAATCAGAGGACCTAAGATGAAAAAGAGTCCAATTTCAAAAAAAAATTGCAATTTACATTTGGCGCTTCATTTATTGTTTATACCTAAAATGAATGCATCCCGCAGGGGTTCCCTATTGATCTGAAAAATAATTCGTTTGCTGCTTTGGTTACTCTGAAACAAACATAGTAGATGTAAATTTTAAGAGGCCAGCTTATATTATCCGATAACGTGCATGTGCACGTGCTCGATTACTAGTCAGAGACAAAAGCAGCAAACACTATTCATCCGAACACATCACTGTTCATCTGAACCGGCAAAGCACCTGAAACGATATCCCTCACCACCACGCTTACAGATTTAAGGAATACTCCAGAGTTTTTAAAAATATTTTTACCTAATTATACACTAGAAACAACCATTGACATGTTTATTAGACTATGTGCTTTGAAAATTTCGACCGTGATATTTAACAATATTAAAAAATACATGGTCACCACAGGTATATGCACAAATACATATGGATACAACACTATATAGTTTATACAATCAGAAAACATTAACTAGGGGAGTATTTTTGTTACCACATCTAGTTAAAATGTAGCGCAAAGAGAATAATAATGGTATACATTAGAATTGTATAACAAAGAATACTATAGTTAATATTTAAAAATGACATTTCATTAAATAAGCTTGCTAAGTAATAAATAATTATACTCATTAATGTTTCCCTATGCTAAAAATTAAGTAACAAAAAATTAAAAGAGTTCAATATAAACATATTTGTATCAAATCACCACGGGTTGAAGGTCCTAGTAATGCTTAGCGTGGATTCGTGAAGATATATCTTAGATCCACACCTAATACTTTTTATTGAATCTTAATTATTATTTCACTTGATGACATATAGAGAATGATTTGGTTTACTTTTGGCACAATGTGGAAAGGATGGCCCAATAGTTAGAATCGTACTCTCCCTATGTTCATGTCCACATCCCATCACAGAAAAGTGTTAAATTAGAGGTGTAGGCGCATGATGAACAAGCCACATTCGATGCATCTAGAATATTCAATTCATGCCTCAGTTCAATGAATTTTCGTTCGTCAAGTGGTTTGGTGAATAAGTCGGTGAGTTGATCCTTGGTGTCAGTGAAGGAGGGTTCAATATCGTGGTTGCTATTTTCAACGTGCTTCGTTTTCCCGTGAAGAACTGGATTATATGTAATTTTCACGGCGCTCTCATTGTCACATAAAAGAGAAACCTTGCTATACTCAAGTCCAAAATCCTACAAGGTTTGCCTCATTCACAATACTTGAGCGCAACAACTTGCCGCGGTGATGTACGCAGCTTCGACGGTACAAAGGGAGACACAATTTTGTTTCTTTTAAGACCAAAACACCAAAGGGCGGCCAAGGAAATGACATGCTCTGGAGGTTGAATTCATATCCATTTTGTGTCCCGTCCAAATGAAATCCGTGAACCCGCACAAGGAGAAATACGTGTCCTTGAGGTACCATAAGCCAAAATTTGGGGTATCAATCAAATACCAAAAGATTCTTTTGACGGCCACGAGATAGCTCTCTTTAGGAGTGGCTTGGTATCGTGTGCAAACACCAACACTCAATATTGATACGTCTCAAACGTATCTATAATTTTTTATGTTCCATGCTAGTTTTATGATAATACTCACATGTTTTATATACACTTTACATCATTTTGATGCATTTTCCGGCACTAACCTATTAACAAGATGCCGAAGCGCCAGTTCCTGTTTTCTGCTGTTTTTGGTTTCAGAAATGCTACACAGGAAATATTGTCGGAATTGGACGAAACAAAATCCCACAGTCTTATTTTGCACGGAGCCTTTCAGAAGTCCGAAGAGGAGCCGAAGAGGGGCGACGAGGTGGCCACACCCTAGGGGGGCGCGGCCCCACCCTTGGGCGCGCCGCCCTATGGGGTGGGCCCCTCGGGCGCCTCCCGACTCTGCCCCTTCGCCTATATATTCTCTCCGTCGCGAATACCCTAGTACCGAGAGCCACGATACGAGAAAAGTTCCAGAGACGCCGCCGCCGCCAATCCCATCTCGGGGGATTCAGGAGATCGCCTCCCGGCACCTGCCGGGAGAGGGAATCATCACCGGAGGGCTCTACATCACCATGCCCGCCTCCGGACTGATGCGTGAGTAGTTCATCCTTGGACTATGGGTCCATAGCAGTAGCTAGATGGTTGTCTTCTCCTCTTGTGCTATCATGTTTAGATCTTGTGAGCTGCCTATCATGATCAAGATCGTCTATTTGTAATGCTACATGTTGCGTTTGTTGGGATCCGATGAATATGGAATACTATGTCAAGTTGATTATTGATCTATCATATATGTGTTGTTTATGTTCTTGCATGCTCTCCGTTGCTAGTAGAGGCTCTGGCCAAGTTGATACTTGTAACTCCAAGAGGGAGTATTTATGCTCGATAGTGGGTTCATGCCTCCATTGAATCTGGGACAGTGACAGAAAGTTCTAAGGTTGTGGATGTGCTGTTGCCACTAGGGATAAAACATCAATGCTTTGTCTAAAGATATTTGTGTTGATTACATTACGCACAGTACTTAATGCAATTGTCTGTTGTTTGCAACTTAATACTGGAAGGGGTGCGGATGCTAACCGGAAGGTGGACTTTTTATGCATAGATGCATGCTGGATAGCGGTCTATGTTATTTGTCGTAATGCCCTAATTAAATCTCATAGTAGTTGATACGTCTCCGACGTATCGATAATTTCTTATGTTCTATGCCATATTATTGATGATACCTACATGTTTTATGCACACTTTATGTCATATTCGTGCATTTTCTGGAACTAACCTATTAACAAGATGCCGAAGTGCCGGTTCTCGTTTTCTGCTGTTTTTGGTTTCGAAATCCTAGTAACGAAATATTCTCGGAATTGGACGAAACGAAGACCCGGGGCCCTATTTTTCCACGGAGCTTCCGGAAGACCGAAGAACACACGAAGTGGGGCCACGAGGTGGCCGGGCTATAGGGCGGCGCGGCCCAAGCCCCGGCCGCGCCGACCTATAGCGTGGGCCCCTCGTGACGCCCCTTGACCCGCCCTTCCGCCTACTTAAAGCCTCCGTCGCGAAACCCCGATGCGAAAAACCACGATACGGAAAACCTTACCGAGACGCCGTCGCCGCCGATCCCATCTCGGGGGATTCTGGAGATCTCCTCCGGCACCCTGCCGGAGAGGGGATTCATCTCCCGGAGGACTCTACACCGCCATGGTCGCCTCCGGAGTGATGAGTGAGTAGTTCACCCCTGGACTATGGGTCCATAGCAGTAGCTAGATGGTTGTCTTCTCCTCATTGTGCTTCATTGTTGGATCTTGTGAGCTGCCTAACATGATCAAGATCATCTATCTGTAATTCTATATGTTGTGTTTGTCGGGATCCGATGGATAGAGAATACCATGTCATGTTAATTATCAAGTTATTATACATGTGTTGTTTATGATCTTGCATGCTCTCCGTTTCTAGTAGAGGCTCTGGCCAAGTTTTTACTTTTAACTCCAAGAGGGAGTACTTATGCTCGATAGTGGGTTCATGCCCGCATTGACACCGGGACGAGTGACGTAAAGTTCTAAGGTTGTGTTGTCGTCGTTGCCACTAGGGATAAAACATTGGCGCTATGTCCGAGGATGTAGTTGTTGATTACATTACGCACCATACTTAATGCAATTGTCCGTTGTTAGCAACTTAATACCTGGAGGGGGTTCGGATGATAACTCGAAGGTGGACTTTTTAGGCATAGATGCAGTTGGATGGCGGTCTATGTACTTTGTCGTAATGCCCAATTAAATCTCACTATACTTATCATGTCATGTATGTGCATTGTTATGCCCTCTCTATTTGTCAATTGCCCGACTGTAATTTGTTCACCCAACATGCTTTTATCTTATGGGAGAGACACCTCTAGTGAACTGTGGACCCCGGTCCATTCTTTAATACTGAAATACAAATCTGCTCGCAATACTTGTTTTTACTATTTTCTCTGCAAACAATCATCTTCCACACAATACGGTTAATCCTTTGTTACAGCAAGCCGGTGAGATTGACAACCTCACCTGTTTCGTTGGGGCAAAGTACTTTGGTTGTGTTGTGCAGGTTCCACGTTGGCGCCGGAATCTACGGTGTTGCGCCGCACTACATCCCGCCGCCATCAACCTTCAACGTGCTTCTTGGCTCCTCCTGGTTCGATAAACCTTGGTTTCTTTCTGAGGGAAAACTTGCTGCTGTGCACATCATACCTTCCTCTTGGGGTTGCCCAACGAACGTGTGAAATACACGCCATCAAGCTCTTTTTCTGGCGCTGTTGCCGGGGAGATCAAGACACGCTGCAAGGGGAGTCTCCACTTCTCAATCTCTTTACTTTGTTTTTGTCTTGCTTTATTTTATTTACTACTTTGTTTGCTGCATTATATCAAAACACAAAAAAATTAGTTGCTAGCTTTACTTTATTTACTGTCTTGTTTACTATATCAAAAACACAAAAAAAAAATATTTAGTTACTTTTGTTACCATGTCTAGCTCTGAACCTGTTACTTCTTCGCCTGAAGAATTAGTTTTCACTTTTAAACAAGGGGATGAGGAGAGTTTTAAGGATGCTTGGTCTAGAATTTTTACTTCTTATCGTGAACCGAACCTCAAATGACTCTAAGTTTGCTCCTTAGTAATTTTTATTTTGGTCTTATGGTTCGCTATAGATATGCTTTGGATACTTTAGTGGGAGGAGATTTCCTCCATTGCAATGGGGATCAAGCTTTTAATGCCATAAAGAAGTTGGTTGCATCACATGACTCGGCTAATAATTTTGATTCAGCCCTTATCGGCATTCATAATAGATTAAATACTCTTGAGACAAGTGCATCTCGCTTAAATGAAAATTATGGATACATTCGTAACCGTCTTGATCAAGTTTTAGTGAACTCTGAACTTTCATTATGGGATCCTGCTTGTTAAAATTGTTATCGGTGATCGAACTCTTCATGCCTACTTGTGATATTATGTATGAATTTTGCCTTATGCCCGAAAGCATTTATAAATCTTTGAAACTTTGGGGAGTCGATGAAGGAGGAGAAGAGATAACTCTCATTGATAACTCTATTATAATCCCTAAGGGAGTAGCTGCAGGTGTGCATACAACCATACTTGGAAGAACAATATCCATTGATTATCTTGTTATTGAAACAGGAAAAATCATACTCGGGAGATCCTCGTTGAAACTATTGGGAGCAGTCATTGATGTGGGAAAAGGCACTCTGAAATTCACCTCTATGCCAGGGGGAAATCATATATTCCCTAAACCGAAGGGAAGGAAAAACAATAAGAAATGTAAGGGTAAAGCCCAAGGTAAGGTTGACGCACCACCCTTCGATAACACTTGAGATACACTTTCTGCGCCTAGCTGAAAGGCGTTAAAGAAAAGCACTTATGGGAGACAACCCATGTTTTTACTCCAGTATTTTTGTTTTATATTTGTGTCTTGGAAGTTGTCTACTACTGTAGCAACCTCTCCTTATCTTAGTTTTGAGTTTTGTTGTGCCAAGTAAAGTCTTTGATAGAAAAGTAAGTACTAGATTTGGATTACTGCACAGTTCCAGATTTCTTTGCTTGTCACGAATCCAGGTCTATCTCCCTGTAGGTAGCTCAGAAAATTACGCCAATTTACGAGCATGATCCTCAGATATGTACGCAACTTTCATTCAATTTGAGCATTTTCGTTTGAGCAAGTCTGGTGGCCTAATAAAATCCATCTTTACGGACTGTTCTGTTTTGACAGATTCTGTCTTTTATTTCGCATTGCCTCTTTTGCTATGTTGGATGAATTTCTTTGATCCACTAATGTCCAGTAGCTTTATGCAATGTCCGAAGTGTTAAGAATGATTGTGTCACCTCTGAACATGTGAATTTTTATTATGCACTAACCCTCTAATGAGTTGTTTCGAGTTTGGTGTGGAGGAAGTTTTCAAGGATCAAGAGAGGAGTATGATGCAATATGATCAAGGAGAGTGAAAGCTCTAAGCTTGGGGATGCCCCGGTGGTTCACCCCTGCATATATTAAGAAGACTCAAGCGTCTAAGCTTGGGGATGCCCAAGGCATCCCCTTCTTCATCGACAACATTATCGGGTTCCTCCCCGAAACTATATTTTTATTCGGCCACATCTTATGTACTTTGCTTGGAGCGTCGGTTTGTTTTTGTTTTTTTTTGTTTTGTTTGAATAAAATGGATCCTAGCATTCACTTTATGGGAGAGAGACACGCTCCGTTGTTGCATATGGACAAATATGTCCTTAGGCTCTACTCATAGTATTCATGGCGAAGTTCTTCTTCGTTAAATTGTTATATGGTTGGAATTGGAAAATGATACATGTAGTAACTCTAAAATGTCTTGGATAATTTGATACTTGGCAATTGTTGTGCTCATGTTTAAGCTCTTGCATCATATACTTTGCACCCATTAATGAAGAAATACTTAGAGCTTGCTAATTTGGTTTGCATATTTGGTTTCTCTAAAGTCTAGATAACATCTAGTATTGAGTTTTGAACAACAAGGAAGATGGTATGGAGTCTTATAATGTTTACCATATGTCTTTTATGTGAGTTTTGCTGTACCGTTCATCCTTGTGTTTGTTTCAAATAACCTTGCTAGCCTAAACCTTGTATCGAGAGGGAATACTTCTCATGCATCCAAAATACTTGAGCCAACCACTATGCCATTTGTGTCCACCATACCTACCTACTACATGGTATTTATCCGCCATTCCAAAGTAAATTGCTTGAGTGCTACCTTTAAAATTCCATCATTCACCTTTGCAATATATAGCTCATGGGACAAATAGCTTAAAAAATATTGTGGTATTGAATATGTACTTATGCACTTTATCTCTTATTAAGTTGCTTGTTGAGCGATAACCATGTTTCTGGGGATGCCATCAACTATTCTTTGTTGGATATCATGTGAGTTGCTATGCATGTCCGTCTTGTCCGAAGAAAGAGGGATCTAACACCTTCATGGTTGGAGCATGCATGTTGTTAGAGAAGAACTTTGGGCCGCTAACTAAAGCCATGATTCATGGTGGAAGTTTCGGTTTGGACATATATCCTCAATCTCATATGAGAATAATAATTGTTGCCACATGCTTATGCATTAAAGAGGAGTCCATTATCTCGTTGTCCATGTTGTCCCGGTATGGATGTCTAAGTTGAGAATAATCAAAAGCGAGAAATCCAAAATGCGAGCTTTCTCCTTAGACCTTTGTACAGGCGGCATGGAGGTACCCCATTGTGACACTTGGTCAAAACATGTGCATTGCAAAGATCCGGTAGTCCAAGTTAATTAGGACAAGGTGCGGGCACTATTAGTATACTATGCATGAGACTTGCAACTTGTAAGATATAACTTTCATAACTCATATGCTTTATTACTACCGTTGACAAAATTGTTTCATGTTTTCAAAATAAAAGCTCTAGCACAATTATAGCAATCGATGCTTTCCTCTTTGAAGGACCATTCTCTTTACTTTTATGTTGAGTCAGTTCACCTATTTCTCTCCACCTCAAGAAGCAAACACTTGTGTGAACCGTGCATTGATTCCTACATACTTGCATATTGTACTTGTTATATTACTCTATGTTGACTATTATCCATGAGATATACATGTTACAAGTTGAAAGCAACCGCTGAAACTTAATCTTCCTTTGTGTTGCTTCAATACCTTTACTTTGATTTATTGCTTTATGAGTTAACTCTTATGCAAGACTTATTAATACTTGTCTTGAAGTACTATTCATGAAAAGTCTTTGCTATATGATTCACCTGTTTACCCATGTCATCACCATCGTTTTGATCGCTGCATCCACTACATATGTTTACAAATAGTATGATCAAGGTTATGATGGCATATCACTTCAGAAATTATCTTTGTTATCGTTTTACCTGCTCGGGACGAGCAGAACTAAGCTTGGGGATGCTTGATACGTCTCAGACGTATCGATAATTTCTTATGTTCTATGCCATATTATTGATGATACCTACATGTTTTATGCACACTTTATGTCATATTCGTGCATTTTCCGGAACTAACCTATTAACAAGATGCCGAAGTGCCGGTTCCTGTTTTACTGCTTGTTTTTGGTTTCAAAAATCCTAGTAACGAAATATTCTCGGAATTGGACGAAACGAAGACCCGGGGCCCTATTTTTCCACGGAGCTTCCGGAAGACCGAAGAACACACGAAGTGGGGCCACGAGGTGGCCGAGCTATAGGGCGGCGCGGCCCAAGCCACGGCCGCGCCGACCTATAGCGTGGGCCCCTCGTGACGCCCCTTGACTCTGCCCTTCCGCCTACTTAAAGCCTCCGTCGCGAAACCCACGATGCGAAAAACCACGATACGGAAAACCTTGCGAGACGCCGTCGCCGCCGATCCCATCTCGGGGGATTACTGGAGATCTCCTCCGGCACCCTGCCGGAGAGGGGATTCATCTCCCGGAGGACTCTACACCGCCATGGTCGCCTCCGGAGTGATGAGTGAGTAGTTCACCCCTGGACTATGGGTCCATAGCGGTAGCTAGATGGTTGTCTTCTCCTCATTGTGCTTCATTGTTGGATCTTGTGAGCTGCCTAACATGATCAAGATCATCTATCTGTAATTCTATATGTTGTGTTTGTCGGGATCCGATGGATAGAGAATACCATGTCATGTTAATTATCAAGTTATTATACATGTGTTGTTTATGATCTTGCATGCTCTCCGTTTCTAGTAGAGGCTCGGCCAAGTTTTTACTTTTAACTCCAAGAGGGAGTACTTATGCTCGATAGTGGGTTCATGCACGCATTGACACCGGGACCAGTGACAGAAAGTTCTAAGGTTGTGTTGTGCTGTTGCCACTAGGGATAAAACATTGGCGCTATGTCCGAGGATGTAGTTGTTGATTACATTACGCACCATACTTAATGTAATTGTCTGTTGTTAGCAACTTAATACTGGAGGGGGTTCGGATGATAACCTGAAGGTGGACTTTTTAGGCATAGATGCAGTTGGATGGCGGTCTATGTACTTTGTCGTAATGCCCAATTAAATCTCACTATACTTATCATGTCATGTATGTGCATTGTTATGCCCTCTCTATTTGTCAATTGTCCGACTGTAATTTGTTCACCCAACATGCTTTTATCTTATGGGAGAGACACCTCTAGTGAACTGTGGACCCCGGTCCATTCTTTAATACTGAAATACAAATCTGCTGCAATACTTGTTTTTACTATTTTCTCTGCAAACACTCATCTTCCACACAATACGGTTAATCCTTTGTTACAGCAAGCCGGTGAGATTGACAACCTCACTGTTTCGTTGGGGCAAAGTACTTTGGTTGTGTTGTGCAGGTTCCACGTTGGCGCCGGAATCTCTGGTGTTGCGCCGCACTACATCCCGCCGCCATCAACCTTCAACGTGCTTCTTGGCTCCTCCTGGTTCGATAAACCTTGGTTTCTTTCTGAGGGAAAACTTGCTGCTGTGCGCATCATACCTTCCTCTTGGGGTTGCCCAACGAACGTGTGAAATACACGCCATCAGTAGTCATCATGATATGTGTATGAATCTCTATTTGTCAATTGCCCAACTGTAATTTGTTCACCCAATATGCTATTTATCTTATTGGAGAGACACCACTAGTGAACTGTGGACCCCGGTCCATTCTTTTACATCTGAAATA
>NC_061508.1:350707236-350742705 GCF_022539505.1 Lolium rigidum
GTAGTAATTTTTTTTTACGAAACACGGTACAATTAAAGACGCTCATATATACGCGCACAAATGTACCTTTATGAACACACACGCACACCCTACCCCTATAAGCACCTCCAGGAGACTGCGTTGAAGAACTAAGTCAGGTCTTGAGATTGACGAAGTCACCATAGGAGCCTCGCTGTCGACGGAAACGTCACCTCACACTGAAAAAATATTTGGCCTTTATGAGACACCAAAGTGTCAAATCTGGGATTTAAACTCTGGTGGGCTTGGGGTGTCACTGCCCTCCTAACCATCCAACCACAGGTTGGTTTATCCACTGTTATCTGTAAATTAAACAACCAAACAAATATAGTACTACTACCTTCTGGGTTGTTTTTAGAAGGAATCACCATACTACTAGCTCTCTCCATTTTATAATAAGTGGCTTGAAATTTAAACTAATATTTAATCATATATGTGAGTCATTTCTTATTGACGGTCAAATTTAATCTAGAGAAAAGTTGCAAGAGTACGATAATAAGCCATGCTCGGCATTTCTCAAGGTTCTCGTGCATGTCAGTACCCTAAGGATGTATATTTTGTTTTTTAGGAAGAAGTGAAAAATCCATTTTTAAGTAGTAATAATTATTCTGGTGACGTACCGGAGCAAAGGAACACCAAAATCGTCTCATATGCTCAATAGGTTCCTCCACAAAGTGACCGCAAATGCACAATTGTTTACGAAAATAGAAGACTATCAGCACCAAGGATCGGAGTAGAACATTAATTACGTGGTTCCAGAGTATCAGGCTAAGAGCTAGATGTGCTTCAATGCACACAACAAAAGCAAGATAGCCTAATCTTGTGTCGAAGGTACCGAAGACTGCGGATGGAGCCAGTCAACCATCGCTTATCGGTTGATAATATGCAATATTTGTAATCTTCAAGGACCTCCATCATACTGCATACCATCAGTTATGATAGTCTATCTACTGTGCCATTATAATCGTTTTACCATCACCGAGCTTAATCTCGTCCAGTCCATGTTGTCGAATCTAGGGATCAATAGCAGATGTGTTATCAAGTGAGTGGTATCTACTACAAGATAGAAAAATATAATTTTGCATCTAGCACTTGATGGTTCCCACATTTATGCTATGAGTTCCGTAGTCACCTGTGACTTCGTATTTTACCTATGTGCATCTTCAGTTCTTCACCATACATAGGCCGGGTGTGAATTAAATGGATTGTATCATCTAGTAGATGCAGAGCAGAAACAGGTTCGTTGACGTGGCCAGGACAGGAGAAAAATCAGGATAGGAGCATAAATAGGTTCTTGCTGTGACAAGTTCGGTGCCGGAAAAAAAATCAGAGGTCGCGGTGGGTCGGTGGCTCATCACGCGCAGAGAACAGACGCGGCTTTCGTTTTCAGAGACAGTTAAGGGCCGACAGGCACCGGGTTCAGATAGCCACAAACAGGTCTTCTAGAAGTCTAGAAAAATCCAAAATATCACCACATCGTCCAACTAATCGAACACTGCAAATAGAGGCGGAGCTACATATATGTCTTTATATGTTAGAACGTAGAAATCATATTTTAGAGTTTTAAAAAATTCTTAATTTTTTCAGGATATAGCCAATGATAAAATCTACAAACACGCAAAATTTTAATGTGAAATTATTTTATTCTAAGCTACACAAAAATGACAAATGTGTAGATCTGAGTATAGTGTTTCAAAACTATAAAACTTGTTAGATTTTTTTTCATTATTGTGTAGCTTACAATGCAAAGAATTTTGCATTGAGAATTTGCATGTTTATAGATTTCATTATTAGCTACATGGAGGATGTTTTTCAATTTTTTTGAAACCTAAAAATATGATTTCCGATGTTTTTTAAATTAAAAGTTACACGTAGCTCGGCCTCCATTTATCCCTTTCCAAAGCAATCGGCCTATATAATCGTCATGGACCTAGTATCTCGGCTGGGACCTTCGAGAACACCCGAAGTTCTGCCATCCAAAATAGTTGGGCATTTGTTTCCTTTATTGTCAGAAAAGTCCATCGATTGATAATGATTTATAGTGAATCTAAAAACTATTAAAATTATAGATTGGTTTTTGGACCACCTACGACTATAGACATTAGCATGAGCCGAAGGCACACCTCGTCCTCGCCCCTCCACCGTCGAAGCTCGGGGAAAGTTTGGCATACTAGAGCTTATTGTAGTAGATAAACGGGAATTCATTGTACTAAGATCCCAAAGAACCAGCACACCTGATCAACAACTATCGCCAAAGATGAGATCCATGGATCGGAAAGTCATACCTAAAATCACACCAACGAACACGAAATTCGATCCCCAAAGATTCGTTGGACACACAACTCAAGTCGCCCTCCGCAAGTGCTTGATGCACCACCGGAGCAAGATAGAACGGAGATGACCTTATTCTGACTCCACGATATAGCCACCGTCTCACCATGTCAAAGAAGACACTGAAAATAAGTTAATCAAAAGACGGAAACCCTCCTGCCATCGAGATGCCGTGGTCCGTCACGTCTCCAAGGCCCCAAGGCCACCGAAGGTGGAGCGGATCGGCGGTGTCGTCTGTGAGGGAGATGAACCCTAGATGTGCTTTTCAAAAAGTTACGAACCTTAGTTATACACAATGGCAACATTCAAATGAGATGCATAAATCTACTATGTTAGGCAATATGCGAACTGAAATAGGTCAAGGTTTAAAGAATCAGACCTTAATTCAACTAAACTTAACAAATTTTCACCGAATCTAAATCTGATAACAAATTAGTATGAATATAGCATGAAATTTTTCGAGGTTAAAAATATTTTGGTACACAGTGAGATTAGAGAAATTTCGTCAATTTCTTTAAGCCTCCACGCAGAGTCTCTTCCCTCAATGCTGGAAGAAACTAGAGCTCTAGAAGCATATCAAAACAAGGTTCTTGGCCGTGACAAGCGCTGTGTAGAAAAAATTAGAGGCCACGGTAGCTCATCACGGACATAGTGGTACCTTTCGTTTTCATAAGAGTTAGCGGCCGATAGGCACCGGATTCAGATTGCCACAGATAAGAGCATCTCCAGTCGCGTCTCCCAAACCGTCCCCTAAATCGCGCTGGATTGAGCGTTTGGGGGACGTGTTTTGTTCGTGCCGCTTTTGGGGGACGTCGCTCCCCAGCCGCGTCCCCCAAACGCCGCCCCCAAATGAATATTGGTGCACGAAAATAAAGGTTTTCATTCAATTTTGATTATATATTACAAAGTTTGAATGAAAATGGCTAGATTTCATCTAAACTGTGGTGACCCTGCATACCACTGCATGTTGTAGTATGCCAGTCGTTGATATAACATTCGCGAAGTACCATTCCGCAAATATTACATCCCTCAGAGTAGTACAACAGAACATAGCAGGGTCCATAACTCATTCACATATTATTACAACTAACATACACAAGTTGTCTCGGAGCTCCTCTTGGGTCCTGAGAGGATAACTCCTGGGTTCGAGGCGAACCCAACTTAGCTTACAATACCATAGTCTCATTAAGCTAAACATTTATTTAATCGAGCAGCTACATGGTAAGAGTTTATGCTGCTCGGCTACTACTACTCCTCAGATATCTCTAGGCTTGTTCTCCTCCGGAAGCCTCCCCGGATCCGTAGACGATGATGTAGTCTACGCCTTCAACACCTCTCGAGAGGTCAGGTTCTTCATAGCCGATGATCTCGGCTCCTTCATTGTTGTCGTAGTCCTCCTTCTGACGATTCAGACAATCTAAGCATGGGGTTTAAGAGTGGTATGAGTACGAGCGTACTCAACAAGTTCATTATAGATAAGAGGTGTTTAATGCACTAGCTACGATATTAGACCAGAAAGTCTAATACCAATGCAAGTTTTGATAAACATTTCTTCAAGAGATTGCTTTTATTTCAAAGAGCTATGTCCGTCGGCCTTCACCGGTTTACTAGAACTTCATGGAGCTCCTTTCCGGCCGCGTTCGCAGTTCCTCAATCCCGGAACGAGGGAGTGACGGAGTCACGATTCTTTACACTCTGCAGAGGTGTGTTGCTTTACCCATAAGAGATCTTAACCTTGGTGCCAACCGGGCAGCTTTCCCGTCCACACTTCCTTTGGTGTGAGGCCCGGTATAAGGTCTAGCCAATCATGTTCCTCCGCTACCTCGAACACCCACCCTTTGTTGCATGCGCCGACCACGGGTCCACGTCGGTCCCATTATTCCCGTAATTTCGGGGTGGACCCCGACCACGACAACGAGTTTGGGACTCGTTACCATACACTCCTACGCCGGTGGCTGCAACCCATCATAGACCGCATTACCGTGGGGAATTAGAATGGGATCCCCACCCTCCGGTTGTTCCGCAAGACACAACCGCTACGGCAAGCAATGCTTTACCGTGGGGAATTAGAATGGGATCCCCACCCTCCAGGTTACTCCGCCGGACACAAGCTTGCTACGGTAAGCGCATCCGTTGATGAACGAGAGGTGGAAACACTTTTGACTACTCCAGTCCCACTCCGGATCTTATGGTTAACACGGGTATTACGGCACAAGAATCACTGGCGACATTTGTTGTTTAATCCTAGATGGATATAAACCCTTGCAATGGAACCTCCACCATATCAACACAATCCATGGTTCCATTGCCCACCACATAGTCATATTCATAGTTATGAAAGTAGTGGTTTTGATTTTTGTGCAATAGTGATAACCATAATACTTTGCAAGTAATTTGATAAAAATACTCAAATGACATGAGCAAGTGATGAACTTGCACTGAACACCTGCAAAGTTATGCAGTTGGAAGGTATGGATCGACCCTTGTCCTCTTGTTACGAAAAATAGCATCATTGTCCGATAAGGGCAATGGTTAAAGAAGCAATAATGCATGATTCCAGTTTTAGGGTTTATTCCCCCCTTCCGATGTCGTTGTTATTTTATGAGAGGTTGAATACTAAGAACATCTTAGGGATACTGGATTTAGGATAAATACAACCTTGAAATATTGTCAAGGTGTTTTGAAGTCCAAAGGCATTAATGGACTTATTTTTATTATTGAAAATTATGTGTGTGATTTAAATGATTATTTAATTCATCAAATGAAGACTTATTCTTATTTGTATTCAAAAATTCTCTTTGATATTTTATTTAAATAGAGAATTTGTTGCTGATCTATTTTCATATTTTTAATTATTTTTTTAGAGTTATAATTAATTTCTATGAAATTTCCAAGTTTCTGGTTTATTTGGTATTTGTGAAATACCAAATTTGCCCCTGGGCCCACCTGTCAGGGTGGCCCAGCGGGTTGGGCTAAACCGGCTCGGGTCCAACCGACCCGGCGGTCGCTCACTCTCCTTCCCCCTCGCGCCACTCGACCTAACCCTAATCCTCTCCCGTCGCTACGGCGACCCGCGTCGCCGTCGTCGTCGCCGAATTAGTCCGGCCATCTCCGGCCGGCTCCGGCGGCGTGGTTGGTCGCAAAATGACCGCCGCTCGACGGCGCACCGGATCCTCCGCGTCGATGCGGCCTGCGTCGCCCACACCGCTCGCCTCCAACACATGCGCACGCATGGCGCACGGATCTGAGTTGCTCCATCGCACGCCGGGGTTCCGGACGCGATGGCGCTACCGTGGGCACGCCGTGGTGGTGCTTGGAGCGTTCGTGCCCCGCGGCGCCTGGCCTGGCCGCGGCCTGGCGCTGCCCTGGTCGGCCGTGCCGTTGTGCCGCCATGGGCACGCGGTGGTGCTTCTGCTCCAGGTGCGTTCGCCTCCCTCTCTCTCTCTGTCTTACTCATCTTCTTCGCCTTGCTCAGCTGCTGGCTTGCATCTCCATGTTGAGATGCTTGCCGTGACTGTCTTGTTGCTTCTTTGTGCTCGCCTCGCTCCTGCTTGTGCTATGTTGCTTGCGCCCTGCGTGTGCTACTGCTTGTGTTGCCTATCTTTGATGTGCTTACTAGCTGCTTTGCCATGGTTTGCTAGGCTGCTGTCTGCTCTTCTAACTTTGCTCTATGCACTACTTGTTATATGCCATACTCCCTACTTGTGGCCTTCCTGTGATTGCTCATGAGCATCCGGTGATGCTCATGGCCTATCGGCTTGCTCCTATGATAACTCTTGCCACTAGGGTATCCTGTGTGTGCATAATCTTGTAAATTTACAAGAGCCGGTATTTACGTGTGCTCTTCGGTGTGCTATACTTACATGACTAGGCTCAATTGAGCATTGTTCTTGACTTGGCAGCTCCATCCCTTGATGGAGTGCTTACGGATACAATTAAAATGCTCTATTCATTTATACGTGATGCAATTGTTCAATTATACGGTTAGCTTAAGCTATGCGGGCCTTGTGATGATACTATGCTTGGGCTGTGGTGACCTGTAGCAAGAGCAAGTGATGCTTTGATGATTAATTGATCATTGTTTGCTTGTGAGCAAGTGTGTGTTTCTCTCGTGATTCACTTGGTGCTCACCGGTCTTTGTTTGTGCTTCATACGAGGCTTAGCCTGGTGTGTACTATTGCTGGCTTAAGCATCTGCTGTTGCTTGCGGTGATCCAATGGTTCATCGCAAAGCTGCAGTGTTTTGATTTATTTGCTTAGTTCACTTATACGTATTTGCTGAATCTTACTTGAAGTGGATAAGTGATGTGAACTGCTCTGCGATTGTGATCATCCAATTAAATGTGACGAGCTAGATGGATGCCCACGGTGGTTGGGAACCCTAGCCCCTCTTTGAACCCACTCAGGGTGATGATATATGTATTTGGCTTGTTGGTGTGGCTGATCTAGGGTTTGAGGTGACCACTGGCGAGTAGACATGTGCTTGCCCAAGGGTAGCTCCCCTATCTGTTGGCTTCTTGTTGCTTACCAAATGTTTTACGGGTGATCCATTTATTGGATTGCCGGTGACTCTTGATGTTGAAATCAAACGAGACGATAGTCTGTCTAAGTCGATGGTCAATTAGGCTTGTAGGTGCTAAGTGTGTGGGCTAGGCTAGACTAGGACTTCATCTTTTGTTGGATTTCTTCGGTTATGCACTTGTTTTGCATGAGCTGATGTTCCCATAGGCTGATTTCCTAGAGTCTTTACCCATATTTGCTTGCACCGATTGGCTTTGTAGCCAGATGATGACACAAACAGGGTTTTCTACCCTTCTGTGCTCCTGTGATGCATTGTATGCTTATTTATGAGCAAAGCATGTGTTTGCTCAGGTTCTTTTGGGTATACCTCACTCCAGCTCCTAGAAAATGAGTGTTGGTGTAGAGGATTGCTTCGTGATGCTTGGTTTGCTTGTCCTTCTCCTCCTTACAAGCTTGGTGGTGCTTTACTCCATCCGGTACTTACTCACAGTGACAGTTCTTGGTGAAGCTGTCCCTGGATGGTTTCGGTGGCTTGTTGTTCTTCTGTTCTAAGTGTTCTTGGTGTTCTTGGTGAACTTACCACTTGCTGCTTGTCGATGGATGAACAAATGACTAGGGTTTGGCTCGAAAAGGTTTTATATGGTGCTCTCTTGCATCCCTGGTCGACGACTCCTGCTTGTCCCTTTGGTGACTCACTCGATGATGTGTGAGTGTGTGTCGTGCCACATGCACACCCGGTGGCTTGGTGTTGAGCATGCACACTGCTGTGTGTGTCTTGCTTGTGTGTGTGTGTACCGGATCCTGTGAACTTGGCTTGGAGAGGATCAGCTCGGCAGCCTGATCATATCCCCTTCATTTGCTTTATTTGTTAACCTGCCAAGTGGCTTTGCCACTTGGCTTAATTCTATTTTTGGCTTTGATTTGTGCAGGGATCATCACTTGAGCAAAATGGACATGGAGTTCTTCAAATACAAGATCAAATGAAGATGATCTTGTAGAATTTAGACTAGGATCATTAACTTGTAATTTTTTCTTTATTTTTCTTTCTTCTATTACGCCCATTTATGTAATGTGTTGTATTATTCTTTTATTTCACTTATGAATATTGTAATGACATTGTAATGTGTGTGATGATCAATAAAGCTCAAAGTTTTCTCTAAGGAGCTTTACTTTAATAATTGTTCATCTTGTTTATTATTGTTTATATACTTAATGAATTTCCTCAATTGAATTATTTAAGGTAATTATTTAATGTTTGAATTTGAAATTCAAATTCAACCTTGGTTTGAATTCAACCATGTCATATCATTTAGAATTCAATCAAGCAAACTCTCCCCTCTCTTCTCAAAACTCTAAGCTAGTGAAGTGAGATGCAAGTTTGTCGCACTCTCGAAACCCTAACCTCGTAAGGTGTCGAGAGAGAAACTTGTCCCCCTTCGATGCGAGTTTTTGTTTAAAAGCGCGAAATTTCCCCGAATTTACTATGCAATGCACATCCCTTTCTAAAATCTACCCCTCGATCGTCTCTAAACACTGGGACATTACGGCCTTTCCCCCTTAAAGAAAACTTCGTCCCGAAGTTGTGGTTGTAATACCGAACGGCTCGGGGTATGTTTTCCTCGGGTCTTCCTCTTTCTCCCGGGTGGCTTCCCTCTCGGGATGATGCTTCCATTGTATCTTGCAATACTTGATCGCCTTGTTTCGAGTTGTTTCCGGCTCTCCTCGAGAATCTTGGCTGGTTTCTCGATATATGTTAAATCTGGTTGTAACTCGAGCTCATCATGTGCTATTGGTTCATCCGGGGTCTTCAAACACTTTCCGAAGTTGTGACACATGGAATACATTATGAACTTGATGCTAACCTTCCTGGTAGATCCAATTCAAAGGCTAAACCTCGATTCGACTCGGTATCTTGAAGGGTCCTATGTATCTAGGGCTCGAGTTTCCTTTTACTCCAAACCTACGGAGTCCTTTCATCGGGCTTACCTTAAGATAAACCATGTCTCCAACTTGTGGCTCCCATGTCCTTCTCTTCGATCGGCATAACTCTTTTGCCGACTGCGGGCTATCTTGAGCCTGTCTCTGATAATGTCAATGATTTGTTGTTTTTCCTTGACATAATCAGGGTTGAACTCTTTGCTTGCTCTGGCTTCATACCAACATATTGGTGATCTACACTTCCTCCCATACAGAGCTTCAAATGGTGCCATCTTGATGCTGCTTTGGTAACTATTATTGTATGAAAACTCTGCTAGTGGTAAGTGTTCTTCCCACGATCCTCCGAAGTCTAGGGCACAAGCCCTAAGCATATCTTCTAAGATCTGATTGGTTCTCTCGGTTTGTCCGCCGGTTTGTGGATGATAAGCGGTACTATAATCCAACTTGGATCCTAAAGCTTCGTGAAGTTGCTTCCAGAATGCTGATGTGAACACGGATCCTCGATCCGACACTATCTTCTTAGGCACTCCATGCTTACTTACGATCTCTTTGATGTAAAGATCGATAAGTTTCTCTCCTTTATCCTGCTGGTTTACCGCTAAGAAGTGTGCACTTTTCGTCAACCGGTCCACGATTACCCATATCATGTCCTTCTTTTTATTGGTCATGGGTAGTCCGGTGATGAAATCCATCCCTATTTCTTCCCATTTCCACTCTGGAATAGGTAGAGGTTGTAACTTCCCTGCCGGGCTCTGGTGTTCTGCTTTCACTCTTTGGCAGGTATGGCATTCTGCCACATATTGTGCTATCTCCCTCTTCATGTTATTCCACCAGAATAGTTCCTTTAAATCCATGTACATCTTTGTACTTCCCGGATGTATGGAATATGGTGTTTGATGAGCTTCTCGGAGTATTACTTCCTTAATTTCAGCAATATCCGGAACGCAAATCCTCTTACGGAACCACAAAGATCCAGATTCTCCTCGGTGAAATTCGATGGTCTTCCCTCATCTATTCTCCTCATCTCTTCTACAATGAATGGATCGTCCAAGCTGACCCATCATTATCTCATTCTTCAGAGTTGACATTCAACTCATCGGCTACTTGCAACGCCGATAATCCTTCATGGGCTTCCTTCTCCCAAAGTTGTATTTGGGCTTGACTTATTTCCTTCCTCAACTCCGGTGATATTTCTTGTTCCACTCCTCACGGTACTCTTTCTACTCGGGGCGTACTGCTACAACATTAGCCTTCCCTGGTGTGTAATTGATTGTCGGATCATAATCCTTGATCAATTCTAGCCATCTTTTCTGTCTCATGTTGAGTTCCTTCTGAGTGAAGAAATATTTGAGGCTTTTATGATCTGTATAGAGCTCACACTTAGCTCCATAGAGAAAATGTCTCCAAGTTTTGAGTGCAAATACGACCGCTGCTAATTCCAAGTCATGTGTTGGATAGTTCACTTCATGAGGTCTGAGTTGCCTCGATCCATAGGATATCACTTTCCGATCTCGCATGAGTACGCAACCCAATCCATGCTTGGATGCGTCACGGTACACGGTGTAGTCCTTGCCGACTTCGAGAGCTGCTAACACCGGTGCCGTGGTGAGTTTCTCCTTTAGAGTTTGAAAACTCTTCTCACACTCCTCTGACCACACGAATGGTGTGTTCTTCCTTAACAGCTTTGTCATTGGTCCTGCTATCTTGGAGAATCCTTCAATGAATCTCCGATAATATCCTGCCATTCCTAGGAATCCTCGGATTTCCTTGACAGTCTTTGGTGCTTCCCATTCTAGAACTGCTGCTACCTTACTCGGGTTGACAGCGATTCCATCTTTACTAATGACATGACCAAGAAATTCCACTTGATCTAGCCAAAATTCACACTTACTAAGTTTGGCATAGAGTTGATGTTCCCTTAGTGTTTGCAACACTAACCTCAAATGTTCGGCATGTTCTGCCTTGTTCTTGGAATATATCAAGATATCATCGATGAATACGATGACAAACTTGTCTAGATATGGCATGAAGATCTTATTCATGAGATTCATGAATATTGCTGGGGCATTGGTTAATCCAAAAGGTACCACAAGGTATTCATGGTGTCCATACCTTGAGACAAAGGCAGTTTTCGGAACGTCCTCCTTCTTGATCTTTATCTGGTGATAACCGGATCTTAGATCAATCTTGGAAAAGACTCCCGCACCTCTCACTTGATCAAATAGATCTTGTATCCTTGGAAGTGGATACTTGTTCTTGATTGTGACGTTATTTAGATTCCTGTAGTCTCCGCACATCCTTCTTCCTCCATCTCTTTTATCCACGAAGATCACAGGTGATCCCCATGGTGAAACACTCTCTTGAATGAATCCCTTTTGTTCCAAGTCATCCAATTGCTCCTTAAGTTCTTTCAACTCCTTAGGCCCCATCTTATATGGTGCCTTGGCAATCGGAGCTGTTCCTGGAATTAGGTCGATAGTGAATTCGATCTCCCTATCTGGTGGCATACCAGGTAATTCCGCAGGAAACACATCCTGGAATTCATTTACTACAGGTATATCTTCTAACTTCACCTCCTTCATGCTATTCAGCTGTAGCTCAACTTCAATCTGTGTGTGTTTGTCTCCTTGGTAGATCATCCTGCTTCCATCGGGGCTCTTCAAAGACACCGTTTTGTTCACACAGTCGATCAATGCTCCATTAGCTTCTAACCAGTTCATACCAAGAATGACATCAATGTCCTTCATCGGTAAAATGAACAGGTCCGCGTCAAACGCGCACTTATTGATCATAATGACTTGTTTTTGTTTGGCATGGGTTACTACTATCGTTCCCCCGCAGAAAGTATGGTTATGGGTGTATCTAACTTAGTGCAACTAATCCCATGTTTGATGATGAATTGTTGAGAAATGAATGATGTAGTTGCACCGGTATCAAAAAGTACTTTGCCGGGATGAGTGAGTATCCGGAGCGTACCTATCACCGCCCGGTCGGAGTTGACCACCTCCTCCAGGACCGGTACGGTTCAGCTTGCCGAAGGGCTTCTTATTCTTCCGGCTCCCTCCGGTGTTTCCTCGATTTCCTCCTCCTCCGGATTGACCTCCTCCGGTGTTTCTCTGGGGGCGGTCCTTCAGCATGTGCCCCTCCTGGCGACAACCAAAGCATATAATCTTTGGTTTCTTGCAAGTCCTTCGGCAACATGACCTCGTGAATCCACAAATGCGACGCAGACTATTTGGTTTGCGATGCGAAACGCTTGGTTCCTCCTACTACCGTAGTAGTTGCTGTTGTTGTTATTGTTGTTGTTGTTGTATCTTGGCTTGAAACTCAAGCTGGTATTGGGCTTGTTACTAACAAACCTCTTAGGCTCAAACTTGGCCTTCTTCCTCTTCTCTTCTTGCAGTTGTTTGAAGTCATCTTCAAGAGTGATGGCTGCATCCACCAACTCTTGGAATTCCGTTGCTCTCATCATTCGCAGCTGTACCTTGAACTGGGGACTTAACCCCCTCAGAAATCTCTTTTTCTTCTTGTCCTCGGTATTGACTTCCTCAAGCTGCGTACCGGGACAGCTTTGAAAACTCCACGACATAGGTCGGGATTGCCTTGTCCTTCTGCTCGAGACTCTCGAACTCTCGACGCTTCAGTTCCACAATACTTTCAGGGACATTGGATTCCACTGAACTTCCTTGCGAACTCCTCCCGGGTAAATACCTTTCCTGCCGGATACACGGCTACAATGTTGTCCCACCATGATGCGGCGGGTCCACATAACGGATGGGTAGCATATCTAACCTTCTCTTGGTCATTGCATCCAACGGTGTTGAGCTTGCGCTCGGTATCCATCAGCCAATCTTCCGCGTCCATAGGCTACGGCGCGTATGCGAAAGATATCGGCTTGGTGTTTTGGAAGTACTGCTAATGTGACTCCCTGGTTCTCGGGTCTCTCCACCCTATTCTGCTGCATCGGATCCTGAAGGAATTTGTTCTGCGGCTCCGGTGTTACACGCTGCCTCTCTTCCGCCGATTGCATGTCTTGGATAAAGTTCTGCTGAGTCATGGGTGGTGGTGGTGGTGGAAGCGATCTCCGGCTGCACCCTCGGCCTCTTCCTTTTCTTTTGCTTCGCGCTCCATGCGTCGTGCTTCGATCTCGTTTCCTAACGTTCCCGACATAATCCCCCTAGTTACGCAACACAAGATGATACTCATAATTACTCCATGCGCAAGTTTTACGAGCTCAACTTTGTGCACGGAACTAGTCACGCAATGGAAATCAAGAAGCAAATCCAAATCATACAAAACATATACCATATATTTACATACATAAGTGGTCTTATTACAATAACTCAAGTCGATGTGAGTATGCAAACTCACTTATTAAAGTATATGTACAAATTTATACAAATATTACAAACTATAATACACGTGGTACTTGTGTATTATAGCCACGCCTCCCTTGGTGGTCTTCTAATCGGTCTTCACTCCCGGTACATTCCAGGCTTCCATCCGGTCGAACGTGTCGTCCTCCTGATAGACCCTGGAACATAAGGTCTCCCCGTTGGCTTGTAATCCGAATCCGATGATGACCCTAAGGCGAAATCAGTGTTCACAAACTGATCGTTGAGTGCATCATAGTCCACCCATCGGGTGTACTCTCCTATAGCCCCACCATAAGGATTACCAAAACCCATACCCGACTCAACCTGTGTCGGATATCCTCCATCCATTCCTTCATTACTAGGATAGCTGCGGATTCCGGGTTGTTGCATCATCGTTCATCTCTCCATCATAATACTCGGTAGTACTATGGGTTCCGGTATCATCGATCCCCAACGCCAACCCCTAGAATTCTCGATAGGAGTCTCGGAACGCTGGTTGTTTCCGGATTCCTCGCCGCCTTCGTATCCCCCATAGGAACTACCCGGATAGTTCCCGAGTGTAACAGTGTAGGTTCACGTGCAAGTGGATCAAAGCGATGTAATCACCGGCTGAATAAGACTGGTGTGTGTACCACATTCTCCATAGGTTCTTTTCCCCTACTCTCCTCCTTGGGTTCAGTGAACTCCTCAAGCATCGTATCAATTGCTCCTATCAGATGATGATTCAACTGAAAGAGTAATGATATGAAGTTACGGCTGTTGTCCATGTATTTGGCTGCTTCGGCTGGTTTACTTTTGGCATATTTGAAATGGTTCAGCATGGGATCATTGTCCTCCTCCATATGAGGAATGTGTGTGAATTCGGAACCCATAAGCGCTTTCGTCTTATGCTCCCGAATGTCGGTTATGGCTCTCATAACAGCTATATGGTAGGCTGTATTGGTTGTCCTAGCTTCCCCAGCTGGCATGACTACGCTCATTCCCAAAGATTCGGGAAGTCGCAGTCCTACTCTGCACTTGGCCAACACCGGACCATCATAAAACATGTACTTCTTTACTGGAATCTGGGGATCGCACCCAAATTCTAGTAACATGGCTCGTAGGATATCTGCCAGTCCTCCTTGGTACTCATTCAGTGTGGAATCCATAACTTTCACATTTCTTCCTGGTCGTGAACTTGCCATGTTGGGCTGTAGAAATAGAAAGATTATGAGATTAGTAATAATGCATCATAATAGAGATAATAAAGAATTATCGCACTAAAAGATATGGTTGTTGTATTCTCAATTGAATATACACCATATTTTTAGAGAACTCTTTACTAATCCTATTTGACTCCTAACGTTTTAGTCCCATTTACTAGGTTCCAACCTAAGGTCAAAGCTTTTGCTGCGATACCAAGCTGTGGTGACCACGCATACCACTTGCATGTTGTAGTATGCCGGTCGTTGATATAACATTCGCGAAGTACCATTCCGCAAATATTACATCCCTCGAGTAGTACAACGAGAACATAGCAGGGTCCATAACTCATTCACATATTATTACAACTAACATACACAAGTCGTCTCGGAGCTCCTCTTGGGTCCTGAGAGGATAACTCCTGGGTTCGAGGCGAACCCAACTTAGCTTACAATACCATAGTCTCATTAAACTAAACATTTATTTAATCGAGCAGCTACATGGTAAGAGTTTATGCTGCTCGGCTACTACTACTCCTCAGATATCTCTAGGCTTGTTCTCCTCCGGAAGCCTCCCCGGATCCGTAGACGATGATGTAGTCTACGCCTTCAACACCTCCTGAGAGGTCGGGTTCTTCATAGCCGATGATCTCGGCTCCTTCATTGTTGTCGTAGTCCTCCTCCAGACGATTCAGACAATCTAAGCATGGGGTTTAAGAGTGGTATGAGTACGAGCGTACTCAACAAGTTCATTATAGATAAGAGGTGTTTAATGCACTAGCTACGATATTAGACCGGAAAGTCTAATACCAATGCAAGTTTTGATAAACATTTCTTCAAGAGATTGCTTTTATTTCAAAGAGCTATGTCCGTCGGCCTTCACCGGTTTACTAGAACTTCATGGAGCTCCTTTCCGGCCGCGTTCGCGGTTCCTCAATCCCGGAACGGGGAGTGACGGAGTCACGGTTCTTTACACTCTGCGAGAGGTGTGTTGCTTTACCCATAAGAGATCTTAACCTTGGTGCCAACCGGGCATATTTCCCGTCCACACTTCCTATGGTGTGAGGCCCGGTATAAGGTCTAGCCAATCATGTTCCTCCGCTACCTCGAACACCCACCCTTTGTTGCATACCCCGACCACGGGTCCTCGTCGGTCCCATTATTCCCGTAATTTCGGGGTGGACCCCGACCACGACAACGAGTTTGGGACTCGTTAACCAAACTCCTTCGCCGGTGGCTGCAACCCATCATAGACCACATTACCGTGGGGAATTAGAAGGGGATCCCCACCCTCAAGTTGTTCCGCAAGCAGCAACCGCTACGGTAAGCAACGGCTATACCGTGAGGAATTAGAATGGGACTCCCCACCCTCAAGTTACTCCGCAAGACACAAGCTGCTACGGTAAGCGCATCCGTTGATGAACGAGAGGTGGAAACACTTTTGACTACTCCGTCCCACTCCGGATCTTATGGTTAACACGGGTATTACGGCACAAGAATCACTTGGCGACATTTGTTGTTTAATCCTAGATGGATATTAACCCTTGCAATGGAACCTCCACCATATCAACACAATCCATGGTTCCATTGCCCACCACATAGTCATATTCATAGTTATGAAAGTAGTGGTTTTGGTTTTTATGCAATCGTGATAACCATAGTACTTTGCAAGTAATTTGATAAAAGTACTCAAATGACATGAGCAAGTGATGAACTTGCTGAACTACTGCAAAGTTACTGCGGTTGGAAGGTATGGACTGACCCTTGTCCTCTTGTTCTGAAAAATAGCATCATTGTCCGATAAGGGCAATGGTTAAAAAAGCAATAATGCATGATTCCGAGTTTTAGGGTTTATTCCCCCTTCAGATGTCGTTGTTATTTTATGAGAGGTTGAATACTAAGAACATCTTAGGGATACTGGATTTAGGATAAATACAACCTTGAAATATTGTCAAGGTGTTTTGAAGTCCAAAGGCATTAATGGACTTATTTTTATTATTGAAAATTATGTGTGTGATTTAAATGATTATTTAATTCATCAAATGAAGACTTATTCTTATTTGTATTCAAAAATTCTCTTTGATATTTTATTTAAATAGAGAATTTGTTGCTGATCTATTTTCATATTTTTAATTATTTTTTTAGAGTTATAATTAATTTCTATGAAATTTCCAAGTTTCTGGTTTATTTGGTATTTGTGAAATACCAAATTTGCCCCTGGGCCCACTGTCGGGGTGGCCCGGCGGGTTGAGGCTAAACCGGCTCGGGTCCAACCGACCCGAGCGGTCGCTCACTCTCCTTCCCCCTCGCGCCACTCGACCTAACCCTAATCCTCTCCCGTCGCTCTGGCGACCCGCGTCGCCGTCGTCGTCGCCGAATTAATCCGGCCATCTCCGGCCGGCTCCGGCGGCGTGGTTGGTCGCAAAATGACCGCCGCTCGACGGCGCACCGGATCCTCCGCGTCGATCTGGCCTGCGTCGCCCACACCGCTCGCCTCCAACACATCTGCACGCATGGCGCACGGATCTGAGTTGCTCCATCGCACGCCGGGGTTCCAGACGCGATGGCGCTACCGTGGGCACGCCGTGGTGGTGCTGGAGCGTTCGTGCCCCGCGACGCCTGGCCTGGCCGCGGCCTGGCGCTGCCCTGGTCGGCCGTGCCGTTGTGCCGCCATGGGCACGCGGTGGTGCTTCTGCTCCAGGTGCGTTCGCCTCCCTCTCTCTCTGTCTTACTCATCTTCTTCGCCTTGCTCAGCTGCTGGCTTGCATCTCCATGTTGAGATGCTTGCCGTGACTATCTTATTCTTCTTTGTGCTCGCTCTGCTCTGTCTGTGCTATGTTCTCTGCGCCACTGCGTGTGCTACTGCTTGTGTTGCCTATCTTGATGTGCTTACTTCTGCTGCCATGGTTTGCTAGGCTGCTGCTGCTCTTCTAACTTTGCTCTATGCACTACTGTTATATGCCATACTCCTACTGTGGCCTTCCTGTGATTGCTCATGAGCATCCAGTGATGCTCATGGCCTACTGGCTTGCTCCTATGATAACTCTTGCCACTAGGGTATCCTGTGTGTGCATAATCTTGTAAATTTACAAGAGCCAGTATTTCTGTGTGCTCTTCAGTGTGCTATACTTACATGACTAGGCTCAATTGAGCATTGTTACTGACTTGGCAGCTCCATCCCTTGATGGAGTGCTTCTGGATACAATTAAAATGCTCTATTCATTTATACGTGATGCAATTGTTCAATTATCTGGTTAGCTTAAGCTATGCTGGGCCTTGTGATGATACTATGCTTGGCTGTGGTGACCTGTAGCAAGAGCAAGTGATGCTTTGATGATTAATTGATCATTGTTTGCTTGTGAGCAAGTGTGTGTTTCTCTCTGTGATTCATCGGTGCTCACCGGTCTTGTTTGTGCTTCATACGGGCTTAGCCCGGTGTGTACTATTGCTTGGCTTAAGCATCTGCTTTGTTGCTTGCGGTGATCCAATGGTTCACTGCAAAGCTGCAGTGTTTTGATTTATTTGCTTAGTTCACTTATCCGTATTTGCTCGAATCTTACTGAAGTGGATAAGTGATGTGAACTGCTCTGCAGTTGTGATCATCCAATTAAATGTGACGAGCTAGATGGATGCCCACGGTGGTTGGGAACCCTAGCCCCTCTTTGAACCCACTCAGGGTGATGATATATGTATTTGGCTTGTTGGTGTGGCTGATCTAGGGTTTGAGGTGACCCTGGCAGTAGACATGTGCTGCCCTAGGGTAGCTCCCCTATCTGTTGGCTTGCTGTTGCTTACCAAATGTTTTCTGGGTGATCCATTTATTGGATTGCCAGTGACTCTTGATGTTGAAATCAAACAGACGATGATCTGTCTAAGTTCGATGGTCAATTAGTTGTAGGTGCTAAGTGTGTGGGCTAGGCTAGACTAGGACTTCATCTTTTGCTTGGATTTCTTCGGTTATGCACTTGTTTTGCATGGTCGATGTTCCCATAGGCTGATTTCCTAGAGTCTTTACCCATATTTGCTTGCACCAATTGGCTTTGTAGCCAGATGATGACACAAACAGGGTTTTCTACCCTTCTGTGCTCCTGTGATGCATTGTATGCTTATTTATGAGCAAAGCATGTGTTTGCTCAGGTTCTTTTGGGTATACCTCACTCCAGCTCCTAGAAAATGAGTGTTGGTGTAGAGGATTGCTTCTGTGATGCTTGGTTTGCTTGTCCTTCTCCTCCTTACAAGCTTATGGTGCTTTACTCCATCTGGTACTTGCTCACAGCTGACAGTTCTTGGTGAAGCTGTCCCTGGATGGTTTACGATGGCTTGTGGTTCTTCTGTTCTAAGTGTTCTTGGTGTTCTTGATGAACTTACCACTGCTGCTGTCGATGGATGAACAAATGACTAGGGTTTGGCTGCGAAAAGGTTTTATATGGTGCTCTCTTGCATCCCTGGTCGACAGACTCCTGCTTGTCCCTTTGGTGACTCATCGATGATGTGTGAGTGTGTGCTTGTGCCACATGCACACCCGGTGGCTTGGTGTTGAGCATGCACACCTGCTGTGTGTCTTGCTTGTGTGTGTGTGTACCAGATCCTGTGAACTTGGCTTTGGCGAGGATCAGCTCGGCGGCTCGATCATATCCCCTCCATTTGCTTTATTTGTTAACCTGCCAAGTGGCTTTGCCACTTGGCTTAATTCTGTTTTTGGCTTTGATTTGTGCGGGGATCATCAATTGAGCAAAATGGACATGGAATTCATCATATACAAGATCAAGTGAAGATGATCTTGTAGAATTTAGACTAGGATATTAACTTGTAATTTTTCTTTATTTTCCTTTCTTCTATTCTGCCCATTTATGTAATGTGTTGTATTATTCTTTTATTTCACTTATGAATATTGTAATGACATTGTAATGTGTGTGATGATCAATAAAGCTCAAAGTTTTCTCTAAGGAGCTTTACTTTAATAATTGTTCATCTTGTTTATTATTGATTATTTACTTAATGAATTTCCTCAATTGAATTATTTAAGGTAATTATTTAATGTTTGAATTTGAAATTCAAATTCAACCTTGGTTTGAATTCAACCATGTCATATCATTTAGAATTCAATCAAGCAAACTCTCCCTCTCTTCTCAAAACCCTAAGCTAGTGAAGTGAGATGCAAGTTTGTCGCACTCTCGAAACCCTAACCTCGTAAGGTGTCGAGAGAGAAACTTGTCCCCCTTCGATGCAGTTTTTGTTTAAAAGCGCGAAATTTCCCCAGAATTTACTATGCAATGCACATCCCTTTCTAAAATCTACCCCTCGATCGTCTCTAAACCTGGGACATTACATAAACCTAGACTACTGACCGCGTCTGGCTGCCGGCGGGCCTGCTGCTGCATTGCCTCCCGCCGCTGCTGACGGTATGCACGCCATCGCTCTTCCCGGGCCGCTGCTGAGGGGTCGGTGTCGACCTGCGTTTCCGGGACTGCAAGTGGAGGGGACGGCGGTGGAGGGAAGTGGCCGGCGCCGGGGCGGTTCGCCATTGCTGCCGGTGGTGGAGGAGACGGCGGTGGAGCGACGAGGGCCGTGTTTGTTGCCGGCGGGGTGTGGTGGCTACCGTTGAGCCGGGAGACCTTTTATAGACGTCGGCGTCGGGAAGAAAGCGCGGAACAGGGCGAGAAGAGGCGGGAAGATCGTGCGGGAACGGGCGGTGGCGTGCGAATGCCGGCGACGCGTGGAGGGCCGCGCGGCACCGACGAGACGTCTCGCCGCCCCTCCGTCGCCATTAAGGCAAAGACGCCGCCGTGTGTCACCGCGCGCGCGAATAATTTCCGTCGCGAGGTAGGCGACGGTTAGGTTAAAATTAACTGTGCCGCTGACGGG
Source organism: Lolium rigidum (assembly GCF_022539505.1). Classification (NCBI taxonomy): domain Eukaryota; kingdom Viridiplantae; phylum Streptophyta; class Magnoliopsida; order Poales; family Poaceae; genus Lolium; species Lolium rigidum. The sequence continues at coordinate 350,727,466 of NC_061508.1, forward strand.
TCGGCCCCGCCACTCCCCGCCTCGCTTTTCGTTGTGTCCGGCGTGCCCGGTGCGTCCCCTATGGGACGGGGACGGACTCGGGGCGCCGGACACCGTATGGGGGCGCGCCGGACAAAAATGGGCTTTGGGGGACGCGGCTGGAACGGTTTTTTTGTCTGGCGCGCCCCAAATCCCTTTGGGGACGCTTTGGGGACGCGACTGGAGATGCTCTAAGTCTTCCATATATAAGTCCAAACGAATGTAAAATATCACCGCATCGTCCATCGTCGAGCTAGTACCTCAGCCGGGACCTTCCAAAACACCGGAAATTCTACCATCCAAATATAATCAAGCCACCACTTACTTCTAGATCCTTGAGTTGAAGAATGAAATACGTGTTACATGTGACAGAAGTAAATTTCTTACATTCTTATTATCCAAAAAGGTACTATATATTTTGCGGAAGGGGACTGATTACCTAGACAATAAATATGCAAAAAAAAACTGGTTGAAAAGTTTGAAGTCATTTTCCTGATTGTTGGGGAAGAGGTAGGGGAAATGCACTTTGGCTCATAGGAGCATATGCTCCCATTATGTGAATCCACATTTTAAAGTATTAAAAAATTCTAAACTAAATTTTTACATGTACATCTAGACATTTTATGTTGGTACACAAGTTTTCAAAAGAAAAAACATTTTTCTGTGGCTCCTGTAAAAAAGACAAATTTTAATGTTGTAACACGACTACGTATAGGACATTTTTTTGTCTTTTTTGTACACACCACACAAAATGTTATTTTTCCACGAAAACTTGTGAACGAACATATGATGTCACAATGTATAAGAAAAAATTTATGTCAGATTTTTTTTGACATTTCTAAAATTGTTTTTTATTATTTTCTATAATGGGTGCATATGCACGCGTATGCCAAAATGCCACCTCCAAGAGGTAGGAGGTGGAGTGGCAACCAGACCACAGTGGTGGCGCGAAAGCAACACCCTCTAGACACTAGCCAGTAGCCACTAGGAGAAGGCAACACAACACTCACACGAGTAGCTGACTCAGCGGGGTCTCGCACAATCCTCCCGGAGATAAGATCGAGAGCCGGACGTACGGGCGCCACCACAGGCTCTCCAGTCCCCGGTGGAGCTCTCCACCCTATAAATCCATTGCCGTCTCCCTTCCCCGCCTCGATGAGCACGGACACCAGTTGATTACACTACAGTGTAGCGCACTGCTGATTAATTTGGATAAGGAGGTCGAGAAGAGAGAATCAATGGCTACGTTTGCTGCTGCAGCCGTGTGTCTTCCACTTCCAGGCCGCGTCGCCGGAGCACGGCGTGGTGGGGGACGTTGTGTGGTGGCGCGGGCGTCTGCGACGATGGCGCCGGCGGTGGTGGCGGGGAGGACGCACTATGAGGTTCTTGGTGTGGGAGCGGCCGCGAGCAGGGGGGAGATCAAGGCCGCGTACAGGCGCCTGGCGAGGGAGGTGCACCCGGACGCTGCTGGTGCCGGCGTCGGCAACGGCGACGAGGGGTTCATCCGGCTGCACGCGGCATACGCCACGCTCGCCGACCCCGACGAGCGTGCGCGGTACGACCGGGACGTTGTGGCACGGGCGGCCATGTTCAGGCGGGCGGCGACCGCGCCGGGGTTCCGGCGAAGGACGTGGGAGACGGACCAGTGCTGGTAGGACGGACGGACGGACAGGCACGCGTCGCTGCTCTCGGCCGTCTGGTGTCTGGTCCTGCAGGCGCGCATGGCGCGGCGTCGCGGTCGCCGGAGGAAAAGGTCGCTGCAGCTGCCACCCGCCGTCCAATCCGGATCGGATGGCCCAGAACGAGCGACGCTGACGCGGGGTCTGTGTGACTGACACTGCGAGAAGCGTTTTTTAGAAGCTTTCTTGTGCGTTATCAGCAGAATGCAGATGTGTAAATTAATTAGAGTAGTTGTTATCTACTGTAAGTTAATGGCTAAGTAAGGAATATACTACCAGCTCCTTGGGTTCTAGAAGGGATGACCATAGTACGATGGTAGACATTTCTTGGAGGCTGTCATTTTGATTCTAGAAGAAATTATGTTACAGAGTACAATAATATGCCGTCACTCCGAGTCTGGAAGAAAGTTACTTTCACAACTGAACCATGAGTACAATAGTAGGTGGTCACTTTGAGCCTGGAAGAAATTACCAAAGTATGATAATAAACCATCTCAGTAATATCTTAGAACTTGTTCTGATCGTCATTTCTTAGGCGGCAGGCAGAAAAAAAAAGTGAGAACAAAGTAAAAGAAAATGATCATTTTCCAAGGAGGAATAATCATGTTGATGACATGCGGGCCAAGAAACAAATACTCATTCCTTCCCAAAATAGGACACATATGGTTTTCAGTCAAAATCATGAAGTTTGACTAACTATACAGAAAATTATAAACATCTACGATACCAAATGTACACCTCACCCTCTTGAAGCTGCACGAGTTGATGCATACGAATGTGCATGACCAGAACCCATCCGATCCAAAGATCAAGGGGTGCCAAGAGCCAATCATGTAAATTTCCCGCGGAGAAGTCTAGAAATCGTCGGCTGCTAGATCGAGGAGAACAAACAACATGCAAATTCGCGACTTGGCATAAGAAGAGACAGGGCCACCATCTTATTTGATCAAGACTTTGAATAAGCTCCCATGCCTCCAACGCCGGTTTGAGCAGGGGCCAGTCACGGTGCCACCCTGAGTGGCCGATGAAACCGCCACCGCCTCGCCACGCCTCCAAGGCCGCCGCGTGAACGACTGGAGTCCCCCTCCACCCCCTCCTCCGCCATTGGGAGCATGTGCTGGTTCTGACGGTGATGGCAGCAGTGGAGAGGGAGGATGCTGGAGGATTCCTCGGCGGTGGCGCTAGGGTTCATCCCCGAGTCACTAGGAAGGGGCCGATGCGGGGTCATGGAAAACGATACTCCGTATATCGAGTATCCTTAATTAACGAGTATTGTAAACCTGTAACAAATTATTACAAAAAATAAAAGGTAGAGCTGTACTGCTTTATTCTTAAAAACAAAACAAAACTACACGGCAGAGAAGACATTTTTGCCTTTTGTAAGTTCTGGGTGGTCCTGGTCTATCCAGTAGTGATAATCCAGGAGCAGCAACTTGCTGCCCCAGGTTAGGCCCTCCATCTTATCATGATCATATCACACAATAATGCAAACACCTTTTCCCATATCCGTTTCCCAGTCACGTCCATGTCCGCCGCTCCTTTCCGCTCCAGCTCCAGCTCCAGCTGGGCTGACATGCACACGCGCGGCGCCATCTTCTACGCGGCCGTCGCCGTCGGCGTCCCCATTGCGAGCGTGGTCGACATCTCCGACGACCCACCCATCCACCCAAACGCCGAATTGATCACACTCCCTCCATCACAGGTCTGCCGCCAGTAGCAAGGCTGGCTTCCTGTCGGCGCCGCCGTGTACAGCGCATGTGAGTGCGCCGTGCGGTGCACCGCCTACTTGCATACTTACGTGAGAGTGTTAGAAGGGGTGTTGAAATATACAGTACTAGCTACGCTGTGTATGAAGATGAACGACACAATTTCTTCCTGGTGATGGTTATCATCACGTCGAACAAGTGTCCTGGATCAGAAAAACAGACCCTGGCTCCTTTGCTCATGCCCAGTGTTATTATAAACTCGCGCAAATAAAAATAGATCAACCGAAAGAACAAGAACATACTTTATGTGAAAACCCCAAACGGGAAAAACCACGAAACGCACAACGACGGTCTCACTATAATTAGAGGAGTATTACAATACACGAGAGGACAAATCCTCTACATGCTATCAATATGGTGTATTTCTCTCTCATCTATTCTATGACTACATTGGACTATATAGGGGCAAACAACTCTCTTTCTTAGCGGACACGAAATAGAGTTGTACTACGCTACGTCTAGCATGTTTGGCATGCCATAGTCCGTTAGGACTCCTTCCATGATACAACAGGTAAATAGATTTCGGATCATATTGAACAATCTCCACGTTGAACCGAAATCCCTTGCAACAGTCATAGATAGCATCTAACTCCTGAACTAAAGTCATCACAAATAAACCTTGTGCCTTGAAACGTTTCATACGACTAATAAACTTCTCTTGAAGTAAAATTGAGCAATCAATCTTGGGTCGTCAGCTATCAACAAAGCAGACAAACGAATATGGATCTTCCATAAAATCCAAAAGTCTGAGTCCGTGCCACTGATCTCAACAGAAAAAGAAACTCCTCAATCATCAAATGATATAAGTTATCATATCTCCTATGGTGCTTGAAAAAGCGCATAGCTCATAGTGCAACATCTTGATGCACATAACATTGCGAAGAACTCATCTCGTAGAATCTGAACGTGCTATAAATCAGAAAGCACAAACCTCGGCAAGAGTACTCATACAAGAGTATATGGTACGAATGGCATATGGTGCCAAACGCATGCACGTACATACAGCTTGAAATCGATCTGGTACTCCACCTTGATCCACGCGCGACGGTAGAATCAGACGAAGCAAACAGGAATAAGAGCATCTCTAGCTGTCTCCCCGGGAAAGCCCCTAGAAGCCCTTTTTTCGTCCGGATGGACGAAAACGGCCCAATCGCCCCCCCGGATTCTCGTTTTCGCCCGGATTTGGGCATTTATTCATTCGGGGAACCCAGTTCATCCCCGGCCCCCTGGAGAGCGCTCGGGGAGTCCGGAGGAAACGAAAGCGCGGGAAACGTCGAGAAAACTACCCGCGCGGCTGGTGGCCCCGACTTGTCGGCGAGAAAGGCCGATCGTCGTTCTCAACGCATCGTTTCCGCGCGCTGAAAAGCCTGCCGCCGGTCAGTCTTCGCCGGGCGCGTAGCTTCCACGCGGCGAGTTAATGCCAGCGCCTCGGTTTCACGCGTGTCGCCCTATATTTATCGCGGAACTACCGCGTCTGCACGCATTCACCACCTCTCTCCCCAATCCCATCGAGCGAACAATGGCGAACTTTGACGACGGCGCGGCGAACAACGGCTTCGGCCATCGTTCTCTCCACCAATGGGAGGGGAGGTTGCTGCACGCGGCGGGCTACCCCGTGCCTCCGGATTTCCACGTGCCCGGAGGGTGGAGCCTGAGCACGGGGGGGGGGAGGTCCCGATCCCGCCGCCGCCAATCGAACGCACCGCCCTCGAGGCGAAGATCAGCGCGGTGCTCGTCACCCTCAGTGACGAGCAGCGCGCAGAGGAGCGATTTTTCTCCGACAACTACGAGGTACGAGCGTGAACTCCCCGCCTACGACGGCCCTCCCCCTCCTCCCGCGCGAAACAACGCCGCCGGCCGCCGCCGCTGGTGGAGCGGGCCTGGCCACACCCTTGAGAACGTGCTCGCGCACATCGAGGGCGGCAACTCCCCCGTACTGGGGATGCCGCCGCCGGTGGCGCCTACCATGTCGCGCTGGCACAGTAGCTCTTGGACGCCGTGAGCCCGCGATGGATGGAAGCATCGTCCTCGTCGTCTGGGTCGGCGTCGAGGTTCGGCGGATCGGCTCCTCCATCAGCGACGCCGAGGGTCGTCAAGAAGGAGCCGGCATCTCCACCGCTGACCAGAGGGCGCAGCAGCGGTGCCCTCGTCATCCGCGAGGGGGGGCACCGGTCATCGTCTCCTTCGCGCGGCCGCAAGAGGAAGACGTCCAAGAAGGACGCCACAGCGGCCGCCGCCGCGTCCCAGCTTGCCGAAGAGGAGGCCAAGCGGGTTGAGGAAGCCGCGGTGGCCGAGGGGATCGCGAGGTCGCTGACCGACCTCGTCCCCGCCGACAACGCCCTCCCAATGGACGCCGCGCTCTCCTGGTCCAGGCAGGACTGGAAGAGGCAGGAGGCGGAGCAGTAGAGGCGTCTGCTCGACCTGGCGGCCGCGCGGCGATGCGCCACCCGAGCCACACCCACCGCTCCCGTCGCACCTGTGCCGCTGATCAAGCTCGAGCAGAGTAGCGACAACGAGCTGTATCGGCCGATGCCGCTACACGGCGACCCTGGCTAGGGTTCAAGCCGTTGGTACGGAGACACCGGCCAGAGCAGCCAGCAGGCGCCGCCGCCCGAGGACGCCGGCAACTCCAGCGACAGCGGCGACTACACGGCGTTCTACCGCCATTTCGGCATGTAGATCGTCGTGTTTTAGCTTTAGTTTATGTTTCCCTCTGCCCGAATTCGTAATAAAGTCAAATATATTACGAATTCGGCCTATATATGTACGAACTCGCCTATATATGTTAAATATCTCTAAATTTCGCCTATGTTTGAACATATTTCGTCTTGTTTTATCTGAATTCGCCTATATTTATTCAAAATTTTCATCCATCCTGGATTCGATGTTGGAAAATGGGTCTCCCCAGACCAAAATTTTCATCCATCCAGCGCTAAATAGCACCGAATTTCGGTCCAAGAAGTCCAACGGGTGAAGATGCTCTAAGGCTGCACGAAAACGGATTAGAACATCGTACCAGACTCGGTAACTGAATCGCGGAACGGTGATGCATCTTCTCTTGATCTCGGCAAACACGATTTGCATCACAGGAGGCGGCGGACGTAATGTCGATGAAAATTGCTATCTAATCTCACGAACCACAACCGTGGCTCTAACTTTGGTGAAGCTGCATGGTACCGCAAGACTACGGCTGCTGATCCAATTGATACTGCCCAGTGCTGCCCGGGAGCGAAACGGAGTAATCTCCCAAGACAGCGGATCGATCTTGGATCTTCAAACCTGGTGCTTTGATACCACTTGTTATAAAATCGCGAAAATAAATGTAGATCGAACGAAGAACAAGAACACTGATTTTTACGTGAAAACCTAGCTAAACAAAAAAACCACGAAACGCACGGCAGTGCTCTCACTATAATTGGAGAAGTATTACAATACACGAGAGAACAAATCCTCTACATGCTATCAATATGGTGTATTTCTCTCTCATCTAATTTATGACTACCTTGGATCATATATAGGGGCAAACAACTCTCTTTCTTACCGGACACGAAATAGAGTTATACTGTGCTACGTCTAGCACGTTTGACATGCCATAGTCCGTTAGGACTCCTTCCATAGTATAACAGGTAAATAGATTTCGGATCATATTTAACAAGTATTCTGTTGAAAAAACATACTCTCTTCGATCCAATACTAAGTGTCATGAATTTAAACTAAACCACAACACTTATTATAGATCTGAGAAAGTTGCATCAACTTGGCGCAGAGAAGACAGGTTCATGATCAAGACAAGTTGCTGAAAAATATCACGGGATCATGCATCTAGAACTCTAGAGGCAAATGGGTTCTTGGCCGGGACAACTCCAGTGCGGAAAATTACTAGAGGATCAGTGGCTCGTAGATTTCACTTTCAGACAGTTAGCGGCCGACAGGGGCCGGATTCAGATAACCACGAACCAGGTCTTCCCGGAAGTCCGAAATATCACCACATCGTCCAAACTATTCGCCTATCATCGTCGTCCAGCGAAGTTTCAAATCATGAGCATATCTAATTAGAAAATCCTAGCTCCTCGGACGCTACGCGAGGGCTCTCCCGGCGGCGCCCCCCTCCTCCTCTCCCCTTTCCCTCGCTGCCGCCAAAGGGTGTCGGCGGGCAAAGCCCGCGCGGCGCCGGCGGGGCCTTCTACCCCCTCGGGCGGCGGCCGTGGTGCGGGACCTGGCGGCTGGTGAGGGTGTGGACGGTGGGCGCGGCGGCGCGGAGCTTCGGCCTCGGCGTGGTGACAGCGCGACCTCGACGCGCTCGTGGCGGCGGCAGCTCCCTGGAGCGGCTCCAGCGGTGAGCGGCGCGAGCTTTGGCCTTGGCGGACTGGTGAAGATGGTGCCGGCGCGTGTGGAGCCCGACACGGCGAGCTGCTCGGACGTCGGTGGCGGCGCTCATTCGTTCCGGTTCGGTGGGGTCCTGGCGAGGTGGCGATGCGTGCCAGATCTGGCCGCCTCGAGTACGGGCCGGGGCAGGGGCCCCGGGCACCTCTTGAGCCCATCCTCGCCCCAGATCTGTGGGCACCGGGGCCATGGGGCTGCTGGTTGCCGTTCTGGTAGGTGTTCCCCCTGGCGGTGCAAGGGTGCGGTGGCCAGCAGGCTCCTCGGTCGGAGTCTGGTGTCCTCACTGCAAAGTCCTCGTTTTCCCTTGATACGTCTCCAACGTATCGATAATTTCTCGTGTTCCATGCCACATTATTGATGTTATCTACATGTTATATGCACACTTTATGTCATATTCGTGCATTTTCTGGAACTAACCTATTAACAAGATGCCGAAGTGTCAGTTCCTGTTTTCTGCTGTTTTTGGTTTCAGAAATCCTAGTAACGAAATATTCTCGGAATCGGACGAAATCAACGCCCAGTGTTCCTATTTTACCCGGAAGCATCCGGAACACACGAGAACCGCCGGAGAAGGGGGCAGGGCCACCACACCACACCCCGGCGCGCGGCCAGGGGGCGCCCCTAGGGTGTGGGCCCCCGTAAGCCCTCCCGCGCCGCCTCTCCGCCTATATAAAGCCCCCGACCTAAAAACCTCGGGGCGTTGGACGAAAACCACGAAACCTTCCGAGCCGCCGCCATCGCGAAGCCAAGATCCGGGGGACAGGAGTCTCTCGTTCCGGCACCCCGCCGGAGCGGGGAAGTGCCCCCGAAGGCTTCTCCATCGACACCGCTGCCATCTCCACCGCCATCTTCATCACCGCTGCTGCTCCCATGAGGAGGGAGTAGTTCTCCATCGAGGCTCGGGGCTGTACCGGTAGCTATGTGGTTCATCTCTCTCCTATGTGCTTCAATACAATAATCTCATGAGCTGCCTTACATGATTGAGATTCATATGATGATGCTTGTAATCTAGATGTCATTATGCTAGTCAAGTGAGTTTTACTTATGTGATCTCCGGAGACTCCTAGTCCCACGTGTGTAAAGGTGACAAGGTGTGTGCACCGTGTGGGTCTCTTAGGCCATATTTCACAGAATACTTACTCAATGTTGAATGGCATAGTGAGGTGCTTATTTATATCTCTTTAAGATTGCAATGTGTTTGTATCACAATTTATCTATGTGCTACTCTAGTGATGTGTTATTAAAGTAGTTTTATTCCTTCTGCACGTGTGCAAAGGTGACAGTGTGTGCACCGTGTTAGTACTTGGTTTATGCTATGATCATGATCTCTTGTAGATTGCGAAGTTAACTATTGCTATGATAATATTGATGTGATCTATTCCTCCTACATATGCATGAAGGTGACAAGTGTGCATGCTATGCTAGTACTTGGTTTAGTCTCGTTGATCTATCTTACACTAAAGGTTACTAAAATATGAGCATTATTGTGGAGCTTGTTAACTCCGGCATTGAGGGTTCGTGTAATCCTACGCAATGTGTTCATCATCCAACGAGAGTGTAGAGTATGCATTTATCTATTCTGTTATGTGATCGATGTTGAGAGTGTCCACTAGTGAAAGTGTAATCCCTAGGCCTTGTTCCTAAATACTGCTATCGCTGTTTGTTTACCGTTTTACTGCGTTACTACTGCTGCATTACTACTGCTTGTTTACTCGTCTCGGGCAAAGCACTTTTCTCGGTGCCGTTGCTACTACTTATTCATACCACCCGTATTTCACTATCTCTTCGCCGAACTAGTGCACCTATTAGGTGTGTTGGGGACACAAGAGACTTCTTGCTTTGTGGTTGCGGGGTTGCATGAGAGGGATATCTTTGACCTCTTCCTCCCCGAGTTCGATAAACCTTGGGTAATCCACTTAAGGGAAACTTGCCGCTGTTCTACAAACCTCTCGCTCTTGGAGGCCCAACACCTGTCTACAAGAATAGAAGCTCCCGTAGACATCAAGCACTTTTCCGAGCGCCGTTGCCGGGGAGGGAAGGTAAACGGCACTCACACATTGGCAAGCCCGGCAACTAAGCACTTTTCCTCCCTCGTCAACTACGCGCCAAGCACTTTTCTGGCGCCGTTGCCGGGGAGGAAAGGTAAAAGGCTCTCATACTCCGGTTCCAGGTAAAGTACTTTTCTGTTACCATTGTGTTTGTGCTCGAAGCTATTTCCTTTAGATCCTGCAATTGCATCTTTTTGTTTCTTGTTTACACTAGTTTGGCATAATGGACAACAATGAGCTTCTTATTCTATTTCCTGATTTAAGACATGGATGGTTTGATGCGAAAATTAAAAAACCTATGAAATCTTATTTGCATGCTCGGTAGTAATATTAGTATGAACGCTTTGAACACCATTGTTGCTAATGATATAGAAAGTTCTAAGCTTGGGGAAGCTGGCTTTCATGATCTTTTTAGTCCCCCAAGCATTGAGGAGAAAATTTTCTTTGATGATACTTTGCCTCCTATTTATGATGATTATAATGATAGTGGTCTTTTGGTGCCACCTACTATGGAGAGTAAATTTTGTTGTGATTATACTATGCCTCCTACACATGATGAGAATAATAATGATAGCTACTTTGTTGAATTTGCTCCCACTATTACTAATAAAATTGATTATGCTTATGTGGAGAGTAATAATTTTATGCATGAGACTCATGATAAGAATGCTTTATGTGATAGTTATATTGTTGAGTTTGCTCATGTTGCTACTGAAAGTTATTATGAGAGAGGAAAATATGGTTGTAGAAATTTTCATGTTACTAAAACACCTCTCTATGTGCTGAAATTTTTGAAGCTACACTTGTTTTATCTTCCTATGCTTGTTACTTTGCTCTTCATGAACTTGTTTACTTACAAGATTCCTATGCATAGGAAGCATGTTAGACTTAAATGTGTTTTGAATTTGCCTCTTGATGCTCTCTTTTGCTTCAAATACTATTTCTTGCGAGTGCATCATTAAAACTGCTGAGCCCATCTTAACGGCTATAAAGAAAGAACTTCTTGGGAGATAACCCATGTGTTATTTTGCTACAGTACTTTGTTTTATATTTGTGTCTTGGAAGTTGTTTACTACTGTAGCAACCTCTCCTTATCTTAGTTTTGTGTTTTGTTGTGCCAAGTAAAGTCTTTGATAGTAAAGTAAGTACTAGATTTGGATTACTGCGCAGAAACAGATTTCTTTGCTGTCACGAATCTGGGTCTAATTCTCTGTAGGTAACTCAGAAAATTATGCCAATTTACGTGAGTGATCCTCAGATATGTACGCAACTTTCATTCAATTTGAGCATTTTCATTTGAGCAAGTCTGGTGGCCTAATAAAATCCATCTTTACGGACTGTTCTGTTTTGACAGATTCTGCCTTTTATTTCGCATTGCCCCTTTTGCTATGTTGGATGAATTTCTTTGATCCATTAATGTCCAGTAGCTTTATGCAATGTCCAGAAGTGTTAAGAATGATTGTGTCACCTCTGAACATGTTAATTTTTATTGTCCACTAACCCTCTAATGAGTTGTTTCGAGTTTGGTGTGGAGGAAGTTTTCAAGGGTCAAGAGAGGAGGATGATATACTACGATCAAGAAGAGTGAAAAGTCTAAGCTTGGGGATGCCCCGGTGGTTCATCCCTGCATATATCAAGAAGACTCAAGCGTCTAAGCTTGGGGATGCCCAAGGCATCCCCTTCTTCATCGATAAATTATCAAGTTCCTTCTCTTGAAACTATATTTTTATTCGGTCACATCTTATGTACTTTACTTGGAGCGTCTCGTTTGTTTGTTTCTATTTTTGTTTGTGTTTGAATAAATTGGATTACATCATGCTTGTGTGGGAGAGAGACACGCTCCGCTGGTTCATATGAACACATGTGTTCTTAGCTCATAATATTCATGGCGAAGTTTCTCCTTCGTTAAATTGTTATATGGTTGGAATTGGAAAATGATACATGTAGTAATTGCTATAAATGTCTTGGGTAATGTGATACTTGGCAATTGTTGTGCTCATGTTTAAGCTCTTGCATCATATGCTTTGCACCCATTAATGAAGAAATACATAGAGCATGCTAAAATTTGGTTTGCATATTTGGTTTCTCTAAGGTCTAGATAATTTCTAGTATTGAGTTTGAACAACAAGGAAGACGGTGTAGAGTCTTATAATGTTTTCAATATGTCTTTTATGTGAGTTTTGCTGCACCGGTTCATCCTTGTGTTTGTTTCAAATAAGCCTTGCTAGCCTAAACCTTGTATCGAGAGGGAATACTTCTCATCCATCCAAAATACTTGAGCCAACCACTATGCCATTTGTGTCCACCATACCTACCTATACTACATGGTATTTTCCCGCCATTCCAAAGTAAATTGCTTGAGTGCTACCTTTAAAATTCCATCATTCACCTTTGCAATATATAGCTCATGGGACAAATAGCTTAAAACTATTGTGGTATTGAATATGTAATTATGCACTTTATCTCTTATTAAGTTGCTTGTTGTGCGATAACCATGTTTATCGGGGAACGCCATCAACTCATTGTTGAATTTCATGTGAGTTGCTATGCATGTTCGTCTTGTCCGAAGTAAGGGCGATCTACACTGAGTTGAATGGTTTGAGCATGCATATTGTGAGAGAAGAACATTGGGCCGCTAACTAAAGCCATGATTCATGGTGGAAGTTTCAGTTTTGGACAAACATCCTCAAATCTCTAATGAGAAAAGAATTAATTGTTGTCAAATGCTTAAAGCATTAAAAGAGGAGTCCATTATCTCGTTGTCTATGTTGTCCCGGTATGGATGTCTAAGTTGAGAATAATCAAAAGCGAGAAATCCAAATGCGAGCTTTCTCCTTAGACCTTTGTACAGGCGGCATAGAGGTACCCCTTTGTGAAACTTGGTTAAAGCATATGTATTGCGGTGATAATCCGTGTAGTCCAAGCTAATTAGGACAAGGTGCGGGCACTATTGGTACACTATGCATGAGGCTTGCAACTTATAAGATATAATTTACATGATGCATATGCTTTATTACTACCGTTGACAAAATTGTTTCATGTTTTCAAAATCAAAGCTCTAGCACAAATATAGCAATCGATGCTTTTCCTCTATGAGGACCATTCTTTTACTTTCATTGTTGAGTCGAGTTCACCTATTTCTCTCCATCTCAAGAAGCAAACACTTGTGTGAACTGTGCATTGATTCTTACATATTTGCATATTGCATTTGTTATATTGCTTTGCATTGACAATTATCCATGAGATATACATGTTATAAGTTGAAAGCAACCGCTGAAACTTCATCTTCCTTTGTGTTGCTTCAATACCTTTACTTTGAATTATTACTTTATGAGTTAACTCTTATGCAAGACTTATTGATGCTTGTCTTGAAGTGCTATTCATGAAAAGTCTTTGCTTTATGATTCAGTTGTTTAACCATGTCATATACATTGTTTTGATCGCTGCATTCACTACATATGCTTTACAAATAGTATGATCAAGTTTATGATGGCATGTCACTCCAGAAATTATCTTGGTTATCGTTTTACCTGCTCGGGACGAGCAGAACTAAGCTTGGGGATGCTGATACGTCTCCAACGTATCGATAATTTCTCGTGTTCCATGCCACATTATTGATGTTATCTACATGTTATATGCACACTTTATGTCATATTCGTGCATTTTCTGGAACTAACCTATTAACAAGATGCCGAAGTGCCAGTTCCTGTTTTCTGCTGTTTTTGGTTTCAGAAATCCTAGTAACGAAATATTCTCGGAATCGGACGAAATCAACGCCCAGGTTCCTATTGTAGGATAACGTTGCATAGAAAACAAAAATTTTCCTACCGCGAACACGCAATCCAAGCCAAGATGCAATCTAGAAGACGGTAGCAACGAGGGGGTATCGAGTCTCACCCTTGAAGAGATTCCAAAGCCTACAAGAGGAGGCTCTTGTTGCTGCGGTAGACGATCACTTGCCGCTTGCAAAAGCGCGTAGAAGATCTTGATCACGATCGGTTCCGGCGCCACGAACGGGCAGCACCTCCGTACTCGGTCACACGTTCGGTTGTTGATGAAGACGACGTCCACCTCCCCGTTCCAGCGGGCAGCGGAAGTAGTAGCTCCTCTTGAATCCGACAGCACGACGGCGTGGTGTCGGTGGCGGTGTAGAAGTCCGGCGGAGCTTCGCTAAGCAATCCGGGCAATATGGAGTGGAGGAGCAAAGCTAGGGTTTGGGAGGGGGTGGCCGGCCACTCTATGGGGGGCGGCCAGCTTATGGTCTTAGGGTTGGCCGGCCCCCTCCCTTGGCCCCTCATTATATAGGTGGATCCCAAGTGTTGGTGTCCAAGTCTTCGAATAAGACCCGAAACCAAAACCTTCCATAGGAGGGGGCAAACCTAGCCCAACTAGGACTCCCACCCAAAGGTGGGATTCCCACCTCCCATGTGGGGGGTGGCCGGCCCCCTATGGTGGAGTCCACTTGGGACTCCACCCCATCTAGGGCTGGCCGGCCATGGTGGTTTCTTCCGGACTTTTCTAGAACCTTCTAGAACCTTCCATAGAACCTTCCGCGACATTTTATTTCACATAAAATGACATCCTATATATGAATCTTATTCTCCGGACCATTCCGGAACTCCTCGTGACGTCCGGGATCTCATCCGGGACTCCGAACAAATATTCGAACTCCATTCCATAATTCAAGTACTACCATTTCAACATCCAACTTTAAGTGTGTCACCCTACGGTTCGAGAACCGGGGAAGTGCTCTAAGGCTTCTCCATCGACACCGCCGCCATCTCCACCGTCATCTTCATCACCGCCGTCGCTCCCATGAGGAGGAGTAGTTCTCCATCGAGGCTCGGGCTGTACCGGTAGCTATGTGGTTCATCTCTCTCCTATGCTTCATCATTAACAATCTCATGAGCTGCCTTACATGATTGAGATTCATATGATGATGCTTGTAATCTAGATGTCATTATGCTAGTCAAGTGAGTTTTACTTATGTGATTCTAGTGTCTTTCTGCCCCACGCAAGGTAGGGGCGCGACAGCTACAGGTGCAATCGTGTTGGGGTTTTCAGCTATATTTCATGGAATATTTTATTCACCGTTGAATGGCGTAGTGAAGTGCTTATTTATATCTCTTTATGATTGCAACATGTTTTGTATCACAATTTATCTATACATACCTAGTGATGGGTTATTAAAGTAGTTTTATTCCTCCTGAGAAGCAAAGGTGATGTTAAGGCAGTAACTTCGTGTTAGTACTTGGTTTGTTATGATCATGATCTCTTGTAGATTGCGAAGTTAACTATTGCTATGATAATTATTGATGCACTCATTCCTCCTACATATGCATGAAG
>NC_061508.1:350742805-350767090 GCF_022539505.1 Lolium rigidum
TTACGCAGTGGTGTTTGGTGTAATCAAAGTACCTTTCCGGTATAAGTGATTTACATGATCTCATGGTCATAAGGACTAGGTAACTATGTATCGAAAGCTTATAGCAAATAACTTAATGACGAGATCTTATGCTACGCTTAATTGGGTGTGTCCATTATATCATTCACACAATGACATAACCTTGTTATTAATAACATCCAATGTTCATGATTATGAAACTAATCATCCATTAATCAACAAGCTAGTTTAAGAGGCATACTAGGGACTTCTTGTTTGTCTACATATCACACATGTACTAATGTTTCGGTTAATACAATTCTAGCATGATATATAAACATTTATCATAAACATAAAGATATGAATAATAACCACTTTATTATTGCCTCTAGGGCATATCTCCTTCACCTATTTTACCCGGAAGCATCCAGAACACACGAGAACCGCCAGAGAAGGGGGGCAGGGCCACCACACCACACCCCGGCGCGGCCAAGGGGGGCGCCCCCAGGGTGTGGGCCCCCCGAAGCCCTCCCGCGCCGCCTCTCTCCGCCTATATAAAGCCCCTGACCTAAAAACCTCGGGGCGTTGGACGAAAACCACGTAAACCTTCCGCAGCCGCCGCCATCGCGAAGCCAAGATCCGGGGGACAGGAGTCTCTGTTCCGGCACCCCGCCGGAGCGGGGAAGTGCCCCGGAAGGCTTCTCCATCGACACCGCTGCCATCTCCACCGCCATCTTCATCACCGCCGCTGCTCCCATGAGGAGGGAGTAGTTCTCCATCGAGGCTCGGGGCTGTACCGGTAGCTATGTGGTTCATCTCTCTCCTATGTGCTTCAATACAATAATCTCATGAGCTGCCTTACATGATTGAGATTCATATGATGATGCTTGTAATCTAGATGTCATTATGCTAGTCAAGTGAGTTTTACTTATGTGATCTCCGGAGACTCCTAGTTCCACGTGTGTAAAGGTGACAGTGTGTGCACCGTGTGGGTCTCTTAGGCCATATTTCACATAATACTTACTCAATGTTGAATGGCATAGTGAGGTGCTTATTTATATCTCTTTAAGATTGCAATGTGTTTGTATCACAATTTATCTATGTGCTACTCTAGTGATGTGTTATTAAAGTAGTTTTATTCCTCCCGCACGTGTGCAAAGGTGACAAGTGTGTGCACCGTGTTAGTACTTGGTTTATGCTATGATCATGATCTCTTGTAGATTGCGAAGTTAACTATTGCTATGATAATATTGATGTGATCTATTCCTCCTACATATGCATGAAGGTGACGAGTGTGCATGCTATGCTAGTACTTGGTTTAGTTCTGTTGATCTATCTTACACTAAAGGTTACTAAAATATGAGCATTATTGTGGAGCTTGTTAACTCCGGCATTGAGGGTTCGTGTAATCCTACGCAATGTGTTCATCATCCAACGAGAGTGTAGAGTATGCATTTATCTATTCTGTTATGTGATCGATGTTGAGAGTGTCCACTAGTGAAAGTGTAATCCCTAGGCCTTGTTCCTAAATATCGCTATCGTTGTTTGTTTACCGTTTTCATCGCGTTACTACTCGCTGCATTACTACTGCTTGTTTACTTGTCCCGGGCAAAGCACTTTTACGGTGCCGTTGCTACTACTTATTCATACCACCTCGTATTTCACTATCTCTTCGCCGAACTAGTGCACCTATTAGGTGTGTTGGGGACACAAGAGACTTCTTGCTTTGTGGTTGCGGGGTTGCATGAGAGGGATATCTTTGACCTCTTCCTCCCTGAGTTCGATAAACCTTGGGTAATCCACTTAAGGGAAACTTGCTGCTGTTCTACAAACCTCTGCTCTTGGAGGCCCAACACTGTCTACAAGAATAGAAGCTCCCGTAGACATCATCCCTCAGTGTGGCAGTGTGCAGAGTTGGGAGCCGGGGCGGCGGCCCTGATCGGTGGGAACCATTTTGGTTGGCGGGCGTGCCAGTGGCTGAGGGGCTAGCCGGAAACCATGGTCGCGGGGGCGACGTGGTGGCCGGCGAGCAGCATGCGGTGGCAGCGGATCGATCGTTTCGATCCTCGGATCGGGCGGTGGCGGTGCTCTTGTGTCGTGATCTTCTTGAAGACACCGCGTTGGAGTTCACAGTGTGCGGCTCTCCGTTGGTGGTGTGGCTGAGGCGCGGTATTCGACGAGCAAGGAGCTTCGGGTGAAAACTTAAGATCTGCGGATCGGACGGTGACGACGCTCTCGTGTCGTGTTCTTCTTGAAGACATCGTCTTGGAGCTTACTGTGTTTCTTCGGATGTCGTTGGCTCTTCGTTTGGCGATCTTTGGCAAGGGCGATGGTCGATGCACAGTGGTGGTCGGCCACTGGTGGCGCTACCCACGGCGGGGAGTTCTGTTGACGGTGTGCGTGTTCGATGGCTCTCTCTAGGGTGAGCTCCGGCCCGACGTTGTTGTTCTCCGATGTCTTCTCCGAGTCTTCGTAGGCTTCGTAAGGGTCGTGATCGTTGTTCGAGTTTCCGGTTGTAACCATGTTGCCAATTCATGTGGGTTCAGCTCTTTATACCTTATCATCGTTGAGGGCGTTATTAATTTAATGTTGAGCTTTTGGCCTTTGATCTAAAAAAAAAAATGATCGTTGTCGAGCTAGTATCTCAGCAGGGACCTTCCAGACCCCAAAAAATTCTATACCATCCAAGCGCGGCATCTAAGGAAATGTCATGATTTTGTGAACACGCCAACGACAACATTACATGCATCTCATACTCCCTCTGTTCCTTTCTATAATGTCTATAGATTTTTGGTATTTGTTTTAGAATATAAGGTTGTAGCTTGGCTCTTTTTCAATTACCCCCTCTACCGGTTAACTCCCACACGACATGCGTGAAAAAAATCCATACAAAAAGAAAACAATTAATTGAGATTCCTAATACAAGATCCCAACGATTTCTTAGATTTAGGAAGTAATGTTTTTATTTCCTTAATATAACCTGGCTGCACATATATGTAGAGTTAACCAGAGAGATTTGTGGGATTTGTTATGTTAATTTAGGAAGTTACCGATTTCACCCATTTTACTCTGATCTGAAATCATTAATCTAAGGGATCTTGTGTAAAGAACACTCTTGTGCTAATTTTCGTGCCAAAAAAAACTATAAGCACTTTACAATGGAACGGAGGGAGTACAATTTAGAACCAAAATTGGTTCCACAAATCAAGGAAAAATATATTCTTCGGCGGTTTTATGTATGATCTGTTAGTGCTGCAACGAAGTAGCCATGAAAGCAGAAGATGACTGATTAACTAGACAATAAATATGCAAAAAGTGGTTGGAAAAACTGAAGTCGCTTTCGACATTGTTGGGGAAGAGGTAGGAGGTGGAGTGGCAAGTGGCGGCAACCGTGACCACAGTGGTTTCTCGAAAGCAACACGCTGGACACACTAGTGGCTGACCCGGCGGAAGCCCACATAATCTTCCCGGAGATAAGATCAAGAGCCGGACGTACGAATGGCACCACATGCTCCTGTGGCTCCTCGGCCCTATAAATCCATGGCCATTTGAGCTCTCCTCGACGAGCACGGACAAGAGTATACAGTACAGTCAAGAAGCGGAAGTACAGTAGTTTACTCCAGAGGCGGAAGTGCAGTGCTGCTTCTGATCAAGAACAGAGGACGGATCAATCGATGGCTACGTTTGCTGCTGCAACCGTGCCTCTTCCAGGCCGCATCGCCGGAGCCCGGCGGTGCGTGGCGGCGCGGGCGTCCGCGACGATGGCGCCGGCGGTGCTGGCAGGGAGGACGCACTACGAGGTGCTGGGAGTGGGCGCGGCGGCCAGCAGAGGGGAGATCAAGGCCGCGTACCGGCGCCTGGCGAGGGAGGTGCACCCGGACGCCGTCGGAGCTGGCGCCGGTGGAGACGAGGGGTTCATCCGGCTGCACGCGGCCTACGCCGCGCTCGCCGACCCCGACCAGCGCGCGCTGTACGACCGGGACGTCGGGGCGGCGATGTTCCGGCGGGCAGCGGCCGCGCCGGGGTTCCGGCGCCGGACGTGGGAGACGGACCAGTGCTGGTAGGACGGACGTGGACGGCTGCTCTGCTTTCCCCAGGCATGGGCGCGCCGCGGCGCGCGTCGCCATCGTGGACCTAGGAGGAGCCGACGCGCCGTCTGATCCGGATTAGACGGCCCAGGTCGAGCGACGCAACGCGGGATCTGCGTACACTGCGACACCGCGAGAGGCGCTTTTTAAAGATCTCTTGTGCGTTATCGTCAAAGTGCAAATATGCAAATTAGCGGTCTACTGTAAATTAATGGCTAAGTAAGGAATATGCTACTGGATCCTCTGCTATCTACTGTACTTCTTGGCCTAAGGGATTAACATATAGTACAACTAAGAGTACAATACATAGGAGGTCACTGAACTTGACTCCCTAGTTCGGTACGGTCACTATACTATGCAATACGCAAATTACAGTCATTGAATTCGCTCAATCACTTCATGGTCTCATCACTCACGTTGCCACTTCGTTTCTAGAAGCAGTGGCGTATCCTGTTTTATCTCATGTGTGACTAATACAAAACAATTAATGTTGCCAGGACACACCAGAATTTGTAGGCAAACATCCTGGTGTATTATTCACTCGAGTAGTAGTGTAGCTTGTACGTGGGTTCAATTCTTGTAATTGGATAGATGCTCCTCCTGATTTTCTTTTGAATTTGTTAACGAACAATATAATTTTATTCCATAATCAATAAATCTTGCGTTCCCCTAAAAAAAAGCTTGTACGTGGGTTGGTTTTTTCATTGGCTAATAGCACTGGCTTGGCCAGAGGGGTGAAGAATCTCAGGTAGATTTTGGCGAGTTGATTTCATTGTGTGAGCAGAGACCTTTGCCAGCAAGAATGGCTCCTAATGGGGTTCGTTGTCGACGTTGCGTGAGCTGCATGCAGGTTGGAGGTTAGGGAAAGACGATGATGTCGGTGGGTGGAGTGAGAGACCCAGAGTTGATTGAATAAAATTTGTCTCGTTTATACTTGAGGCGATCCACTGCACAATTGTTTGGTGTGTGCATCGTTGGAAGTTGGAAGTTGTTAACATTTGAAACGAACATGGGAGAGTTTCCTAGATCATTTTAGTGCTACTAGTTTCCTTGAGATATGAAGAGCTATCGAAGCAGTCATGATATGGAGTAAAACCAGTACTACTCAAACTTCGGGCTGTGCATTTTTGTACTGCCAGACGCATAAGGAACTAGCTAGAAGGGACTTGTCTTCTTCCCTATTTGACTAAACTGCAAAAATTACATCCAGCTGATGATAGTTGACGTGGAGCAGTTTGGACTAATTGGTCTTAATTATCAACGCTACGCAGGTTGTGGTACCACCGGTGCACCTTTTGCAAATTGCGGGTCTAAAAATGCTCCTTTGATGCAAGTTGTTGGATGAATAGTGTATATAACTCGATGTGATTTCCCTTTTTCGTGATGGCCCCAGGCAGCGAAATGTGCTACCGCCAGGGTTGTGGTAATATTTGGTTTTGATCTTGTTACCGAAAAATGAAATCACTTGGTCGGACTGAGCATACCATGAGCCTATAATTTGGCTGACCACTTTGTAGTCATGTCCATATAAATATTCCTGTGATAATCTAGGCTTATTGATACTTTATCTACTACCTCAGTTTATAAATAAATATCTGAGATTTATCTAAATCTTGATGTATCTAGATGCTATTTGGTATTTAGATACATCCAGATTTTGAAAAACCTCATACATCTATTTATAGACGGAGGGTATTAAAAATGCACGAGCTAATCTGGGAAAACAAACTACACGTTTGGTTTGTTGAAACGGGCAGACTAGATTAACCTGCCTGTACTTCCTGGCCTTTTTTAAACGCCCTCCACAAGGCAAGAAGGGCCGCACTGAGCAAAGCCCATGCATATACACGCGCGCTGCACGCATGGAGTAATTCTTCCCCGTGCTTAACTAATTAACTCCATCATCATTAATAGTCCCACCTCGCTAACACGCAGAGCCATAAACTGGTTTAAATAGCCACATCTCCTTATCGTTAGCAGCCGGGCGTGGTCGTTCTCGCTTGTCACTCCAGCAACGGAGGGCTAAAGAGTTGGTTAGTGTGTGTCGTGAGCTTGAAGCCCATGCGAAAGTAGTGCGAGGCCGGACAAGGCGGCCGCCCTGAAACAATTCGGGGTATACCTACACGCACTCATCTGGTTGGGCCCATTTCCTCGCAGGCCGGAGGAATGTGCCCGCTCCGCCACTGGGCGAGCGATACCAGCCTTTGGCCATCAGGTCCGGCCCAATAAGCGGAACAGGCTAGCATGGTGCGTGGGGTTACAATCCTCCGCCCAAAGCCCAACGATTCCTGGTGGTTTCCACGGAGATACCCGGCCCGGCAGAGGGTTACGTGAGCAAAAGGGGCTCTCAAAACGTCAAATGAGTTGACGGAATGAGCCCGCTCCGTGGCGCATGGGTTCGCTTACAATCCACCTAACCAACTCTTTTGCTTTTTTTATATCTACATCGTGTTTCATGAATAATATCGTATTGTCAGCATATTATGGGATGTACACTATATTAAATAGAAGAGGGGTCGTCTTGCCTCAGCCCCTTTCTAGTTTTGAAATAGTGGTTTCTGGCTAATATCATTATTGACCTTAATCCCAATAGAACCTCCTCCAACAACTGCGTCGCCTCAGTCTGGTGCAAACCCTTTCATACACAACGTCTGCTGGAGAAAAAATCATTTAACTTTGTCGTAGGCTTTCTCGAAATCGATTTTAAAGAGGACTTCGTCCGTTTTCTTCCAATGAAGCTCATAGATAGTTTCATGCAATACCACAACTCCCTCCAAAATATGGTCCAGGCATGAATGCAGTTTGAGTAGGCCTAATAACTTTTGGAGCTATCCCGTTATTCTATTTGTGTGTACATAATAATTAATTCCCCATTTTATTATGTTGCCTGGCCGCGTTGAAACAGGTGCCAATGGAGAAGACGAAACAGCCCTAGCGTCAATGTGGTTAGCTAAATTAGAATCTGATTGGTAGCGTACGTAAGGAAGCAAAATTATGCTGAACCTGTCAAAGATTGTGTCCCATCAGTATTGCCTCATTGGTTCAGTCATGCAAGCGCTGTAGCGCACATGAGAGCAAGTACAACAATGCCTACTCAGCAGGCTCTAACCATTGCCACGTCATTAAACTCCTAGGTGGAAGAGAGAGAAAAGATGAGAGAGAGGAGAGCCGGCGCTTGAGGTATCGCCCGGCTCTATCACATCTTCCAAGAAAAAGGTGCTTGCATGCAGCCTTGGCCCAATAATAACCCTACATTAAGTAATTTAATTGTAATTAAAACCCAATTAACAGCTATCTAATAGCCAGCCTATTATATGGGTGGGCTTTTTGTTGACTCTAGAATGATGTGGCATGGCTATATAGCCGGTATTACCTTCTCTTATTAATCTTGCTCTGAGATGACGTACTTAAGTATGTGGATATTGGATGTTGCGTCGCCAGTAGTTTAACCCTGATCTCGGTAATAACGGTTTAATTATCATAATTTTGGTACTTCCTCCATCTCAGTTTAACAGGCACGCACGCAGTTCAAGGCAAACTTTGGCCATTGATTTGGTCCACAAAATATAATTTTTTTATCTATAAAATCTATATCATTAGATTCGTATGCAAAAAACCTTTCCAATGATATAATTTTTGTGACATATATTTCATATTTTATTGACCAAAATGATGGTCAAACCAATTTCTTAAACTACGTGCGTGCCTGTTAAACTGAGACGGAGGGAGTAGTAACACGCAGTTAATGTTGTTCTGTTGCATCCATTGATCCATATTTGAACATTTTCTCTTGAAGCTGGAGTTGTTAAAATTCCAGTTGTTGCCCGCGAAAATAAAATAAAATTCCAATTGTTAATTAAGCTTGTACTGGCCAAATAATTGAGAACCAACCGTAAATAAATTAATTTGCAATGACCAGCCGGCCTGCGGGGTTCACTGTAACGAACAGCTGCGGCCGGGCATCCTCCAACAATGGCGTCTCACCAATCGCCACTCCTCACCTCGCCGATGCCGGTCCGGCCCCCCCGAGGCTCATTTTTTCCATTCTTTTTGGCAGTCAATATACTATCTAGGGCGAAGCTATTGTTGCTTCTCATTAGCCTAGCATATTATCCGGTGTCAAGAAGACTTGGTAAAGGAAACGTCAAATAATACCAGTGGCGAACTGATGAGCCCTCACTCGCCAAGTGTGTATCTAGAAGAAGCTGCAATGGGTTCTCCAATAAGAACACGAAGTGCCAGCTGATCGATCAGCCGACCTGTTCTTGTTGGCCCGGGCTAAAACCCCAACAAGAAGGAGCTTAGTTAGTTAATTAATCAGTGGAGCCACAAAAGAACTGCCCCTTGTCTCCACGCTCCCGTCTCTCTATAAATTCAATAATTCGGGATGCGGGGAAGTCCGTCCGCACGTGACGGTTTCGTGCCGCTTCTGGCGATTTCCAGGCGACTCTAAGCGCTCGAGTTCGGCGAACTCTGCCGAGTGATTCCAAACCAAATCCACGATCCTCACAAGTCCAAATCCACGAATCCCACTCACCCAAATCCATCCCAAAATCCAGAGAGTAGATCTCCAAGCTCGCCTTCCCCTTTCCCCTAGAGATTGAGCAGAAGTGAAGGCAGGCGAGGAGGAAGAGGCTCAAGGGGACTTTGACGGCGGGCGAAAATCCAGCGTCCCCCTCCAGAAAGAACCTTCAAATCGAAGGGAAGAAGGAGGTGTAAGTAGCAGCGACGAAGCAAAAGGCGAAGAGGCAGGGCGGAGCCGGGAGTTTGACCGAGGCCTGCGGAGCTGCTGGCGAGAAGGTGCTCTTGCACTGGAAGCTAAGCAGGAAGAAGCAACAATGGAGGACCAGAGAGCAGCTGTTTTAGAAGGAGTGGAAGGGAAACTCAAGAACTTGAAGCTCTCAGAGGCAGAGAAGAAAAGCATCAAGATAGGAAGAAAGCAAGCTTGTGCTCCATCCATCGGGAAACTTCAAGCTGTTGGTAAGATCCTATCAGACAAACCTGCGAAAGTAGATTATGTTAAAAAAACCTTAGGAGAGATCTGGAGTCCTTTCTCAGGAGTAGAATGTAAAGACATGGGTAGGAACAGATTCCTATTTTCCTTTGACGATGAAACAAGCAGGAAGAAAGCTCTGAACAATGGCCCATGGGACTTCAATGGTAGTCTGATTGTCATGGAAAAATTCATGCCGAACAAAACCATCAATGATTATGCTTTCAAACATATTCCAATTTGGGTCAGAGCATTTGGCATACCAATGGGAATGATGAATATGGAGACAGGAAAATTAATAGGAGAACAGATAGGAGAATTCATAGAAGTCGATCTTGATGAAGATGGAGAAGCCATGGGGGAATACTTACGCATAAAAATAAGAATGGACATTACAGTTCCGCTAATGAGGTTCACTACCCTAGAAATTGAAGATGATGACGAGGAGGGCTACCAGATGAATGCAGAGGGGATAAAAGGAACAGAGGAAAAAATAGTAACTCTGAAATATGAGCACCTACCAGATTTCTGTTACAGATGTGGCTTCCTAGGTCACACGGAAAGATATTGCCTAGCAAATGAAGGGAGAGATGGAGGAAGACAGTTTGGTCCATGGCTACGAGCAATTATTGTGAGAGGAAGCCCAAGGGAAGATAGGGGAAGAAGGTCAGGTGAAAAAAGCAACTTCTGGTCAACAAGAAGTGCAGGAAGCAATGGAAGCACTCAGGGGAGCGACGGACCATCCTGGAGGAAAGATGCATCCAATATTGGGAAGGAAGGCAAAACGGGAGAAAAGGAAAATAAAGAAGTTACAAACCCACGAAAATCCAGTCCAGAATCCCTGAGCGCAGATAGTAGAGGAAATGAGCTCTTGCTAGAAGGAAGGATGCATGCAGCAGAACTAAGTGAGAAAGAAACAAAAACAGTGTTAGAAGAGGAGGCACAGGTGACGAAGACGAATAAACCTCTGCAAGCAACAGGAGACGAGAGGAATAAAAGGGAAAATAAAAATGGCCAAGGTACCTTCAAACGCATCAGCAGGACAAAGAGCAACACACAACAGAAGCAAGACCCTGAAAGGGAACCTGAGTTGAAGAAAAGGAATGCGGAGGAAATGGAAATAGATGGTGAAAACGAAATGACAAAGAAGGCAAGAATGGAAGTAGATGAAGAAAGTCTTAAGGCTGAAGAAGATGGAGCTGGCAAAAACCCTCCTTCAAGTAGCGCTGGGCTGCATGGACAGCCCGGCGGAACCCAATGAGACTCGGTGCTTGGAACTGCCGGGGAATGGGTAATGGCCCGGCAGTTCGAGGGCTTCTGGATTTCCAGAAGCAGGAGGACCCAGACGTTCTTTTTTTATGCGAAACCAAAATGGTGAAATCAAATTTACATAAATTTAAAAGACTCTTAGGCATGTATGGGATGGTGGCCAGGGACTGTGAGGGCAAAAGTGGAGGTGTTGTAATGTTCTGGAAGAAAGAAATCAATGTCAAATTATGCAGCTACTCTAGGTACCATATTGATGTGCAAATTGAGGAGGAAGATAGATTCAGGTGGAGATTCACTGGAGTATATGGGGAACCAGCAGTGGAAAAAAGGGATATTACATGGAGGCTTCTACGCATCCTAAGCAGGCATAACAATCTTCCCTGGTTATGCATGGGGGATTTCAACGAAATCTTGTATAACCATGAGAAGAAAGGAGGTGCTCCGAGGCCACAAAACCAAATGGAGAAATTCAGATGGGCAATTGAAGAGTGTGAACTAAAGGACCTAGGCTTCAGCGGTGACAAATTCACATGGAGAAATAATAGCGGCGATCCGAGAAAATTTGTCAAAGAAAGACTTGACCGGGCGCTTGGATCAAGGAGCTGGTGTAACAGATTCCCAAACTACAGAGTCTACAATTGTGACCAGAGACACTCAGATCACAAACCAATTCTAGTAACAGTTGGGGAAGGAAAGATATTTAACTATATATATGAGGGGACAAGACCTTTCAGATTTGAGGCCAAGTGGCTCCAAGAAGAAGGATGTGAAGAAATCGTGAAAGAAGCGTGGGAAAATGCAGGAGTATCCACTGGTAGCAACCTTATGGAGGGACTAACAAAAATAGCAGCTAATCTCAAAGAATGGGACTTGAATGTCCTGGGTGATCTCCAGAAAAGAATAAAACAAATAAAAAAGGAGCTCGAGCGAGTGAGGAGGAGCGACATAAATCCAGCAAATGTGGCTCGAGAACACTTATTAAAGGAGAAATTGAGAAAGCTTGAAGACCAGTTGGACACCTCCTGGAGACAGCGAGCCCACGTTAGATGGTTACAAAAAGGAGACAAAAACACATCATACTTCCATGCCTTTGCATCGGAAAGGAAAAAAAGGAATAAAATTGAGAAGCTTCAAAGAGAAGACGACGAGTGGGTGAGCGACAAGGAGCAACTCAAAAATCATATTGCAGAGTACTTCTATAACCTGTTCTCATCATCAGCGGGGCAGAATATAGAAGAAATACTGCAAGTGGTTCCTACAAAGGTGAACTCGGGAATGAATGAAATACTATGTGCAGAATACACCAAGGAGGAGATCAAAGATGCACTTGACAATATTGGAGACCTGAAGGCCCCAGGACCAGATGGGATGCCATCCATTTTCTACAAAAGATTCTGGAATATAGTAGGTGACCAAGTAACCCAAGAAGCTCTGAATGTGTTGAAGGGAGGAGCAATGCCAGCAGATTGGAACAACACCTTGGTTGTTCTCATACCAAAGACAAAAAAACCCAGGAACCTTAAAGAACTGAGACCAATCAGCCTATGCAATGTTATATACAAGGTGGTGGCTAAGGTAATCACAAATAGACTTAAGTGTATCCTCCCCAACATTATATCGCATAATCAAAGTGCTTTCGTCCCAGGGCGAATTATTTCAGATAATATTTTGTTAGCATATGAATTGACACACTATTTGCAGAACAAGAGGACCGGTGGACCAGGTTATGCAGCACTCAAACTAGACATGAGTAAAGCATATGATAGAATGGAATGGGGTTTCCTCAAAGGTATGCTTATCAAACTTGGCTTTAGGAGGAAATGGGTGGAATTAATAATGAATTGTGTTTCCACAGTGAGATATCGAATCAAAGTCAATGACGAAGTAACTGAGATGATCACTCCTCAACGTGGATTGAGACAAGGAGACCCATTATCTCCTTATCTCTTCCTCTTATGCGCAGAAGGCTTCTCCGCAATGCTGCATCAAGCAGAATTAGAGGGCAAGCTGAAAGGTATCAAAATATGTAAAAATTCACCTAGTGTAAGCCACCTCCTTTTTGCTGACGACTCACTCTTATTGATAGAAGCGGAAGAGGGTAATGCAAGAGAAGTACAACGGATTCTAAATGTGTATGAAAGATGCTCAGGACAAATGATCAATAAGGAGAAGTCATGTGTCCTTTTCAGCAAGAATACCAAACAAGAAAAGAGGGAAGAAGTGAAATCAATCCTCAACATCAACAAGGAAGGGCACTCAGGAAAGTACCTTGGCCTCCCAGTATACATTGGCAAATCCAAAAGCAAAACTTTTGCCTATCTAAAAGAGAGAATATGGAGGCGCATCCAAGGCTGGAAGGAAAAACTACTGTCCAAGGCAGGAAAAGAAATCCTTATCAAAGCAGTGGCACAAGCTGTTCCAGTCTATGCTATGGCCTGCTTTGATCTCACAAAAAGCTTCTGTGACCAAGTCAGTACCTTGATTTGCAGGTACTGGTGGAGTCAGATGGAGAAGGATAATGGAATGCATTGGGTAAGCTGGGAGAGAATGACCCTACCCAAGAGTGATGGCGGGTTGGGCTTCAGAAACTTACACCACTTCAACATGGCTATGCTAGCAAGACAGGCATGGAGGCTGCTAAACAACCCTGAAGCGCTTGTTACGAAAGTACTATCAGCTAAATACTTCCCAGACGGACAGATCCTGAACTCCAAGCCAGCGAGAGGCATGTCTTACACATGGAGAAGCATACTAAAAGGAATTGATTTGTTGAACAAAGGAATAATCTGGAGGGTGGGGAAAGGAAATAGGATTAACATATGGAACGACCCATGGATCCCGAGGGGAATAACAAGGAGAGTTATCTCCAGGAAGAAAAGAAACATAATGAACATGGTCCAAGACCTCATTGATCCGGTTACCAATACTTGGGATGTCCAGTTGCTAAACCAAACCCTTGAAAAGGAGGATGTCCAAGCCATACTCCAAATACCGGTCTTTGATCAATTTCAGGACTTCCCAGCATGGTACTATGACAAGAAAGGAATGTTTACTGTCAAGTCAGCATATAAAGTAGCAAGGGACTGGGAAGCTCACAACTCCATACATGGCAAACCATCAATCTCAGGGAATGACCAACAAGTGCATAGTAACCAGTGGAAGAAAATGTGGGCTCTACCTCTTCCTAACAAGATCTTACATTTCTTGTGGAGGTTGACCACAAATAGCCTTCCTCTTCGAATGAACCAAAAAAGAAGGGGGATGGAGGTTGACACAATATGCCCGTTATGTCTTAGATTAAACGAAGATGGAGGTCACCTTTTCTTCAAATGCAAAATGGTCAAGCAAATATGGAGGCAACTTCTAATGGAAAAGACAAGAATCAAACTCAGTGAATGCCCAAATGCGATGCTCCTACTGGAATCCATCCTCAGTTTAGAGGAAGAGGAGAAACTCCTAACATGCTGTACGCTTTGGATCTGGTGGGCGGAAAGGAACAAAGCCAATTCAGGTAATAAGGTGAGAAAGCCTCAACAAATAGTTTCCTCAATTATTTCCCATACTACAGAATATAAAGCTTTGGGCAAAAAAGAACAAAATCTAAAGAACCAAGAGCCACCCAAGTGGTCGTTACCTATGCATAATTATGTCAAAATTAACACAGATGGTGCATATAGGGAATCCTCAAGAACAGGAGGATGGGGAT
Source organism: Lolium rigidum (assembly GCF_022539505.1). NCBI lineage: Eukaryota > Viridiplantae > Streptophyta > Magnoliopsida > Poales > Poaceae > Lolium > Lolium rigidum. The sequence continues at coordinate 350,756,859 of NC_061508.1, forward strand.
TTATAATGAGAAATGACCAAGGATTCCCTGTCGCGGCTGGATGTGGGCATATTCAAGTAGCAGGTTCTGCCATGCAAGCCGAAGCCATTGCTATACTTCAGGCCGTTAAAATCACATCCCAGATCGGATGCAACCGAGCCCAACTGGAAATGGACGCTATCAACCTGAAGAAAGCCATCACGTCAAAGGACTACGACCTGTCGCCGTTAGGGCCTCTCTTTAAAGAAATAAAGGCTCTAATATGTAATGTCTATGATGATGTAAAAGTCTCTACTTGTAATAGAACATGTAATAAGATAGCACATGAACTTGCAGCGCGAGGCGCTCTGTTGGGTGATGGCAATCAGGAGATTTGGATTGCTGATCTACCCCAGTATGTAATCGAACTATGTGCTGACAATATGTCCAGCACCTTAGTTTAATGGAATACAGCAGTGTTCCTTTCAAAAAAAAAAAAAATTCGGGATGCATCATCGATTCATCGTCAATAGCTAGCTAGCTAGGATCACGCTGAATCTCAGTTACTTTATCTACGTCGGCAATGGTGTCTCAGCCGCACGCACTGGTGATCCCGTACCCCGCGCAGGGCCACGTGATCCCGCTGCTGGAGGTTGCTCACGCGCTGGCCGACAGGGGCTTCGCTGTCACCTTCGTCAACACCGAGTTCATCCATGCCCGCGTCGTTGCCGCCGGCGCCGGGTTAGAGGACGGCGGCCGGGTCCGGTTTGTGGCCGTGCCGGACGGCATGCCCCCCGGGGACGACCGGGCCGACCTGGTGAAGCTCACCATTCTCATGGAAGCCCACATGGCTCCGCGGGTGGAGGAGCTTGTCCTCGCCAGTGGCGAGGGAGGCGGGAATGGAGGGAAGATCACGTGCATGGTCACGGACTACAACCTCGGGGCGTGGGCGCTGGACATCGCGCGGAGGACCGGGATCCGGTCGGCGGCCGTGTGGCCGGCGTCGGCCGCCGTCTTGGCGACACTGCTCAGCTATGACAAGCTTATCAGGGACAACATCATCGACGCCGAATTTCTAATGATATACTACGCGCGGGTAGGCCTATATATACTCTCTCTACGTAGTGTAGCTGAATTTTCTTACATCTAGATCTAGGTTTGTCTTAGTTACATTTACCGATTAATCAGCCGTCTGTGTCTTCGCAGGATCTGCACTAGGTGAAGAGACTTTCCAGCTGAGCTCCGACATGCCTCCCATGCGCAGCGCCCACCTCGCATGGAATTGCGTGGGCGAAAACGACCAGCAGGCGGCCTTCTTCCAGTACATCGTCGCGGGTGCCCGGGCAGTCGAACACTGCGACTTCGTCATCTGCAACTCCTTCCAAGACGCGGAGCCGGCAGCCTTCTCGCTCTTCCCTAACGTCCTCCCCATTGGCCCGCTCCTCACCGGCGAACGCAGCGGCAAGGCCGTCGGCCACTTCTGGAAGCCGGAGGACGAGGAGTCCATGTCCTGGCTCGACGCGCAGCCGGCGAAATCCGTCGTGTACGTTGCATTCGGCAGCTTCACGATGTTCGACCGGCGCCAGTTCGAGGAGCTCGCCCTGGGGCTCGAGCTCTCGGGCCTGTCATTCTTGTGGGTGGTGCGCCCCGACATTCTCCAGGGCGGCGCCGTGCACGAATACCCTGAGGGCTTCCTGGACCGCGTGTGTGGCGCCGGTGGCCGAGGCAAGCTCGTCGCGTGGTCGCCTCAGCAGCGCGTGCTGGCGCACCCGGCGGTGGCATGCTTCGTGTCGCACTGCGGATGGAACTCCACCATGGAGGGCGTCCGGAACGGCGTTCCTTTCATCGCGTGGCCCTACTTCGCGGACCAGTTCGTGAACCAGGTGTACATCTCCGACGTCTGGAAGGTCGGCCTTAAGGCTGTCGCCGATAAGTCCGGAGTGATCACGAAGGAGCACATCGCCGGCCTGCTGGAGGAGCTCAAGGGGGACGCCGGGATGAGAGAGAGAGTGGAGGCCTTGAAGAAGGCGGCGCATGAGAGCATTCAATCTGGGGGATCCTCACATGGAAACTTTGATACTTTTGCAGAGGGCATGAAGAAAGCATGATAGACAGAACTGCTGTACTACCTAATATAAGAGCATCTCTAGCCCCAAATCGCCTTATTTAGTGCCTCCACACGCATTTTGGAGGCGAATATGCTGTTATGCGGGCTGCGTTTGGAGTGTGTGGACTACGTGACCGTTTTACGGCCCGCAACCAAAACCGCAAACATGGGGTTTATCCAAATCATCTGATAATTATCATATGTAGAAACATAATCATGCAAAATAAATTGTTCAAAGTACTCAATCATACGCGCATCAACCGGCTCCGGCAGCGCCGTCATCATCGACGCCTTCAAGGAAGTCATCGACGACATCTTCGCAGTGAGTGGCTTCTTCACAGCCTTCTTTGCCGCCTTCTTCGGCGCCGCCGCCGACACCTTGCTGCTCCACCGCTTCACCCACTTGGCCGGAGCAGGAGGGTCAGCTGCAGCGGGAGGCATGGGGACGACGTACTGCCCCAGCCGCATCCACTTTCCTGGAGCAACAGCAGCGGGAGGCGCGTCGACCATGGCGCCTTCGGTGGCGGCTGCCGTGGCGGCGCTGGATCCATATGCGGTCGGTGGAGCTGGTCCGTCCGGCGCGGCATGGTCCAGGAGCAGCGGGTTGATTGCATCCATGTCGGTCCCCCGCGTTGGCCCGGGGGCTGCGGTGGCCGGAGATGGCTGGGAGCAGCGAAATCGGGAGCGGTAGGTGGGGCGGAAGCGGGAATGTGCGAGCTGAAAGTTCCTTCGCGCCAACGCGGGGGAGAAGATGGGATTCGCCCTCGCACAACCTCTCCAACCCTGGAAGTTGGGGTTTTCGCGGTGCGAATCGGAGCGGCCCGGAATTTATTTTGAAAATGGAAGTCCGGTGCGGGATCTAAACGGTCCCTTTCTTCGGATCCGAACCGAAAATCGGAGGTTATTATGCGGATGAGGGTCAGATGGGGATATGTTAGAGATGCTCTAAAAGATCAGCCATATACCTGCGTGTTGCCATGGAACAAGAAAAGGAAAATAGATATAGGGAGTGACTACACAACAGCTGTATGTTTTCCAATTTAGGAACAGACACTTTTTCATAACCAATCAGAAAATGACATGTGTACTCCTCAAAACTCAATGAAAATGATTCAGTTAAAAAAAGTGTCTGTTTTCAGGCACGGGAACAGACAGATTTTCTACAGTGAACGTTCAGTCTGCGTTTCTGAATTTTGAGTCCACGTTGAGTTCTAACAGCTCATTTTCTCAGCCTAGGTTGATTCATCGATGTAAGACCAGATCATGCAACCTGAGGCACAGAACAAGTGAAAGCACAAAACCCAGAACATGCAACCCACGTAAGCCCATAACATATTAACATCTGATCGACCTTCTTATCCAGGAAGCAAAACACCACACGAGCTCAACCGCTCCCCCCTCACAAAAGCTGCTGATGTTCCTTCTGGAAGATCAAGATCAAGAAACTCCCACAGCAAAACTGGAGAGAAAAGACAAGGAAGAATCAGATCTAGCACTGCAAGCACCAAAGAAGAAGAAAAACAAGAAAGTTCTGCAAGAAAACCTACTCGTACTTCAAATTGGAGAATCTCTGCAGTCCGAAAAGTGTTCCTGAACTCCCTTTGATGTGAAACAAGAACTTCGTTCTGTCAGATTCAGACCTACTAGCAGATGTAAAAACTATGCGTTCAAAAACAAATGCCTTGAAGGTTGGAGTTACACACCTGTATTAACGCATGCTTTTCTGTACTCTTACTAAGCTGTTCCTAGAACACACTACATACAATCTATTCCCATCCTCCCGCAAAATAAGTGCAAAACTGAACTAAAACAGAAGGAAACCCACTCTTTTAGTATAGCCAGATGGTAAAGCACCGCGAAATTATGAAAAAACCAAGCTAACTAGCATTTGCCAGTGAACACCATCAGCAAGTTCATCAAAATAATGTTGTCCCTCTAGTGTAAGTTCCCAGCTGAGCCCGACACATAATTGAAGGACAAACTGAACATATAGTAGCCACCCTGTATTCACATACTTCCTCATCTTGAAAAGAAAAACATACATGACAAAGAGTGAAAATAAACTCCTTCCTGAAGTAAACTAATAACCAAACTAGACATGATGGTAAGTGACATGATACTGCTCCACCTATCTTACCCAATTTCCCGCTAACTCATATGATGCTGCCCCACCAAACTTACCAGTTTGCCGCTCACTAACATGATGCTGCTCCAACCACCTTTGTCCAGGCATGAGCAAACACTGCACTACTTGGAGACTGAAGAAAAAGAAATAGAGGGAAAACTGAACACTTAAGCCTAAGCAACTAAGTTGTAGAACGATAATAAAGAAAGAGCCACTGAAGATTATAGAATTAACACATACTTAGAAGAAATAATACGATCGACAATTTAGAGGCTGAGTACTGAGAGGTTATATTGAGAAAAAAACTGAACAATAGTTAAAACTGAAAATACACTGAAGAAATAGAAATGAGGAAATATTTGCTAAGCCGAGAGACTAAAAATGATTTTACCGAGAGAAAACATACTAAGCAAATACAACCTCTCAACTAAAAAGAGAGAATGAGGACTCAAGAAAGATACACAGAAGAAAGACAAGTCAAAGTTTGTACTATGAACCTTTGATCAATGAACTTTCTAATAGAATGATAAGTCAAAGTTTTACCCAACACTAATGGAGACACTAGACTTGCTAAAAACTAGGGATAAAAACTTACTGAAGAAAGAGGGATTAAAAGAGAAAGAAAAAAAGAGAGAAACAAGAAACTGGAGACTAAACATGTTGCATGAAAACTGACCATAACCCGAAACAGGACAAATAAACAGTCAAGCCTGCAAAACTTTGTTTACACGAGCCCGACACTTGGCATCACTAGAAGGACTAACATGGAAAACTGAATAATACTGAAGATTGAATACTGAACAAATGAACTACAATTTTAGGGTAAGTTAATAAGGAACTAAGGAATTAAAGATAAAAAACAAAGAGATAGTTCCCCGAGAAACTGAGAAATGATGAAGAACATGACTGAAGAATGAGACACATAAGACTGAAGAAAAAAAAATTGAAGCCAACGAAAAGTTAAAAACTGAAAGAATAAGACAACAAGACTGAATATGAGAGTAAAGAAATGATGACTGAAGGAATGATAAGACATGAAAATGGGCAGATTCAAAATGACATTGAATTTAGGACGGTTTTGATAACTAACTGAATAACCAAGGGACATAGAACTAAACGAAAAAATTGTGAGACTGAAAAACTGAAAGAAAGAACTAACTGAGAGAAGACAAATAAGACGAATGAAGAGGGTATAAAATGTTAAAGACTGAACAAAGAGTAATTAAAAAAAATGTACTGTACTGAAAAAACTTATATACTCAAGAAATTCGGAGAAACCTCCGAAGATTGAAATTTCAGAAACTGAAAACTAATAAGAAGAACTCAGATATTGAAAAGCTGACAAAAATCAAGAAACAAAAATATGAAGCTACGAAATATATGCTCAAATAATGAGGTAAACTGAAAACATGAGAGTCTGAATTAATAAAATAATAAGAGAGATCGAGAGGAAACAAAAATGAAATCGAAGGACATATATGACGAGAAAAAGTATACGAGATGCGAAAAAGATGAAAAAATGATATATGAGAAAAGTGACCCCTCCTTTACTCGGGCTTAGAGCCGGCTATCAAAATTAAGCACGGCTTAACTGTCTGATAGGTGGAGTTAACCACCATAAACTTGAAAAGGAAAAAAGGAGAAATACAAACAACTTGACAATTTACTATTTTAATACAGAGAAAATGTCTTAAGATTGCTGATACAAATTCAAAAACCACAAAACAACTAAGTTTGGAAAGCTAAGAAAATAACTGATCAATCAAAATATAAATATCAGTAGCAGCACAACATTTGCATTGCAAAACTCATTATTCAAGTTTGGGGTATACTCATTTCTGGAAAAAACATTCACACTCACAGAAAATATATACCCTAAAATAAAAACAAAAAGTAAATTAAATATCTGGCAATATACTAAAAACTAACTAGACACTATTTATCTAGCGCCGCACGCCTACAGGAGATCCTGTTTGGTCATGTACTGCAGGGTCTATATGTGCGTGCATGCGAATTTCTTCATGACTGAACCAGTTTCATTCTTGGTGATAGCAATATGCTGGTAACAAGCTCAACACGCGAAGTTCCTGCCACTTACAAATGTACACATGTATGTGTTTGTACAGATCACTAGCAGCCTAGACCAGTCAGCGAGTACAATACCTAGCTAGCTAGAGTGACCAAGTTTTGAGATACAGTCCACCAAACCCAAGTTCGGTTATCGAATGCAAACAGTTCCACTGAGAACTGCAAACAATCTGGGCAAGTGATGGTACACCACTTTATTTGTATATACAGGTGATAGAACCTGCCAAGGAACCAATTTAATTCTTGATCACACCGAACGATGATGCCACAGGGGAACCAAAACCAAAAAAAACCAAACAACCTAAACTTTCAGACAACTCGGCCTAATTATAAACTGAACTGATGGAAGGAGAAAACCGGAAACGACACTGTACATTCAACTTATGGATTCGCTAGCTACTAGTTAGCTAACTAGTCTCTCCCTCTCTTTATGCGGTGCTATATAGTGGCAGCAGAGCTACCATAATTCCAGGAAGAAATGTGCTGATCACTTCAACAACACCAGGCAAGGGTAGGCAAGTCTTTCATCAATACCAAAAACGATTTCTTCACAAGAGCAGTTACATTCAGCTACAAAATCTGGAAATCTTCTTCCTGATCAATCCGGTATATATATAAATTAATTCAATAGTTCTATGGAACAATTGCTTATATGGAAAGTAAGAGCACGAGCCCACACATCACCAGAAGGATACAGAACAGAAAGAATCAACACAAAAGACTCACTACCTTGAATAATCACATACCACTAAGCGATTTAAGAGATTCCCGCACCACAACTACAAATATTGAGACCTGGAAAATGATAAATGATGAGAAATAAGGGGGGAAGTTCACTACATCGTGCTCGCGGCGACAAAACAACTGGCCGACGACACCCATCACAATGCACATATCATCACCATAACCTGGAACCTATCATACTAAACCTGCACAAAAAAACTTAAACCCTAACAAATCCAAAACCGGAACTAATCGTCTCCATACCCTGAAAATAAACATACGAGCAAAGCATCATCACCACGAGAGCACAAAAAAGCATCACGGATACTGAGCCCCTAATTTAGAACAAACAACCCTAAACAACCAATGAAGCACTACCCGTATATCTGGTTAGCTACCTCCAACTACAAATCAACATCACCATCTGCATCAAGCTTCAGAACAATGAACAAATGCAGGACAAAACTACCTAAACGCCCAAAAAACCGAGCACTACAACAACATGTGCAGCTCTACCTTCACATACGAAGCATCAACATCTTATGCGGCTCCAAACAATCACGAACGGTCAAAAATAGTCACAAAATAAGACAAAATAGACTCTCGTGACCTTGTTGGCTGCATACCACCCACCAGGATAAGAGAACAGAGAAGACATAGGAAATGAAGGCAGAGGATTACGCATCTCGCCGGTAGCGCACACGCCTTCCGCGCTAGTGAATCGCTGACCTCTTCTCTGCTGGACGGAGAAGGACGCGAGCAACAACTCTCCCCATCGCCATTAGCGCGGGATGCGGCGCCGCTGCACTCCCCGTCTGGAGCAGCAGAACCCCTCCAATGCCGGCCGAGCAGGATGCGGCGCCGCAGCACTCCCCGTCTGGAGAAGCAGAACCCCTCCGATGCAGGCCGAGCAGGATGTGGCCCCGCCATAGCCACCGTCCCCTCCGCCGCCGGCAGCCGCAGCCTTCGCCATGTTTCTGCCTCCTCACAAGACCAACACTGAGACAGAGCTTCGGTGCCTCGGTGGCTCTCAGACAGATAACGAGAATAAGCAAAAAGACTAAAAAGGAAGGAGGAAGGAAATACTTTGTTTAGCCCACGAAGCTTCGACAGAGAACATACGATAAATGAGGCTGAACTGCGACAAGATTCGTGAAGATCGGACGGCACAAAAACTGTCTGTGCGCGAATTGTAAAACAGCTAGCTGTTTATTAGGAAAAGTGTAGATATATCATAAGATATTCTTAATGCACGCGTAAAATATGCCAATACGTGATATTTAGTTAGGCAGCACTCAAGTACCCAACTTTAAATTGGAATTAGCACCTGGAAAGAGAGAGGCTAAGAGCATCTCCAGCCGCGTCCCCCAAAGGGATTTGGGGCGCTCCGGACAAAAAAAACGTTCCCAGCCGCATCCCCCAAAGCCGCTTTTTGTCCGGTGCGCCACGATACGGTGTCCGGCACCCCGAGGCCGTCCCTGCCCCACAGGGGACGCTCGGGCACGCCGGGACACAACGAAAAACGAGATATGGCTAATGGAGGATGATTGAAGATGGTGTGGCTAATGAAGAAGAAGATGCATATATATAGGTGCATGAGGGAGGTGAACATGCACCGGAAGATGAAGATGGCTGGCCGCCGGCGGTGCAAATTCCTGTGGCCGCGATCAGTTTTCGCGCTCTGTTAATGGCGAGGACGATCGGTTACCGTGCGGAAGCCGAACGGTTTGACTTCTGTTCCGGCTCGTCTCACCAGCTGGGACTAAAGGGAGTGCTAGCAGGCGCATGAGCTTTAGTCCTGGCTCGCGTGTTACCAGCCGGGACTAGATGCCCATACAAACCGGGGCAAAAGGTTACCGTGCGCGTGGGCGGATGCGGGACGACGTGGCCAGGCCCTTTAGTTCCGATCCAGACTACGGCCGGGACTAAAAGGAACATGACGAAATGCCTCTTTTCTACTAGTGATAGTAGGCTACCTCCGAGCGCTTCTTGAGACCAAGTTTGGTACCAACAAAACATCAAAGGCACCTATTGAGCACTTTGCGGTGAGTGTGTGGGTACACAGACACTAGGGATGTTGCCGCCCTCTTTTAGTTATTTGATAGTGGACTTCAAGAAAGATTTAGATCATTGTCAAGCTACAAAAACATAAAGAAATTACCCAGGTACAAGCCGTCTCTGGTTTGCTGATCGCGAGAGGAGATTTCGTTCTTCAGCATCTATACGTGTGGGAGCTCGTGTTTTGGCTCGTAGGTGCATATAAATTTATTATCGAAAATGCATAAATATAATATCCCAAAATATCAAAAAATTGAAATAAAAAATTCACATATACATATAGACATTCTATGTTGTCACACAAGTTTTCGGGGAAACGAACAATTTATGTTGTGTGTAAAAAACACAAAAAATGTTTGGTGAATAATCGTGTTGAAGCATCAAATATTTTTTTTTACATGGGACACAAAAATATTCTATTTTCCCGAAAATTTGTGTGCCAACATAAAATATCTAGATATGCATGTGAAATTTATTTCAGAATTTTTAATATTTTAAATTGTATTTTCACATAACTGGTTCATATGCACCTATAACCCGACATGCATTTCCGTGTCTTATGCGGCTTTATTCATTTAAAGGCCAACACTTGATCAGTGTCTTCTATATAAAAACACCCCTCGTCCAGGACGCTCGGGCTTTATTTGTAATCAACGCGTCTCTAGGGACATTGTTCAGTAGTGGCAGACATGGCCATATACACGAGGAAATATGGGAATGGTCATCTATCTAGACACAATTTATTGTTTCACATAACGAGTGCATCTAGACATAGGAGCCAACATGAATTTCCGGCAAGCTGACTATGCTGAAACATATGCTATTGGAGAAGACGAAATAACTGGAGTGTCAACGTGGTTAGTTAAACTAAACCTAGCATTTTATCGACCATCATCAATTGAGCGTGTGCCGGTAAAAGTCGTGGTCTGCTATGTAATCTGGTGATGGTTTATCTGCTGAGCATAAGGCAATTTTTTAATACTGGGCATGGCTCATTCTTCGTCATGCAAGTGCTGTAGCGCACAGGAGATGACGTACTTGATTAAGTGGAAACTAGATGCTGGGTCGCCAGTAGTTTAACCCTGATCTCGATAACAACGGTTTTAACTATGTATAATTTGGTAACTACTTGATTGCACTTGTTATGCATAAACTATGTGTGCTCGATGTATT
>NC_061508.1:350767190-350792859 GCF_022539505.1 Lolium rigidum
GCTCTAGGCTCCCCCCGGCTCTACAGTGTTGACAAGGCCGCTGCCCGCCGGTGGGTTTTGGCAGTCAACAGAATTTTACATAAGCACTTATATAAGCCATGTGGTATCAACGTGCACTGTAGTGAGCATATCAAAAGATAAAAAATGTTTGTTTGCAAAATTGCTAAAATTCATCTTATTTATTTAATGATATTTCACTACCAATTACAAATCATGCATGTATAGTCAACTTATTACTGAAATAATTGCAACTTATAAGAAACATTTGACCAGAAAGACTAAGAATAATGAAAATGGTTCAATTTTCTATAAGTAACATATATATGATTACCTGATCATACAAACAAATATAATAACATACTTGTTAAACCATATGTTTCAGAGATCTTCTACCAAGATATCAAGGATATGAAAAGATACAAAAACACATTCCCACCCATACACCCATAATACACATATATACTACTATATCTTTATGCAACACTTAACAATTAATGCAAGGAGCTAGGCACGCAAATTTTCATTGTTTATTATTGCTTTAATTAAAGGGTTGAGTTTGCAAATGTTGTTAAGGAGCAATGTCTCAAGAAAGAGAAAGCTAACATATCTTTTGTTACCATTTTAAATTTGTATAAATAAATATAAAAACATACCCATTAAGATGAATATGATAAAAAATAGGTTATGATGAAATATAAAGTATAGGTCGATAATACGAGCAAGCAACTACAAATGAAGATAAATGTGTTAGTTCAGAAAAGGATCAATTTTTTGCTCGTAAGAGGCAACGATGAAAACCTTGGGATGGCTAAACTCACACACCAAAACACGGTCGGAGTCATTATTGTGAGGGCAGTAATACCACCATAGTCCCTACTATTATCTCACTTTGTAACAAATAACATCAACAATGTAGAATATATGATGATGTAAGCCGTAGACCATGACAAATGATGTCTCCAACCAACCCAAACGTCTCTCAATTGCGTTTGTGATTCCCGTCGTATTGACTAACACCAAGAAATAACATACAACACGAACTAGGAACCAATCCGGCACTCTCAATCCAAAAAAGTCGAGTTTTCATGCAAACCAAAGGTACATCCCAGTGCGTTGAGAGTCAGACTGATGGTAACCAAGTTTTTGGCTCATTGAGTGGACATATTTGATCACCCTGAAACAAGTGCAAGAAATTAGTAACATATATTTTATTTATTTTCCAACCTAATGAGCTACAAACTTCCGGGACAACGACTCATGACACCCAATTGCAAGCTTTTTATCTAACTTAACAAATTTGCTTTGACCAAATAGCAACTTGACATTGCAAATTGATAGATGGCATCATTCACAAATTAAATAACTCTTTATAGCTTAGTAGCTTGTAGCAAATATAAACTAGCTTCTCTTGTGCTAAATAACTAAATAAGGTTCTAACGAGCGCTTTCGATAAAACTTATGAATTGAATAGTTAAATACTTGTTTGCCTTGAATAGTTGAATAAGTTGTTGCTCGAATTGTGTTTGAGTTATAGTTTTTTTTGTAAGACAAGTAGATACCATTGAAAGTGTTCATATTTTTGGAAGAAAATGCTAATAAATGGATTAGCCGGCTATAACTCGGTTATAGCCTTAGCCTCTGAAAATATTGCGGCTAAATGAAATAGCCATATGTAGATGACGGAAATTATATCATACATAATTGGAAAACGCTGACGTTCCCCCGGAGGAACAGCGCTCTAATCCTCCGCCCTGTGCCACACACGCGTGTCCTGTGGGACCCACCATCTTCCTCCAATTCTTATCTCTTTCTTACGGACGGAGCAGAGCAACCACCGCACCACAGCTCGCGCCGCCTGCTTCCCCACCGCCGCACCCGAACCCCAGCTTGCTGCTCCAGCCGCCGCACCCCACCTACCTCCAAGCCCGGCCGCCGCGCCCTCTGCAGCTCGCGCCGCCGGCCCTGCAGATCGCGCCGTCGCGACATCAAGAGACCTCGCCGCCGCGCGCCCCTGCAGCTCGCGCTGCCGCCGCGCGCCACTCGATTCGCACCGCCGCCGTGCACTGGAGCTCCCACCGCTGGGGCTCGTGTACAAACGTGCTGTGGAGAAGATCATGGCGCGCTGGGGGATGCTGACCAGTGGGGAAGACACATGGAAGGGGAAGGAGGATGGGCACCGGGGCGCCGTCGTCCAGGTCGCCATCCAGGTACCCGCGTCGGCGCCGCCGCTTTTGCTCGCGCAGCAGCTGCCGGTACCCGCGCACGCCGCCGCTTTTGCCCGCGCATCTATGGAGACGCGGCCGCTGCCGCTCGCTGTGCAGCCATGGGCGAGCTCGACCGCTCCGCCGCTGACTCGCTGTCGCGCTACAAAAGGTCGCCGACGCTGCTACACACGGCCGGCCGCGCCGCTACACAACTTCGTCGGCGCTGCTACACACGGCCGGCTGCGCCGCTACAAAAGGTCGCCGGCGCTGCTACACACGGTCGGCCGCGCATCTACAATTGGTATAATATTGTTGCTCCGGTTTTTCTGGCGAACTTCTCCGGCGAAGTTGGAATTGCTACTTTTATTCTATATATGTTGCTACAATTCTTCTGTATTTTCTCCTATAAGTTCTCCGGCGAGGTCGTCGGGTTTGCTACAATAGCAAAAAAAAAGCTGCTACAATTCTTGTGTTTTTTTGCTACTTTCGCATATCTTTTTTGCTACCATGTCTCCGGTGAGGTTTCCGGCGACGCCTCCGGCGAGTTCCCGGTGACATCTCCGACGAGTTTTTTTGTAAGGTCTCCAATGAGATTGGTTTTTGCTACAATACCAGAATTTGTTTTGCTACAATAGTACAACATGTTTGCTACATCGTCTCCGGCGAGTCTCCGGCGAGATCTGTGTGTATTTTGGGTGAACCGTGTTTTGCTACAATTGGATTGATTTTGCTACAAACGAACCGTTTTTTGCTACTTTGGTACATTATAGTAGCAAAAGTGGGTCTGAGGTATACTGTGACACGTGTCACGATCTGAACGGTCCAATCGAGCTAATCCAAGGATTGTCCATCCGGAGGATTAGAAATCTAATCCCCCGGGAACGCTCAGCAGTCCCCTACATAATTCCGTTGAAACTATTCCCGCAATAATGGGATGCAAATGCGATTTGGCTGCATGTCATTTGGGATTCTGGTGCACCAGTTCCCTGAACAGACTCTTTCCATCCAACCAAAGACCTTCTTTGTATAACCAAGAAATTGCGGAGTCACAAACTATAATAACACGAAACCCTCGATTGTTTTGCCGGCCGTCGTCTTAGATCTGCGCGCACGCGATCTACAACGGCCAGCACCACCCAAGCATGGCGTCCGAAGTAATTGAGGAACAGGAAAAGGCCAAGAAGATGACGATCTTCGTCACCGTCCCTAGGCCCCGGTGCCGCTATACCCGCGACGCCCTAAAGGTCGCCACCATAGAGGTATCTCGCGATGACACGGTCGCGAGCGTCAAGTCAACCCTCCACGCCATGGAGGGGATCCATCCTAGACGGCAGCGCCTCGTGTTCGCCTGCTCGGCCCTACCGGACGACGACGACACGACGCTGGCGGACCACGGCGTCGTCGACTCCGCAACGATCCAGCTCGTGGAGACGAAGATGGAGGTGTTTGTGCGATGCTGCTGGACCGGCCGCCCCATCCTCTTATCCGGCGTCGAGAGCTGCGACACCGTCGAGAGCTTCCGCCTCAGGTTGCAGGAGCGGGAGGAAATCCGGCTCCGCCCAAAGCGGCAGAAGATCATATACTGCAGCGTTAACCTAGAGGACGGCCACACGCTCGCCGATTACGGCGTCCGAGACGGCACGACGGTTACGCTTGTCCCTCGCCCCGTTGGTATGCGCCATAGGGTGGTCGAGCTCGACATCGAGGCTAGTGACACTGTTGGCAGGGTTAAGGAAATGGTGGAAGAGGAGGAGGGGGTCCCGGTGGCCTGCCAGAACACCGTCTACTACTGCGGCGAAGAGCTAGACGACGGCCACGCGATGGCCCTTCACGGTCACGCGCTGGACTGGGTAAGTATTGAGTGCCGGCGACATGAGAAAAAAGATGCCACCAAAACATGTTACAAAGGAGATCCGACGGTCGTCAAGACGAAGAGACTCGCCGACGTCGAGGTCAGTGGTCTAGGGAAAAAAATCAAGACATCGGTGGAGATCCTCCTCACGGTGCAGCGAAGCCGCTTAAGCGCTATTCTCAGCGGCCCGGAGCTAGAGGCGATATGCCCTTCTTCCTGTGACACGGACCCCGCCGGTTAGATTTTTTTTTGTTTTCCAAATGGAGGATGACCTGAGCCTCTGCATCGAAAAGATACGTATGCCTTTTTTATTAAACTATTCATAAAAGTCTTACAAAATGCATACATCAAGAATACCTATACTTAGAAATATTCACTTTTGCTCATATAAGCATTTGCTCCCGTTGTGTAAATCTACATTTCGAAGTGTCAAAAATTCTAAACCAAAAAATTTAATGCACATCTACACATTTTATGTTTGTACATAGGTTTTCAAAACAAACAAAAAAATTATGTGGCTCCTGTAAAATAGACAAATTTTGATGCTATAACACAACACGTACAGGACATTTTTTTGACTTTTTTTGTACACGCCACATAAAATGTTATTTCTCCACGAAAACTTATGTACTAACACAAAATGTCACGATGTACATCAAAAAATTTATATCAGAATTTTGAACATTTTTAAAATTGTTTTTTAATTATTTTGTATAATGAGAGCATTTGCTCCTATGAGCCAAAATGTCAAGTTTAAATCTTGCCCTTTTCAGGTTTTACTTTTTTTTTGTTGAAACTAAGCTAGGTTGAAATTTTCTGTTTTGATCGTGTGTCGTCGTCTCACCTTTTATTTTGCCCTTATGTAGATGTTGTTTCCTTTTTTTCAGCTCCCTCGATTTGTTCAAATTATGTTGCTTTTAATTTTACCAACTCCACTTCTTAACCAAGTCAACTCATTTATGTAACTGCCGTATTTTTTTTGATAAGAGAATATATTAATACCGAGAAATACCAATTACACCTAACCTCTGCAACAACACAATACCCTAATGGTAGTACAGATGCACACAGCTAAAAAAAGGAAAAAAAACTAAGAAATTAAAAAGTCCTACAACGGTATTCTAGCCCTAACAACAACAACACATCCAAGACCGGGACAACACCTGAACTCCAATCTCTCCAAAAGCCACGCTTTCAAGAAGGGAACAGTGCACAAGCTTCGTCGTCGCCTGATCAAAATTTCTTAGATTTTCAGCCTAAATGGTAGCATGGATGCACACAACAAAGATGTTAGGTTTTCACTCTAGAGAAAGACCTCGCTCACAAAACAATGTCTTTAACAAGGTCATTGCCAGACACAACCAATTAAGGCCAGATCTTGGATTTTCACCATGAGAGGCAAGATTCTGAACTTCACTAGTCTTGCCGCCCCCACTTGCATCCGGCTGCTGCGAAAACCGTAACACCAAGCAAATCCCTCAACATTATAGAGACTCGAACCTCCATTGCTAGTGCTTCAATCCAGCCTTCATGATATTCTCCGCATATGGTTTCACGTCGCCTCCTCCAGAATCAAACGACCGAAATAAAAGCATGTGTGCGCACGGCCAAATACCACCCGATCCAGCAAACTTTAGGCATAAGGTGCACTGTTACATTCGCCGGCAGAGTCTTCCGAAACTCATCACTCTTAACATATGAAGAAGGACCGGCCTCAGGAAGGTCAACATATTCGCAAAAGAAGAACACTAGGAAAGTCACCATTATTACGCAGAACAGCCGGCCCCCACGCCGCCGCTCGCCGGTCGACCACATCGGCGGAAGAGGAGACCGCCACCGACCACAGACCCATCGATGAGTCGTTAATAATAAAACTCGTTCAAGTACTCATCATCTACTTGTAATCATCGTACATACAAGTAGTGCTTGCAGTGTTCATCTCTTGGTCGTTCTTTCATGTACCGGGTAGGGGTGGAAATAAAACTCGAAGCTCGCAAGCTTAATGAGTACTCGAAAACTCGGCTTGACTTAGCTCGTATCCGGACACTAATGAGTCGAGCTAAGTTGACATTTTTTAGCTTGTTAAGAAAACAAGTTTAACGAGTCGACTTGATAGTACTTGGTAAGCTCGATAATATCGTTATGCTGATATAATAGCTCATATTTAGTCAATATATGTATCTCAAGGTGTTTCATTTAATTTGTTTAGAGATCATATTTATTTGATTTAAGTGGTTTAGAGATCATATTTATTTGATTTAATTGGTTTAGAGACCCAATTTGTATTTCATTTGGTCCAGAGATTATATTTGAATTCAACATTGTGGTCTAGTTAATAGTATCATGATATTTCATTTCATTTAATTGGTGCTGAAATCATGTTTGTAATCCAATCTATCAATCTAAGCACTATTGGGTAGCAGTCCATATGTCTTGATATCCTAAACATTTAGGTTTGCAATCCTCTGGCAGCAACAGGGAGCCTACTAGCTTTTTCACAAAGGGGTGACTAGTCTCGGTGAGCGTGAACTATGCAACTTTGGCTATGGCGGGTTCACAGGGCAGTGGCCAGTGGGAACTTATTAGCAAGCTTCCAGGCTTACAGTATCTTGATCTGTGTGACGAGTGGCGACCAATAAGAGCTCCTGCAGGATGCACGTTGGTCTGCCCTAGGGCAAGTTCAGTTCATACTATACATCAAAGACGTAGCTATATTGAGAACCAGAGGGTGGTTGTAACCCGAGTCTACCAGAGTTCAAACCCAAGGTTTATCATTTATGTATCTCATAAAGGCGAAATATTCATTCAGTAGGGGCGTGTGTATACACGTGTATATAAGAGTCTACGTTTGTACTGTGTTTCTAAAAAAAAGACTCAACTATATCGCTCACTGTTCGGGGCCATGAGATCAGCTTGGATATGTGCGCAGGGAGTTGAGAAAAACTTGTTCTCGGGTGCAGTTGAAGCGATTTCGACCTATCCAGAGGGATTCGGTTCCCTGTTCTTGCCTCCTCTTGTCTGTTCTTGGTAGCCATGGTGGTTATGTATGCCGCTAGAAAGATTTGTTACACAAATGAAGTCTTTTTAGTTACACAAATGAAACCTGAAAATGCACAAACTAGACCTGGGATGTATTTTTTTTTTTAGAAACTGGACTACCACATTGTGAGCAGCATAGTGCTCTCTCAGCAAGGCAATATCCAGCCGAAACAAGTTGACATGCCATAAGTTTCATTTCAATTTTGTCTGAGACTACACAAGTTGACATGTCATAAAGGCCTTTTTATTTGGGCTTTTTTAAAGCTTTTTGGCTTTGGCTTATGAGCCAAAAACCACCTAAATAGTGCTTTTTTTGGCTATTGCATGTTGGAAGCCAAAAACAAAGATTCAGATCTTTTGGCTTCCAAAATTCAAAAGACAAAAAAGCACCTATTTAGGTGCTTTTTGATTTATAAGCTAAAACCAAAAAGCCAAAAAAAAAATATCCAAACAAAAAAGCCCCAAGTCTACCACGCGAAGTGTCATTTGTGCTAGTCTACCACGTGAAGGGTCAGCTGTGCTATTCTACCAGGTGAAGGGTCATTTGTTTGGCTTGGGCCGATGTGGGTAATGTTTCAGGTGGGATGGGATATTCCATTAATCCCGTGTCCCATCCCATCCCGATAATCCCGTTCATCCCTTTAAAAAAATTCATTAGTCCCGTACGGGCTGAGTCGGACGAGCCCAACTAGCCCAGCGACAGCCCACAGGTCCCTGAAGTGAACGAGCGAACCCTCCCGTGCTTGCTCAATGCTCACGGGAATATTCCGCCGGCGCCGTCTCCTGATCCCCACTCTACAGCTCGCTTGGTCTCCGGCGACGTGGCGGAGGGCGTCGCGGGAGACGCGGTCGAGGGGGTCGGGGGCCCCCACGTGGAGCTCCTCGAGGCGCGCGTGGCGCGCGGCGAGGACGGTCAGCGCGGCGTCGGTGAGGTCCCGGCAGGCGGAGAGGCGGAGGGAGCGGAGGTTCGTGGCGCGGAGGAAGGGCGTGGCGTCGGCGGCGGCGCACCCGGCGAGGCGAAGGCGGCGGAGGTGGGCAGAGCACCGCGGCGCGAGGGAGGCGGCAGCGGAAGGGTCGAGGCGGCGGAGGTCGGGCGCGGCCCACAGGCACGGGGAGGCCTCGAGGGACCGCCAGGCACGGCAGGTGGCGGCGAGGGCGGCTCCGTCCCGGTAGCTGAGGCGCGCGAAGAAGTGCAGCGTCGGGGAGCGCGGCTCCATCGCCATGACACTTGCGCTCTGTTTGGCTGTCTTCTCTGATTGATTAGAAATTGGGACAAGTGGGACATCCCATAGAAGCCCTATTAGTTTTTGTGTTGGTGGGATGACAGGGAGGTGGGGCAGCGGGATTACAGGGATTTGAGAGAGTGGGAGGCGGACATCCCGTACCCATCCCACCTGAAACATTAGATGTGGGCTTCGCGAAGCTGTTACTGTGTGCCGCTGGAAAGATTGGTTACACAACCGAAGCCCTTTTGGTTACACAAATGAAACCTGAAAACACACAACCTAGACTGGGATATTTTTTTGTAGAAACTGGACTTGGATGTTATAACCACATTGTGAGCAGCATAGTGCTTTCTCAGGAAGGCAAATCATACTCAGACTACACAAGTTGACATGCCATAAGTTTAGTTTCAATTGTCGGTACTCCATACAAATTGAACCTCGCGATAGACAATAATGATATAGATAATGTGACTATCTGGACCTGAGAGCCAAAAGGCACCAGGAAGCCGGTGATTGTTGCACATGCACCACAAACAATCAAATTACCACCATTCAGGACCCAAAACAGTCCAGAATTAAGCATACACACATCAAGTTCGCCAAGAAAGTAATTCAATAAGGCCAACCAGGCTACGGAAGGATGGCGTCAAGGTTGGCACCTTCATTGCAAGGTCATCCAAGAGTACCAGCAGTCAAAATATTTTTAACTAACGGGTCATCTGTTGATAAGGTCACCCAAGAGTAACAGCAGTCAAAATCTTCTTAACTAACCGGTCATCTGTAGTTCTGTAGATAATAGTTCGTAAAAAAAATAGCATGTGAAGTGCTTACTTGGACTCTATTGTTTTAGGTGCTCTATATTCAAACATACTGTCATACAATGTAGAATATACATGCCATGTTTTTCCATCATTTACATGGTATCAGAGCCACAGCTGAGAGCTAAAGCTCTGATGCCATATAAACGTTGATATAAGCAACAGATACATCTTCACTGGAAGACAATGAGCTTAAACATAAAACACACAGGTAGAAAAGAGACCAACCAAGGACAGCACATTACTCATCTTGTACAAATCAGTGAAAAAGGCAGTGAAGAGCATAAGTGATGCCATCTCTAGACACCATGAATAGTCAGAATCCTAGCCTTGATTCCTAGAAAGAACACTCCACAAGACAACGCTACGATTCATTAACCTAATATCATCTTTAAACAGTTTGATCAAAATAAGTAATGCAAAGTGCTTGCCTGGACTCTTGTGTTCTGCATGCTCTATGTTCAAGCATATTGTCATACAATGTAGAATGTATCTGTCGCTTTTTTCCCACATCACATGGTATCAGAGCTATAGCCCAAAGAACTAAAGCTCGGATACCATGTAAAGGTGGATAAAAACAACACATACATCTACATTGTGAGAAAATGAGCTTAAATATAAAACATACATGCACAAAAGAGACCAATCAAAGACAATACATTTCTAATCTTGTACAACCCAGTGATAGATGATGATACAAACTCCTATGTGAAACTAACTAAGTAAACAAGATGAAAGCACTAGAGCTATATCCAGCTTGTTTCATTATTTAAATACGATAAATGCTGCAAAGCAAGACATGACCATGCCAACACCTAAAGGTTCACAAACTTTGGCCTATTGTTCCACAAACTTTGGCATACAGCAAATTATTGGATTAGTCAAATAGAGTGCTAGCTTGGACCCATGCATTCCATATATAGACGTATTAGTCTACCATGAAATGCATCAGTAGGAACCATCAATGGTAAACGTTGTATCACAGCTTTAACTTTTACAGTTAATGCTCTGATACCATGATACCACTGAGAGAAACAACTAATGCATTATCATTGTAAGCCAACAAGGCTACATATAAATTACAAGGAGACACAAGAGACCAAAACAAAGACAATATAAGACTAACCTTAAACTACCATACATTATTATCTAATACCACATACCACATTAAGTAACAGTGCCAGTTTCACTGCAGTGAAATTTACAAAAATGAAGAAGGCTAATATCATATCAAGCAGCAACTGAAATAGACACGATGACAGACACTAAGGTCATACTAGTTGGAACGAACATCAGTGACCCAGTAGTTTTAATGGCACAGAATTGGGCAGTATGAACAAGCCAAGGTCATACAAATCAATGAGGCGCATCGGTTGAGTATTTCTAGTTACTGAACAATTCTAATTGATCAATGTAGCCGGAGGTTACCCAAGTAAGCAAGTACATGAACCTAAATCGTGACTCTAATTAGTGACTCTACACAAAACAGAGAGATGGAATGCATCAAATATAATCAACCAGCAAGAAATATTACTATGATATAAGATAGACAGCATATCACAAGCAGTAATCCTGACCAAAATTCCAATCAGATCTATTGTTCGCATGATTCAACACATGAGACATCATATTTCATCATAAGATCCACACTAAACACAGAGTCTTGTTCATGCTCAATAACAAAACAGGGAATATCTTAGCACAGGCGACAGATACCAAGGACAGGCAAGCTAAATGTAAAAGCGGGGGGTAGTACTCGCAGACACTGCTCTGCTGTGGGTCTAGAAGCGGAGCTTGGTGAAGAACCACCTGTTCTTGCCGGTCTTGAACCTCTCCTCAAGGCGGGCCTTGGCGGCCTTGGCGAGGGTGACCTTCTTGTCGGAGGTGGCGAGGGCGTCGGGGCCGGCCGTGGACACGTCCTTGAAGTCGACGTCGAGGGTGTAGCGGGTGGGCATGAGGTGGGTGAAGTTGACGAGCTTGAGGAAGCACTTGACGCGGGACTTCTTGGCCGTCTTCTTGGCCGAGTCCTTGCGGATCACCTTCTTGGGGTACTTGGCGAGGCCGGCGACGAGGCAGTGGCCGTAGGGGCGGTCCCGCGTGCCCTCCTCGAACACGCGCACGATCACCGCCTTCTTGCCGGCGAACCGGCCCTGCAGCAGGATCACGGCCTTGCCGGGCTTGAGAAACTTCACCATCTTACCTGCCGCTGCGCCGCCGCCGGTGGGTTGGGGGAGAGTTTGGGTGGTGGTGTTGGGGGAAAGCTGGCGGCGTGGGGCGGGCGGAGAATTTATAGGTGGCGACGTTAGGGTTTTGGTTGTGGTGGACGGGTTTGGACGGTTGGATTCGGATCGGACGGTGACGAGGGTGGATTAAGGAGTAGAATGGGCTGGGCTAACGATTTGTTACATGGCCCGTGTTGAGGTTACCTCGGGCCTCTATTGCTTCGCACCAGCTTTAGGTAAGGGGTCTGGCCCAGTTTACCAGGAGCACGGTCCAGTTCATTTGGTTCATTCCCCTAAATTTTATTTTTCGAAAAAGGGTTTCTTCGTTGCAAAAATCTGTCATTTGTAGTTCATTTAGTGATCAATCGATTTTAAATTTAGAAGTAAACAACATTTTTTGCTCAGTAATGCTAGAGTTACGGGCTGATCTTTACGTACAAAAACTTACGGGCTGACGTCTGAATCAGATATTGGCATGGGAGATTTAGGCTGAGCAACTGCCCCAGGAAACTTCCAATCGCACGACCTCCACCTTTGCCCGTAATAAAAATTCTGTAAGCTCAGCCCGTAAGTGTAGGATTATTGTTCATGAGGAAACTACAGATACCAAAGATAACACAGCGGCCAATCTCTCTTTTCTTTTTGAGAACACAGCGACCCATCTCTCTTTTGTTGGCATTGAGTTGGGAGGAAGTATTGATCGATTCAATTTATCCTTCTTTTTTTATATATTAATAATTACTTACCTTTGATTTTTTTTGTCGTACAGATACCTAGAATTTAGCACTGAGCAGTCGGATGCAAAAGTACTTCAATTTCATTACTATGAACAATACAATTGTTGATTGTAGTCAGCAATTAAGACATGTTTACAGGGTACAAAATCAAGCGAAAGACTGTCGACTAAGTAAGAATATCCTTTATTTGTCCATGTAAAATCTGGGTACATATGCACTTTGCTCTGTTAATTCATCAATATAAAACATAGGGTTTCCTCTCTTGACAAGTACATTTTTTTTAACAATATTGACCTCAGCTCAAATGGCAATCAAGTCAAGGAAGTAAAGTATTCATGGTAGGGTGCAGCCTCCACTGAATGCATGCAGATCTGCTCAACGAAATTTAAGCTTAACAATGACACTGAAATCATACATTGTTGTTTCACTGGAACCTAGTTTGAAGAAGAACAAGCAGTTACATAATGCACAACCTGCAGGCACACAAATGCCACCTGCTCACCACTCACCAACAAACAAGTTACGGATTGGAATTGGATAGTATGGCCTATCTGATTCCTAACATCAAATGTTTCTGACATCTACAAGTCCCTATGTACACCGAAAGAATGGCTGATGAAATCTTCACCTTCTCAACCAAAACTGCCAGAATGTTGGCACTGCTAAGACTCCGCTGCGATTCACGTACTTTCCTTTGTACAAATGTCCGTGGTGAAAGTACTGAGAATTAATTCTGAATGTGTTATCAAACTGGGGTAGGTGAACTTTGTGGAGCTGCAAAGTAGTCATCTTCGACATTCCTCAGTAGATTTTCGCTACCTAAGCTGATGTACCAGGATATCCCTCTATCCAGAGGCCACGGAGATGCTGGTAACAGAAGAATAAATTTTCATGTCTTTCCAAAATCTGATATCAATATGACATATGAAAGAACACCGCTTCTAACTGCCTTGGATGAACAAATTTAGTTCAAAATAAGCAGTTGGATCAGGAAAGAACTAAAATATGACAGAACTATTAGCTGGTTAAGCACGAATTAGTTTTAAGTAGAAGAAAAGGTTTCTTAGGATATATAGACGCCTACCAAGGAACCATTTCTTTCAAGGAAAATGGAAATAATGGTGATGCAGCACAACAGTATTGATTTTGAAATAAGTAAAAAGGCACAAAAATATTACCTGCATGACTGGCAGCTTTTTTCTCCTTTGCTGCGTGCAGCAAAATTGTTCCAGTAAGGATTGTTATTAGGCCGCAACATTCAGAAGCAATGCTACTTAAGCTTTGGTCAGCCCCATCCTACATTCGGCAATAAGTAGAATAAGTTGCAAAGTCCACCATTAAATTCAGATTAATTAAATAAAAATCTAGAGTTGGTATCCACCTTGAACATAATTCCATTCGCCACTATTGTAAGGGTGGTAAACAGTACATAATAAACAGGAGAAACAATCGCTAAATCAAAGGTATCAAGTGCCTGCAAAAGTAAGAAAATATCAGCATAACCTAAAAACTGGGAAATATACTACAATTATCATAAATCAACTGCACCAAGTAAATAGTGTCGAACTATCTGTGGAGGAAAACTGAGAAATATTCTAAATATCTGTGGAGGGAAATAAAATTTAATTTAACTCGGATAATGAATAAATATCCAATCCTTGAAAAAGATAATTTGTGAAACTACAGCTCAGTGAGCTCAAAATATATTCACATGTGTAACTACTAACTAGGAACTAGTAGCAGGAAAAGATGTGCTACCTTGTTGAGGTAATTTAGCTGAGAAACCCCACATATAACTGTGACCAGAACAAAAAGCCATGTGTGTGGATAAAAAAGCTGGTTTGTTCCATCCAGTGTAAGCTTTATGGCAACACCAACAGCTTTAATGCTAACGACCTACAAAGCAGTATCCATAAGTTACGAAAAATCCCTGATATTAGGCTGTGCGTCTAAAAGTCAAAGCAAACTTACTGTTAGTGATCCCATTGTAGAGCAGATACCAAGGTATATCAGGATATTTTTCTGACCGTATCGAGGTTCAAAGAAGACCACCAATGTTGCCACGAGTACAAATGTTGTTAGCGCATATGCTAGAAATGCTGCACATGGTTGACGTCCGAATATTTAGAAAGGCCTGTCAGACCATGCAGCTGCACTGAAACAAAAATAATAAGGTGCATGATTGCAGCCTGATGAATCACCTGGTTGAGTAGCTAGGTCCCAGATTTCTTCTACAGAGTTGGGCATGTTCTCTTCTGGAGCATGTAGAACAACGACAACTGAACCTACTATGCACGATATACAACCAAGAACGCCGAGCTTGTTAAGGTGCTCCTTCAGCACAAAGTGCGCTAACACCGAACTGCCCATTGTTTAGAAAATTTGAGTGTCAAGCACGGGAGAATCAAAGACAATGCTGGAACAGATGGTTTCGGTTGCGAGATTCACCTGACGATTATGCTTAACGCTCCAAGAGGAGTCACAAGCACAGCTGGTGCGAAGACATAGGCAACACAGTTCGCAACCTCCCCGAGCAGCACTTGTAAAGGTCAACAAAAGAAATTTTAGTTGCGTAATTAAATCGATAACAGCGGCTTACTTTGGGCAGAATGGACATACTTGTGATCAACCCAGCCCACCAGAGAGGCTCCAGAAGATAGGTGTATCCTCCCCCACCTGTAATTTAGAAAGAGAAAAGCGAGACGTGTAAGCTGAAAGTGGAGAACAATTGCCCAGGAAAATGGTCTAAATTGGGCGGCGAACATCCCTGTATAAAAATCCAAAAAGCAGATTCAATATTTTGTTTTCATAGTGCCAACCATGCTACTTAAGTAGAGGGGTTTAATATATAGTCAGGTATATGAAAATTACGAAACTTGTGTTGGAACTTTTTCAGTTCAATCGACCATCCGAAACATTTTCTACTATCATACATACAGTGAAACGTGGGGTAAAATAGATGATGGTATTTGAGTTCCCCCATCATCGCATTTCGTCGGTCTAGAAAATTCCCATTGTAGTCCTCCATTACCCTGCCTTAGATAGATGATGCTCCCAAGCATGGGCGGGCATACATGCAATTGCTGCGAGGTCTGGTAATTTCTCAGCATTGCTCCCTCTAGTCTAATCCCATCGCGTTTCTCAAAATTCAGACCTGATCCTATGGACTGGAGACCCGCACGGTTCTGAATTTCTGACGACCCATAGGTACAGAAGCGTGGCACGAGATGAGATGATTGGCTGGCCGCCAATCCAGCACGGGGCTGCCAGGCAACCGGGTTGACCCAATCAGCAGAATCTTCGCTGGCGCCCAGAGGACAGCAACAGCCCCGACAAACCGCGGCGCTCTCCTGGCAGCGCACGAAGTTTGACTTTGGAGCGCCAGCAGGGCAACAGCGCCGCAGAGCTGCATTTCGAAATCTCGGGGGCGCCATCGCCTGATCCGGACGCCATCGATACGGCAATCGAATGGGGAATCGAGATCCTAAGCGTTCGTGCCCCGGGTGCCCATCGGACTGCGCAATCGCGGAGCTACGAGCCGACGCACAGAGCGGGGGAATGGTCCGGACGAGGAGTAATCGGAGCGGGAGCAGAGACGCGTAGATAGGGGGGGGGGTACCTGCGCTGACGCCGAGCTTGCCGGCGCGCATGAGGCCGAGCTTCTTGAGGATGAAGCTGCCGCCGACGAAGGCGCTGGAGGCGACCGCCAGCGCCAGCCCCACGGTGTTGTCCGACGACCCCATCCCCCTCCGGAGCCGGCCGCCGCGGCGAGCAGGAGAGAACACGGCCCGACCAGGAGCAGAGAAAGGAGCGTCGTCGGCCAAGAGGTCAGACAAACAGGCCGGCCACGCGGCGCAGAGACCGGCTCCTGCCCGCCTCGGGTTCTCCGGAGGGGGACGCAAGAACCGGGTGGTCAGCGGTGCCGCGCGCGCCTCGGCCTGCTTCCCGCCTCGTGCCGCGCGCGCTCCCTCTTGTTCTTGGCTTTGGTCGTTGGGTGCTGGCGGCTATATCGCGCCGGCTGCTCGGCCGGCCGGTCGTTGGGTCGCCTGCTCTGCTCGGGGAAAGGGGAGGGGGAGACGGAGACAGGGGAGGCGACGCGGGTGCTTCGGACTTGGATGGATGATGGGCTTCCGACATGTGGGGCCGGCAAGGGGTGTCCGCCACTGAACCGCACGTGGTGCCCGCCATTCGCGGATCAAATTCCTACATTCCGATTCCGATTCCGCGCGCTCCTAGTCCGTCCGACGGGCTTGGTTGCTCGATAGGCCACGGCCAACGGGAAAGATTTCACATTCAAAATTTGTTTAGTTTTAAAAATATTGAAATTTGAGAAAAAGGAGAGATACATGTTACTTGGCCGTTTCTGCAGCCGCCCAAGAGGGAGGCGTTCCATGCGTGCGCTGCTCCAGCACGCACTGGGGCGATCGGTAGGGTGTCCCGAGAAGGAAGAGGGAAAGCGAGATAGAGAGAGTAGCGGTCATTGATCAGTCGTGGGCTCGGGCCGTCTACTAGATAGCGCCATGCTCACAACCCCTCGTTTTCTCACTACATGACCACCACCGTTTAATTGCTTGATGGAGGGCCACTAGGCGCGGTAGAGCCTGGGGGGAGACGATGCCGAGTCATGGTGGAGGGCAAGAACCAGGCGGCGGCGCTAGCTAGCTGGGTGGCCGAAATTGTGAGGAATTTAGAGCGGCTCGGCTGAATTTTGCATGACTCCTACGAGTCGAGCGGAGAAAGGGCGGCGACTTATCTCCGACCAACCGTTTTGTGGTATGAGGGGAGCTTGAAAATTCATCCCAGAAACTGGCTATGCCGGGTGGATTTCGGATGAGCTAGATTTTCTTTGTTTGGCAAATTGTATGGTAGTGGATTTTTTTTTCCTCTTAAAACTGTAAAATGGTGGTTGTTTTGGTTTTTTAGGATATGCTGGAGATGCTCTAAATAAAATGAATGGGACCTAAGCATGAATGATGCCCACAAAAGAAGAGCTAGCCAGGTTGAATTCCCGTCGGCGCGTGCGTACTCTCGCTGTTATCTAGTACTGGTAACTAGTGCATCGATCAGTTCATACGGACTCTGGGTCGCTCATTCTCCCCCTTGCCCCCTCTCCCGTAGCAACAGTTCTTTGAGAGTCGACCTCTATCAGCCGGGCCGATCCGAGGCCCTCTCCGCCGGATTAGCCGGCCGGAGTTGGTCAAGGATAGGTGCCGGAGTAGATAGGATTAGGGTTAGCTACAGATCTAGTCTAGTTTTAGGGTTTACCCTTGTGGAGTATGGCGTTATGCCCTTGGAGGCTTGGCCACGGTGGATCTTGAGCTGCCTCCGGTGGCTTGTGGTGGTGTGGCGGCTGGGCGCAGCGCTCCGATGGTGGGAGCCAGAGGCGGACGGCGGCGGTGCTACCACGACCCCCAAATAAAGCGCATCTGCCTATCTCTCGATCTGGGCGGAGCTGCACTGGATCTTCTTCTTCCTGGCCACTGTGGTGGTGGAAAAGAGGAGGGGATCCTCGTCGGATTGTGGTTGACAGATCGACGGAAGGGTGTCCTGGAGCATGTTTTCCTCCCCGAGCGCAACACGCGGCGACCGAGCTCGTTGCCGTGATCTTCGGTCAACAAGGTGACCCATCTTCTACCTTCGGTTTGGATGCCCTCCGATCTATCTGCTGGTGATCGACGCCTACAGAAGGCCAAGTGGTTCGTCCCCTGTCTCCTGGAGGTTGCCGCCGACCGGATCTTCTCGCCGAATTAGGGTTTTCGAGCATGCAGCTCTCTGAGCTCGGCGGTGACGCCTGGAGCTCGCCGGCGTGTGGTGGCAGAGGCACCAAGGCCCTTGATTGCTTTTCCAGTTCTCTTTCCAGGGTGCTTTGTGTAATTTGTAGGGTCTCTTCTTCAAATAGTTGGACCTTACTGTAATTTGTCCATGCCATGAGTGCTTCAATGAAAATTGCTCCGCTGGGATCGTTGACCCCGTCTTGTGTTAAAAAAAAAATCAGTTCATACGCCTCGCGTGGCACCGCGGCAGGGATTTTCTACGTGGAACGGCTGCCGCGGCAGGGTTCGCGATGCATAGGGGCAGGTGCGAGCTGTCTTTGCGCCTCGCCGGCCTTCCGTCTCAGAAGCTCCGCTGCATCCGCCAACCAGCGAACACGTACTTGTGTTCATCTCCGTATCAACCTTCGCACGCATAGATACTGATGGAGACAGATACTCTAATTAGTTGTACGAAATGTAAAGTTGGTCGAACGCGGAAACCATGTACTCCGATTAATCCGCATGAATACATGTGTGTTGACCCCCTAGCGGTATGCACGTATTCCACGCACGCCAACAGTGATGACCGGTGAGGATGCTGGTCGGCTCGCTCGTCCAGTCCACCACGTGCTGGCAAGCTCATCAAATATTTCATTTCATTGAGAAAATAGCATATCACACCACTTATTGGCGTCTTTTTTGCATAGAATCACAAACAGTGGTTTGTTTTTGCAAGGAACACCACACTTTGTTGCAATTATTTACATACAACCCATAATCAGTAACTAACACAATTGATGGCCAGTTAATCAGTCCCGTTGTCAGCATTCCAGTGTGGTAACTCCTCTTCATTGTCTCATCCCTACTAGGCGGAGGTGGCCACCCTAGAGATAGCCGGTGGGGGGCCTTCGAGAAATCCACACAACCTGCAACGCGAGGAAGTCCATCAGTCCCAGCCAGAATACCCTCGGGCTCCTCGTGCGTGCGGGCGCACCGCCGTCAGCATCAATGTTCAGAATTGGAAAAGGTTTAAATGTTGATAAAAAGTTCAAATTTTTGAAAAACTTTAGATTTTAAAAATGTTAAGATTACCAAAAATATTCAAATTTTCAAAACTTATCACTAAAAAAGTAAATTCTAAAAAAATAGAATTGCAAGGTTCCAAATTTTACATTTATTCAAATTAAAAAATGTTCATAGTTTAACTTTTGTTCAGACCCGGTCACCCGTCGCCATCCCTATATGCCGACCATGTTGGCGCATGCATCGGTCGCACACCCCCACACGCTGTGTGGGTCGACCCCGTTAGGCATTTTTTCTGTTCTTTCTCTTTTTCCTATTCTTTTCTATTTCCTTTTTTGAACAATTTTGAACGATTTTCAAGCAGATTTTGAAATATTTTCGAATTTTTTTGAACGATTTTCAAATTTTAAATAAATTTATAATTTTGAACGATTTTCAAATTTTAAATAAATTTATAATTTTGAACGATTTTCAAATTTTAAACAAATTTAAAAGCGTACATTTCTAAAATCTATATACATAAAATTTTAAATAATTTTGAAAACATTAAAAGAAACAGAAAAACATTAGTTTTAAAAAACAGAACTGTAAACAAAACAAATAAAGAATAAAAAAGAATAAAAGAACTGATGGGTTGCGGCCCAATTAATAGCCGCCGGGTCGGAGGGGTGTGCGGCACACATCCGTGCCCGACTCGGTCGGCATATAGCAGTTCCCCCTAATGGCGCTATACTTGAGCGCCCGTCCAAACTAACGACGTACTATAGAGAGGAATTGCCATGCTGGACCACCTGACAGTAAACCCAACTAACTAATTGGCTATCAAGCTGCTTAATTACTTTTATGTGTTCTATACAAACAATTATAGCAAAATGTGGTGTTCCTTGCAACAACAAACCTCTGTTGCGGTTCTTTGCAAAAAATACATCAACAAGTGGTGTGATCTGCAATTTTCTCCATTTCATTTGTTCAGTTGACCCCGCGACCAATCATTGTTTTTCCGGTGGCATATGCATCCACGAGTAATAGTCCTCTATTTTCGAATACAAAAAAAACATATATGCAAGATTAAAAAAACTGCTTTTTTTCTAGACGTGGCAAATGTTGTATATTACAAACGTGCAAAATCTTAACATGAAATTTTTATTATTTTAGCCTACACAAAAGTGATAAAATCTGACAAATTATATAACTATAAAATATGCACTATTCACTATACTTAGATCCAAACTTCTGCCATCGTCAGAAAAAAGATCCAACTTCTATCATTTTTGTGTAGCCTAGAATATAAAGTAATTCATATTGAGATTTTACAAGCTTGTACTATACATCATTGGCTACATCTAAGGTTTTTTTTTCAGATTTTCTTTTTTTGAAATGGGCACGTATGATTTTCAACCTTTTGGAAGTAAAGGGTTACATGTGGCTGGGCCTACATTTGGAGTTTCCCGCTATAAGAGATGATATTTTAGTAAAAACTATAGAGGACTGATGTGAACTTATTCGCTAACCTACTTGTATGACGCATTTCCCATTCACCAACAGTTCAATTCATATTCCTGAAATTTCTATAAATATGCTTAGCTAATAATACACTAGAATGACTACCAATATATTTGGTGACATTTATGCTTTAATGATATTTTTCATCATATTTTAGGATATTGAAAATATATACACGAACAAACCTACATGCACACAAATAAATATGTATGCACTATATGATTTATGCAACCGTTAAACGTTATCTCAAGGAGAACTTCTATTACAGCATACACTTTAAATTTAACACAACCAAATTTTGTTGCGATATACATAATATGTATAACGAATTACACTTTCGCTAATATTTCGCAATGTTCTTATGGGTTAACCATGTCATGTAAATAATACATGTTACGACCATCGTTTGATGCATATAATTATGCAGAAGTACAAAAGTTTAATATAAAATATAATTTTTTAATTTACCATAGGTCCAAAATACAAGTTGAGTATCGAGATCTGTGCAATTAAAATTAGGAATGACATGTTTGAGTGGTAAACGTGTCCATCAATGTACCTAATGTGGCTCCGTTCACAGATCAGATTCCGAAATTCCAATTGTGTTTCCACTATCCTAGTCCGTCTGACATGCTACGGTTTTTTGGAAGGCCATGGCCCACAACTGCATTAGGGCTATTTTATTAGTATCCATCGACAATGAAAAGCTGGTGCTCCTATTGCTCTTTCTGTTCGGGACCGTGTCGGAATGGCACATGCGGACAATACATTCAAACAAGGAAAACATAACAAAGAAGGATGTCAGTATACATACCAATAATAAGAACATAAATATGACAACAAACAAGGAAAATAGGCAAACATTGTACCAATAGTTGAACTATATGCAACAACAACATAAACATGTGAGATAGAATGAGCAACGGGGCTAGAGCTGCTAGAACATCATTAAAACAATTGTCAATATACATTCAAATCATAGAAATATGTAAGCAAGATAGTAAACAAGAAGCAGCCAAACACTTCTTACACCGGAAGGAGAGGTTGAAGGGACGGAGGCCCCTGACACGGGTGTTAGGCTCACTTATTTGCTTCTTTGTTTTACGGTATTGGTATTGAGACATATATAATCAATCCGCTGATTCGACACGAGGGTATGACTCTTACGGACATACGTGGAAAGCTGGTTGTTCTAATTTGCTAGCCCTCTTTGGTTTTAGGACAGTGACCCCTCCGGCTGGTCCCTAAGCTGAATCCCATATGAAAATTCGGTAGATGTAGCACTGCTCAGCAATATATATTACGGGATTCATATGTGATTATATTCTTGTCACATGTACTATCGTTCACGTTGTGTCGCACTTCCTTATTACACACAACGGGAAGCTGGGAACCATTCACACAACCCAATGCAACGGATTTCTCTGATCAACGTGCATTCTTCTTCAATTTAAGCCAGGCTAAAGGGATGCACGCTCAGCCCTCATTGGACAACATGTTTTGGCCATCCAATCTTCGCTTCTGAGTGATTTCGCGCCGTTCATTTGGATAAGTAGGTTGAATTTTGGTTACATCAGCGTCATCTCTGTGACTAATATTAGGTCGTCAATACAATGCCTACAATTAATGTAGCAACATAGTAGATAGCCTTGGGCATGCAGATGGATGGTGATTAGCAAGCAGAAGGTAGCCCATTAGAAGCGCAGGGAAATATGCAACCGCAATGTCCTTTGACCACGGACCCTGCAATCCTGTCATGTGACGCTCAGATCATGTCCAACAGATTCTCCTTTTCCTTTCTCCTCTAATAATTCAGCTGATATATGGATGGCACCATGCAAAGAACTCGGAGTGGTTTGGTCCTAAGGGCATCTCCAACCGCGCGACCCAAACGGACGCGCTGGGCCGTCCGTTTTGGGCCGTTTGGGTCGCCGCCCGGACACGCGGACAGCGGCCCGCGTCCGCGTGTCCGTTTGGGTCGCGCGCTGCGCTCCAACGCGCGGACGCATCGCAAATTGGAGAAACACGAAAACAAATTTAAAAGGGCAAATTTAAACGATATTTGATTAAACATATGCCCTATTTTGGGCAAATTTAGTACATAGCCCTATTTTGGGCAAATAAAACTAACAAAAGAAGCCCCTATATGGGCTTTTAAATTTAAACTAAAATATAAACATAAAATTAAAAACCCTCTAGGGTTTGGTCGGCGGCGCGGTGGCCGCCGGTGCGCCGCCTAGCCCCCGTGGGCGTCGTCGGCGACGTCGTCGAGGTCCCCGGGCGGCGAGGCACCGTTGTGGCTCGACCGCGCCGGGGACTCCGGCCGTGGAGACCACGGAGGCCTCCTCCCACGGCGAGTGGGGGTCCGGAGCCACCCGCGCCGCCCGGGAGGCGCCGCCGCCTCTCCGCCGCCGGCGCCGCCCGGCCTCCTGCCGCCGAGTCCTCCGGCGGCGGCACCTCTCCTCTTGGCGGCGCCGCTGCTCGGCGGCGCGGCGCCCGGCCTCCTCCCGCCGCGCCGTCTGCTCCTCCTCCTCCCGTCGCGCCTGGAGGGCTCGGTCGCATCGGCGCCCAGTCCTCCGCGTCCTCCACCTCCCGCCGCGCCGCCTCCTCCATTTCGGAGGTGCGAATGGCCGCATGGAGTTGCGGCCATTTCGCCTCCTCCTCCGCCGCCGAGACGATGAGGGCGGCGAGCAGGTCCGGGTCCTCCTCCGAGGACTCGGGCTTGGGCTCGAGCGCGAGCGGCGGCGGTTGCGGCAATGCCGCGCCGCGGCGAGCGGCCTCTCCGATGTGGAGGCCGCCTCGTCGCAGCGCCGGCGGCCGACGCCGACCGCTCGCCGGCCTCGTCGTCGTTCGCTCCGGGAGCGAACCGTCGCTCGGGGCCATGGCGGCGGTTTTTGCTCGGGGAGTGGAGTGGGGACCGGAGTGGAGGGCCGGATCCCCTCCAATCCCCATTTAATAGACTCCCCGGTCACCGACAGGTGGGCCCAAGGGAGACGAGGCGACCGAAGCACGCGGACGCGAGCGGACGGCGCGTGCCATCCGCGGCCACGCAAACCTAGCCCAGATTTGGGCCGGGTTTGCGTCGTTCCGGACGCCGCGGCCGTCCGCTTTTGCGGTGCGTCCCCGCGTTGGGCCGCGGTTTTGTCCGTTTCGACCCATCCGGACGCGCGGGCGCGGGATGGGTCGCCCCGTTGGAGATGCCCTAAGTAGCCTTCATCCTTCGAACTAGCGCGAGTTCCGGCATGCCAACGAGCAACATCTCGGGAAAGGATTCATGGTCGAAGGCCCATTTGGGGCAGAACCAAATGAGGACATGACACATGGTTAAACGCCCACTTGGAGCTCGACCCCATGAAGACCCGTTGCTGTCCATTTCTATTCTAAAAGGCTGCTGCGCTACCCGGCCAGCCAGGCCACCCAAAGGGGCAAACTCTGGTTGATCGTTGGATGCAATGAACTCCAATCCCGCTTTACACTGCAGCCATCCAATCGGTGAATTCTTTTCTCACTTGCTGAGCTTCTCACTGAGTCGATGACGCCTGGGGCCAGCTACGTGCAGGGGCCAACGGTTAGAGACAGCCACATACACTCGTGTCCACAAAGGTCGATGTGCCCGGTGACTTTTCCACACAATGGATTTAAATCCATGAGGAAGTGAGCCGTTGCTCCCCGCGGTGCGACTCGGATGTGCATGTCCATGTATACACCACATGAAATGGAATCAAGTGCACTCAAAATTAATATACCAAATAATCAAATCATATCTATGCAAAGTAGGATCGGTGATTGCTACAAGAGATACTATTTCAATAAATATTGGAGCAGATGCACTGTTGTGAACTAATAGGAAAACCTGCATGTAAGACACATTTGCTTATTCGCCAATGGTTCAAATTATGCTCTAGAAATTTCTACAAAATGCTTAACCAATAATACACTAGAAACACTACCAACATATTTGTCCAAAAGTACGATTTAATGATTTTTATGATAATATATTAGGATATTAAAAATATATACACGAACAAACATGCATGCACACAAATAAAAATATATACACTATACAATTCGTGCAACCACTAAAATTGTCTCAAGAAGAACTTTTATTTACAACATACAATTTCAATTTAGCATTGATATTGTATAGCAAATAACACTTTAACTGGTATTATGAAATGTTGTTATGGGTTAACCATGTCATCGAAATAATTAAAAAAACATACTCTGTAAACTATAGTTTGATAAAAAGAATTTAATATAAGTATACAAGTTTAGTATAAAATATAAGTTTTTTAATTCTCCCTAGGTATAGCTATCGATACTATATTAAACCAAAAGCAAATGAACTCAAGGGGCACAAATGAGAGTGATACATTGTATTGTGTCTATGTTGCGATTGGACAAAAACGCTCGACTGTGGATTGATTGTTGTGAGTGATTTTACTACCCTTGCAGACTTAGCAGGTAATGAAGACTAGAGAGCAGTGATTCCTCGAATGGAAGTGCTGCTCGAGACGTGTCTTTGCGCACGACAGAGAGGAACAACCGCTGCGGCAGGATTTTCAACGTGCAACAAACGGCCGATTAATGCGCATGCGTGCTGACCATGTCCTAGCGCGCGTGCGTGTAACAAAGTCCAGAAGGCGGATGCTGGATTGAATCATGCTTGAAGCAAGGAAGCTAGCTAGAGATGCCGGTGAAGATCGATGCTGGTCGGCTCGCCCAAACCAGGTGCTCGCAAAATCAACAAATAATACACTGCTTCCTTCAGTTGAGACTCCGAGTCGAGATCGAGCATTGTTTCCCTGTTGCATAGCATCCACTTGGCCGCTCGCAAAACTGAACAAGCGAGCATGGATAAAAGGGTTTCTCTTCTGTGGTTTACATCGTCTACATGAAACAAATTGAACATGTTGTGCTATGAGTCTATTTAAAAATGTATCACCCGTTCGGAAACAATTAACTTCACTTTGTATATAGATATGGCGCGCCTAGATATATCTATACGTATGTAGATAAAGCCGAGTTACTTATTTTCAAATGGAGGGGGGGGGGAGAGAAATTAAGAAATGTTGTGATTGATGTTTGCTGAGAATAAAAGTGTGTTACCTGGCTAAAAAAAAGAGTCATTTCGAACTTCCATGACATGTCATTGTCGTTGCCTAATCGACGGTACCTCGGAGGAGGGATCCTCACGAGGGGGAGAAGAAGTAGGGGCCATAGGGCGGAGTGCACACGGGACGGTGGTACGCGAGTTACCCAGCTTCGGAACACCTGCACGATGACGGGGCC
>NC_061508.1:350792959-350847524 GCF_022539505.1 Lolium rigidum
ATTTACATGCCGATAACGCACGAGCGATCTTGAAAAACGCCTCTCGCAGCGTCACGGTTCACACAGATCGCGCGTCCGTGTCCCCCTGTACGGGCCGTCCGATCCTAATCGTACGGCTCGGGGCAGCCGCAGCAGCGGTTTTTTCCTCCCAGGTCCACGATCGCGGCCGTCGCGCCTGGGGAGAGCAGAGCAGCCGTGCGCGTCCGCCCTCCTACCAGCACTGGTCCGTCTCCCACGTCCTCCGCCGGTAGCCCGTCCCCGCCGCCGCCCCAGCGCCGGCCGCAACGTCCCTGTCGTACCGCGCGCGCTGGTCGGGGTCGGCGAGGGTGGCGTAAGCCGCGTGCAGCCGGATGAACCCCTCGTCTCCGCCTCCAGTTCCGACGGCGTCTGGGTGCACCTCCCTAGCCAGGCGCCGGTACGCGGCCTTGATCTCCCCCCTGCTCGCCGCCGCGCCCACCCCGAGCACCTCGTAGTGCGTCCTCCCCGCCGCCACCGCTGGGGCCATCGTCGCCGACGCGCGCGCCACCACACACCGCCGGGCTCCGGCGACGCGCCCTGGAAATGGCACGGTCGTTGCAGCAAACGCAGCCATCGAGGTAATCTGTTCTTGATCCGAAGCAGCAGTGCACTACACTGTATGATACTTCCGCTTCCTCACTGTACAGTACTCTTTTCCTTGCTCGTCGTGGAGAGCGGAAATGGCCGTGGATTTATAGGAGTGAGGAGCCTGTGGTGCCACTCGTACGTCCGGCCCTCGATCTTATCTCCGGGAAGATTATTTTGGGCTTGTGCTGAGTCAGTCACCGGTGTTGTGTTGCCTTCTTTCTCCTAAAATGTGTCTATGGATGGTGTTGCTTTCGCGCCACCGTTGGTGGTTACGGTTGCCACTCCACCTCCTACCTCTTCCCCAACAGGGAGGAAAGGGACGTCAGATTGATGGCGTTTTGGCCCCAACAGGGAACACTATATTCGAATTTAAGCTATCTAAAACTCAAAAAGTCTGCCTTTCTTAACACTGTACATGATTATGTCCCTTACATGTCTACAAAGTTTCACCAAGAAAAAACATAC
Source organism: Lolium rigidum (assembly GCF_022539505.1). Taxonomy (NCBI): domain Eukaryota; kingdom Viridiplantae; phylum Streptophyta; class Magnoliopsida; order Poales; family Poaceae; genus Lolium; species Lolium rigidum. The sequence goes on from NC_061508.1 coordinate 350,794,031, forward strand.
GTTGTGTTCTAAGCCGATGAACAAAAGACAATGATGTAGTAAAAAGAATGGCCTTGATGAGTGGCGAAGGCAACCCATTTTGCAACGGTGGGGCATACCTAACTTGGGTCGGGCTTATATTTTATTTTTCTAATTTTCTATAGAAGACATATGGGCGGAGCTGAATCTTAGGATGCCCCACCCCTTCCACCCTCCTCTCCTGGTTCGGCCACTGGCCTCAATCCCCATGAGATTGTGTTGCGGTTGGTCTCGGCACAGGACAATGTGTTGCATCTGCCATTCTCGATCTGGAGCAACAACTCCAGATTTGGGCTTGCAAAATGCTGCTTTGGGAGAAGCTCGATGCCAGGCTCTCTTGGAGGCCACGTCTGACTTCACCGGATGGAGTTTCATGTGTAGGTCATCTTAATGATTGTGTTGGTGTGTTGCCTAGCCTTGTTGGTCAATGGAGAAGAGGGCATTGATGTCGCTCGACAGGTGGAATATGATCGACGGTCACAATGTATGTAGTAGGATTTTGGCGACGCTGCCGTGAGGCATGTCCTATGTGGATGGCCTCGGATTTTTCTTTCTAACCTATGCATCAGTCGATTTAGACGCCGGTGGTATCCTTCTTTTCAGGGAAGACAAAAGTACTCTCTGAGTTTCTTTTTCTTTTGCGAAAAGTCCAGCGATCTATTCATAACCCTCAACAACAATACAAGAAAATTCAAAAGTAATAAAATTGTAAATAGGTCTTTATACTACCTAGCAACGACTACAGGCACTTGAACTAGTTGAAGGTGCGCCGTCGTCCTTGCCCCTTCCTCATTGGAAGTTTTACAAAGCTAGTTTTAGTAGATCTTGTTGTAATAGACATACTGGAAGTCGTCGTGCTAAGGCATCAAAGGACCAACGCACAAGAGCAGCATGCATTGCCAATGAAGATAAGCATAGATCATAAAAAACATAGACCAAATCCAGCGAGATCCGTCGATAACAAACCTATGCATGCCCTCTGGCGATTATAGACGCATCACCGGGACACCGACTAGAGGGGAGGACTTTATTCCATCTTCAGAAAATTGCCATCGTCACGTCTTCGTAAGTACGACACAAACCCTAAACAAAACGAGGAAAACAACAAGAAATTGAGCCCTCTCGCCGACAAGGATCGGGATCCACCGCGCCTCCATCCTAAGACCACAGGAGCTGAGACAGATCGGCCGCGGCGCCGACGGGGGTAGGGAACCCTCATCGCCTGAACGGATGGGTATCTTGTAACTAATTGCTACCACTTGAGTTTCTTGGTGCCTGGTGGAACCAATTTACATTGGCATCGCCGTTTGCATGACATCGTACGGTATATGTGCAGTGGCGTAGCTTAGTGTAAGCCAGGGGGGCACCGTCCCCCCCCACCCCGCCCCCAGCTTTCTAGCAAACTATGAAGGAATTCTGTTTTGGAGCAGCTTGGAAGAATTTTTCTGACTTTTGCCCCCCCCCCCCCAAATCCCCGTATTTTCCATTTCACCACCCCCCCTACGTTTTCTCCCAAGCTCCGCCCGTTGCCACTCTGCGTCACCAAGAACCGTTAGGATGGGACAAGAGGTAATACATGACACTCCTTCTATTACTGCTATTAATCCATGCTCATATAATATATTGGACTAACTAAAATTAACTGTCCAGGAAGCAACTCATGTACCAATTGCTAGAGCACATGAACCACTGCCAGAAAGTGGGTTTGTTGTTAATGCCAGGGAAAGCATGCCATTACCAACAGGAAGGATGACTACTGCAACTACTAGAGAAAGAGGAAGAGCAAGAGCAAATTCACAGAGAGGGGGAGGCAGACAGGGCAACAGCTAGCACAGATGGATATTCAACAAGAGGAAGAGCAAGGGGAAGATCTAGTACAAGAGCTAGCAAGAAAAGAAGTGGAGATGCCAGCACAAGTGGAACTGCAGACCAACCTCATGAAGCACCAGCTGGCAAGAAAAGAACTGGAGATGCTAGCACAAGTGGAATACATGATACAGACATGGAGATGCTAGCACAAGCACAAGTTAATGATGATGCACCTAAAGGTAGAGAGAGGACACATAGAGGATACAGAACAGGTCCTGGCAGTTTCTACTACCTGATGTTTGGAGATGACAATGCTTTCCCAAATTTAAATGAGGAATACATTCCAGAGATGAATGTCCAAGAGATGCAACTAAGGCAGAATGCACCATCACTAGATGACATCTAGATGTGATTCATATTGTCATAATATGGTGTGTGACAATTCAAAGAGAAGCATCATTTTTTGTCCCTATTTACTTTAGATTGTGCTATCAATTAAACATGTTCACTCTGGAACTTATGTAATTTGGATTTATGGCCATTGTGCTATCAAGTACTGCCATGGAGGGATTGTGCTAGCAAGTAAAGCTTAATATCATCTGATGTGCATCCAATTGTTGCATTTGTTTTCCACACATTTATTCTCACAACACAATTTTTTATTTCACAAAAAACATGTACATTGATATAAAAATGCCTCACACAAAGCCCCTGATGAACAAAGCACAAACACAGTACAAGATCAAGATCAAGCAACAAGCTACAACAAGCTACAAATGTCAACATCATAAATTCTCTCCTATCTCTATTTCTAAGATCTTGCTGGTGTGCCCTCTGCATTTCTTTCTTCCTAGCTTTCCTTCTCTTTATCTCATTTTCCATTTCTTAAGCTACACTAGCTGTTTATTTTCTTCCTCAATGTCTCTAGAATTCCTGCTTCTAATCACACCATCAATCTCCAATTGATCCATTGTTTTCTACGAATTTGAAAAAACAAATTTGGTTCAAAATTGTGTACATAATTTTGGTTCAAGAAGAATTTAGGAACATGGGAAGCACAAAAGGGGAAACAACCGGAGACGAGGAAGAAGCAATTACCTTTGTTGGCGTGGCAGCACCTCTCGTCGGCGTGGGGTAGTAGACGACCGACGTCTCCTTCCATTCCTCCTCTGCCCATCTGCTTCCTCCACCGCCGCCATTGAGCTGACGGCCCACCGTCGACGCCATTGAGCCCGAGCAGCTCCTGTCCGCGGGGCACCTCCCTCGCTCCTGTCCGCGGGGCACCTCCCTCGCTCCTCTCCTCTTCGCGGGGCTCCTGTCCGCGGGGCTCCTCTCTCGCCGACCAGCTGCGCCGCTCCTCTCTCGCTGCCTGCCGCTGCTCAGCTCAGCTCACCTCTCTCGACTAGGGTTGGAGATTCGTGCAGCCGACGTGCGACCGAGGACACCTGTAACGATCCAACGGGCAGTTCAGATAGACTAGAAACATAGAAAACGAAAAAAGCAGGGGGTTATCAGCAAAAACTACACAGGCCAGCGCTTCCAAACTGCCAGCGTGGATGACACTTGGCGGCTTCTGATTGGCGAGGATCATTCCTGAACCCGAATTGCAAGTTCTTGGACTAGGTTATCACCTTTTGCAACTAGTAGGACCAAACCATCACATGCTATACAAGTCCCTCGACCTGAAGTGTAATTAGCTCAAAGCCTAATGTCCCAAGTAGTAAGTTGTTCGGACAAATTGTACGAAATCTTGCACCTGGTGCTCATTTGACTTGTAGTCTTTCATCATGCACGTTTGGAGGGAGGGAAGTTCGGCGAAACTTTGCAGTAGGCACGCACATGCTTTGTCTTGCGGCGCCGACAAGATGACAATCAAGCTAAGAGCAGCATAGCTGTGATGGACGGAGTTATCAATTTGGTGGGTGGGTCGTCGGAGATGCCGACCACGGGCGCTATGGCGACGGACGAGAAGATGACCGGGGTCTCTCTCGCCGCGGACATGTGGGTGGCGGAGCTGGAGCGGAGGGAGCGGCGGACATGGACGTCGCCGGAGAAACGGATGTGGGAAAAGGTGCTTTGCCCGCATTATTGATATCCTGATAAGGTGGAAGACCTGACCTGGTGAAGATAAAGAAATATCTGCACTGCACTGGATAGAACCTGGACCAGCCAGAATTGAAGGCGAAAATGGCTTCCCGGTTTGAAGGAAACAAAGGCAAATGATCATGTGGCTAAGATGCCAAGATGGGAGTAGTGATCATCCATCTCAACAAGACGTCCTGACAAACAAGTATAGACTGTAGTACAGTAGGACTTATCTCCTGATTGAGTGTTCAGAATTCAGAAAGCTGGAAATAAAGGCAACGAGCTGCCAACACACTCAAAATTCAGATGTTGCAGCCTACAAATCCTATCTACCTCCATAGAAAGCGTGAATCCAATCGTTTCTGAAACTACACACACGCTGAATCGCGGACACAGGGAGAGGCCTAGACGGAAAAAAATGGTGAGGCAAACGGACACCACTTCTGAACCTGCTCTTGTTATATTTCCACTCAAACAACCCCCAACTTTTTTTTTCTGTAATACTTCTGAAGTGTGGCAAATATGTAATCTATATGTACATGAACTAAGGGAACTTATATAAAAACGCATACCACACACATATACAAGATATATACGACCGATCGAACTCGCCGGAAGAATACCGCAAAAGAATACCTACTCTGTGCATGCACCATATAACTCTTCTCTTCTAACTAAATGATGATAGAGTCAGTCTGCCCAGCCCATCAATTACATCCAGGTCCCTCGCCAGCTGGTCACATCCTGGCGCCGAGTCCCGACCGAACTCCCTCGCCGGCGAGCTCCCGTGGCTCCGGCACGCGTCCCAGCTCCGGTTCGCCCTGCTCGCCTTCCCAGGCCGAGGCTCGCAGCTCTTGCTCCTGCCGTAACTCGTCGTCCTCCGGAAGGCCAGGTGGTCCAGCGTCTCGCGCTCCGAGTCCGACAGCGGGCTCGGGCATGTGCCACCGTCGTGCATCGGAGACGTGGTGTGCTTGGTGTCACCGGATTGTGCCAGTTCCGATGAACCTCTGCGGGAAGATCGGGACCGGTCCCGCCTCCCTGACTTGTTGTGCCCGTAGCCTCGGCTCTTCACCTGCAAAACCAGCTGGTGGAGCAGCACCACAAGCTCCAGCATGTGATGCTCCGTTGCCGCCTTGTCGGCATGGTGGAGCGTCTGCACCCGGCTGACGGCGTGCCGGGACCCCGACTTCTCGTCCATGTCGCTCCTGGAACAATCCGTCACGTTAGGCTGTGTTGCGAACAAGCGTAGAGGCTGTTTGATCGATGAGAAATTGAGAAGGGAATAAGATTAGGTGATTATTATGCTATTTAAGACTAACCCGAAGTTTGCCCATTCGCCGACCCATCCAAATCCTTGGTGTGCTCTGGTACAAGTATGGAAAACAGTAAGTTTTGGTGAGAGGGAGAAAAACAACTGTGCTCAGAAATCAGAATGGTTGGTACAAAATCCCAAACTACCTTGTTGTGTTTTCTGCTATTGGAAGAATCCAGCGGAGGGTTTTCTGCATTTCAGCTTTTATTTGAGATACACTACGCTGCAGAGAATAACAAAGGGTCCCAGTTAGTAATACGCTTTGATGCACGAGTAATACCAATAAACCAAGACATGGATCTTGTAAAACAAAAGGCTCATTTACCCGAAGGACAACTGAGTTTTCAGTGTTTCCGAACTAAATCATGTCTATGTACACACATAAATTTAAAATCTATTACCGCTAAAGTGGATCCACCAGTTTTACTTTCTACTGCAAATTCCATGTGCATAAATAAAAAATCATCTGCAAAGTTTTATAACACAAACCTCCTCTTCAGTATTAACTGATTGCAACCGTGACCGCAGAGCTGACTTCACTGTTATTGGTAGTCCATGGTACAGGTTGTCCCTAGCGCTAGGAGGAAGAGAGAGTGGTCGAGAAACCTGCATATGTATATATGGATTGAAAACTTTATGCACTTCCTTATTTCTTAATACATGAGGCGTCAGAGAATGCTGTAAAGTAGACTATGGCGATATAATATATGCAACATGGTATTGTCACTTGTTTACTTCAAAATGACTTCGGAATTGCTATTTTTGCAGCTAGGGGACAGACAGATATTTCTGCCAGGTGATCAGACAAATATAGGTGATAGTTCACTACTAATAGTTATGTTCATCGGAAGAAAAGGGAAATAAATAGATGCATGGTTCATCAACATTAAGATCACGTGAAAATTGACCACATAAACGAAAGTGGGACATTAAGCAAGCACAATAAACATCACAAGCGCCCTTTATTGAAATAAAACAATAAACATCACATGGGTCATCAAATTAACTTACTATATTTTCAATCTGATTGATAATGTTAGCGTAGTGTAGTGCCAAACCACAGGGGCCTAGCCTTTTGTTCTGAACTTGCTCATAACTGACGAATTCAGTACCTACAGAAGTTGTTTATTCAAAGAGGTATCAGGATATTGTCAGACACATTTTCTGCAAACTATGAAGCAGCCAATTTACTATTACTAACCAACTTCACCGAATGCATCCCGGAGTTGTCTATCAAGAAAAATGGCGATTTCAACAAGCTTTTCCACAATCTGAATAGAGGATAATGCAAAGCAATGTTAGCATTATACAAAGCAAATAAAAAACAATATGTTTACAAAAAAATATATCAATATAACACTACCAGGCATAACCCAACAGAAAGTATTCCATAAAGCCAGGATATAAAGTAATGAAGAAAATATGGATGAAGGTAATTACATCCTCCAAAGGTCTGGACCACAAGGATTTCTTCTTCAATTTTTTCACAAGATTCCTTTGGCGCTTTAGTTCACTATGCAAGATCATAACACTCTCTGCAAAGAGCAAAAAATGAATACGATAAATATCTCTAATTGAAAACTGAATACATGGTGTGTCAAACTCAATATCATCCATAAAAGTATAATGTGACAAAGATAATTAAGTATTATCAGAATCACTCCAATGGCGCGGGCAGGAATATAAATTGCCTTTTCTTAGAGCTCATTCTATAAATATGTAGAATTTTCCTCTAAGTACTGGTTCCCAATGTATGCCCTAGCTGTGATGCTTGGTTCACCACTATTTATTACATCATGTGTCAAAAATTGGCTCAATTGGATATTGCAGTAGGTAAGATAAAATATCAGCAGAGAACATTTTTCCTTGATCAACTTTCTTACTAGACCAAGTGAAGTTCATGGTAAAAAAAATGGCTACGAACCACAACCAACAAAAGCATCATTTTCCCCTTATAATAGAAAGCTACAATGCTCGTTGTAGTAACTTTTTATGTTAATAGTACAGTTGTTATTTCCAGGTGAGATTCTGGGAAGGCAATATGCATGCAGTATTAGCATATATGAAGTTGTTTAAGAACAATGTCATCATCCTGGTCGTACCTCGTCTAGCTGCTGGCACAGACTCCTCTTCATTAAATTTCCTTTTAAAATCCTGCTCAAATCTATCCAGCGCGTGCAGTTCATGGTAAAGCTCCTGCAGTTATAGAACTAGCTCATCAGCATAAAGCTTCAACCCAATGTATGAATGCAAAAACGCTTTGATCCACCCTCAAACCTTAGTTCCAGCTGGCTAATATGCAAGACACTCAACTATTATTAGTTAAGAACATACTGAAAGATTCTTTTTCCATTTAAGATATTTAGCTGCTCAATAATTTGAAGAAGTTTAATAGTAATGATGACCATGCCACTTCTACATTGCATAAGCGTAAGAATTTTTTCGAGAATTTTTGAACTTAATAATTATTAGCAAGTACAGGCAACTTGTAGAGTATAGAACTGTGGAAATTAAGCAGAAACATACAGAAGTGTTTTGAGCCAAACTAATCAACTGTTTGACAGTTATTTCGATATGCTCTTTTGAATGATCCTGGGGCGTGACTTCTTTCGTTAATCTGCATATCAGAGTAATCCACAGAGTTTCAGAACAAGAAATGCTAATAAGTACGTAAATAATGACATGCTGAAATGAAATGCATAATTCTGAGAAGCATACTTGTCAAAATAGCGTCCCAAGTTATGCCATATGGGGTCTTTACAAAGGTCACCAAATCGAATTACTTCCCTCGAAAATATGGCAAGCTCTTCCCTGTTGGGTTCCATTTAAAGTCCACATCAACCACAATCACGGTAAGATGAATCAGGAAAATGTTCAACCTTACTGTCTAACCAACCATACCTTTTGTCGATGGCAGCAATATGCAAGAGCTCAGCGGAGTTGGAAGAAATCAATATCCGCACACCGTCTGAATGCAAAATTTCCTCCTTCAGTTCCTTTATACTCTCGTCGGAACATGATCTCCACAAAGAAGAAGCTTTTGCTATTGTATTTGCGACTTCAAACGACAAAATATCGACTTTATTTCCCCGGTTTGTTCCACCGTAGAGAAACCCGCTGCCATGGTTCAAACTTGCGATTCCACTGCCGAGGGTATCTAACACGTCGACAGCCTTCTCCAGAAAGAATGTACCTGTGTCCGATACCTGGCATAACTTAGTATGTCAGAGTTAATGGGAAAAAGGCTACCGCTGGAAAATAACGCATGTTTTCTTTGACTTGGACATTGAAAATACAGATAACTTTCTATAACACAGAAAAAAAGGAGATCTTTATCAAAAATAATGGAGAGATGTTTATCCCTTTAAGAAATATAACAGTTGTTATAGCTTGTATAAAGAAACTAAAAAAAAAGTAGTGCAGGCTAATTTTGAGCTAATTACGTTGAACCTATTGATGTGGTTTTATTCAAAATGGTGAAATACTACTAATATAGTATTCTTATTTCAGTACTATGTTTCCAAGAGAAGTGCATGCTACTACTCCTTCAAGGCTACTCGATAATCCTTCCATGTATTCTGTGCTATCCAAGATGATCCCCTCATGCTCACTGGCTGCATCAAAGTAGACCTGGGATACTTGCTACCGGAACTGTGGAGACGTGGCAATCGACAACTGATGGCGTCGAACTCTTCAGTTTCAGTACCATGTATCTAGATTTGCCACCTCCAAGTACGATGTATCAGTCAAGCTCAACCGTGAATCATTTCAACAGCAACATACAGCAGGATTACTTCGTTTTCATCATACAGTCTGCACTTCACCATTCATTTCAACAGCAACTTGATGTGTGGCCAAGCCCATGATCTGCACAGCATCTCAAGCTCCACTGATGGCATAGTCAACAGAAGGAACAGAGGCAGAAGTTCCTTGTCCATGATTTGCACAGTAGTATCATAAAGCTCCATTGATGGATGGATCGAAGAACTGGTCAACAGAAGCAACAGACGCAGAAGGTTCCGTCCGGGTCACTGGCCTGACCGGTCCAACGGGTACGTACGTAGACTATGGGTGAGACTGACAGCAACCTTGGGTGTAAAATACTCGGCCTCCACGTATCCGAGTGAAAGGAATATCGATCCTCCTCCGTGTGGTGTGACCGGGCTTCGAATGTGAAAAGACAACGGCCGCCTAGATTGACTTCACATTGCGTTTGGACTCCGCAGCTCGTTTTCGGCTATGCCCCCTGTATCTGTCTGTCCCCACGCTGATTGATTCCTCTGAGTTCGTCAGAATTACTGTGCTGAATTAGGCCCCGGACGGAGCTAACTATGTCCAAGAACCAGGAATTAGCTTCGCTTGAATTAACTGGCCAAGAGAGCTTGAGCTTCGTCGTGATCGTTATCATTCATTCAGACGTAATCCGGACTCGTCTGGACGGGACGAGGTGCCTCAAAATCAGCCCTGGCCGGCTAACATCCCCCCTGTTTACTCGTAAAGTACTGAACTTTGTCTAGCAGTCGACCGGCGGTCCGCGGTCGTTCATGCTGAACCAGAGGTCGCCGGCCGGACCCTGCAGCAGGCAGTCCGGCCGGCGAGGGAGGGGGCAGGGGGGAGTAATGAACAGAGCAAGAGGTGAGGATGGGCTGATTGATGGGAGAGGAGCAGTGGTGGAGCAGAGTATGGTACCTTGTTGGACGCGTGCGGCTTGTGGAGCGGCCGGATGGCGAGCTCCCCGGAGTCGTAGTCCCCGGGGCCGTACCTGCTGCGGCGCGCGTCGTAGACCGCCCCGAGCGCCTGCTGCGCCTGCTGCTGCTGCTGCTGGACCGACCGCGCCGCCCGCGGCTCCTTCCGCTCCCGCGTCCGCGTCGAGAACACACACCCCATGGTGCACAGACAATCAATCGATCGATCAAACTGGTCGACGCCTCGCCTCGTCGGTCGTCGGAGCTCCCGCGCGGCGGCGAGCTCGGTGGTGATCAATCCCGGAGTGGGAAGTGGCGCGGGATTGGAGGAGTGGGGAGGGAAGAGAACGGAATGGGACGGGAATGGCTATCGCTGGCTGATGGTACTACTACTTGGAATTGCTTTGTTTTTGTTCTTTTTGGCTGTGGTCGTCGTTGGTCGCCGTCGAACTGCGTTCGCAACCTTTGACTTGTTCCCACGCTATCCTCCTCCTCGGACTAGCTAGCTTCCTTTCCCTTCCCTTTTCCCTAGATGGCTTTGTAGCTTTATCATTGTCAAAAAAGTTGTCTCAACTTTTTAAACCCTGGTTATTCCTATGGATTACACTACTACGGAGTTGATAATTCTGGCCACTCCTCAACCACTAGAATACCCTTGTTGCAAGTGGGTTGCAACTGAGATCTCGCTAGTTGCAAATAAGTTACATCTGAGATTTCCATAGTTACGTCGAGAAAAAAATATCGAAACCATTCAATTCGCTTTGAGATCCATGCACATGAGTTGCACCCAGGTTGCAATTCGGACTTGGATGGCATCATGTACTAAGTGATATTTAGTCGAGTATAAATCGGCCGGGATCTAGGCGTGCGTGCCCGTGCTTTTAACGATCTGTTGCTCCCGACCTAGCAACAGCGCGCCTTCGGCCGGAGGTTCAGTAAAATTCAAACTCACAAAGCTTACGTAACTGTATAGTAAAAATAACATCTCCAATACCAAATGTATAAATATAAAAATACATTTTATGATGATTGTAGTAGTGTCGATTTTAATTATATTCCAGATGTTGGTTTCGTACTTTGTGTTTGATCGTACTTTTACACTGTTAGATTTGTAATATGAAATCCATGGCAACCGATCCACCATAAGATATCTCCGTAATATATTTATTCAATGTTAGAGATGTTGATATTTTCTTGTATGTATTTGGTTAAACTTAGGAATGAAGGACCTTCTGACTAAATTTATATGTCACTTCTTTGGGGACGGAGTGAGTAATTCTCCTATTTGTTTTGTATTATGTCAAAAAAATTGAGTTTTCAAGTTTATAACGGAAAACATCTAAGTACCAAACTATGTCAATGTATGCATCTTGGAATCTATTTTCGTAGTGTATCTGTTTTGCATTATCATAGATATCCATATTTATTTATGTAAATTTGGTCAGGCTTAAAGAAAGTTTGAAACGAAGACAAAAATAAATAGTAGGACTTAGATTGGAAAAGTGTGTGTATCGGATATATTTTTTCTCTTTCTCAGAAGATGTTACCTCAACTACCACCGAAACTGAGATCTAGCTTCTATCTTGTCAACGGCAACAACACGTGGTGTTTGATCACCCATGAACAGTCGCTATAATATTGAGTCTGGGACGAAGACATCTCCATGGACTTGAGAACTTGAAAAGTCTGCATTATTATTAGCCCGGCGGAAATTATATTTGGAGCGTAATATTCTCCCCGTACGTGTACTTGTATGGGTACTCCGTACCACGTAACCTGTTAATAAACGAAACACGATGACAAATTTATTTCTCTGTTTAATCTAGTCAAAGATTGCATGCGCGATCAGGCATTTGACCGACCGACCAGGTCACATGCTATGCAAGTCGCATCGCCCGAATTAACAACGCCCACACGTACCGTCTCAAATTCAACACTGCACGGCGGTGTTAAACTTTTTTTTTTTGCGAAACACCTAGTGCAAATATAAACTACAAATATATATGTACTTTTTTTTGTTTGGTTTTGGACGTACTCTGATTCATTATCACAAACTTTGACCAATAGTTCATTTGTTAATGTACTGCACTAGTGGAAAATAAGCTAGTCCCGGTTTTACAACCGGGACTATCCGGGACTATAAAATTGGAACTAAAGCATCTCTCTTTAATTTTGGCGCGTCTGGTTTCGACCGTTTGCATGGTCGCGTGTCCACGCGAACAGTGCCCCACGTCCACGTGTCCGGTTTCGACCGTTTGCGTGACTGCGCGGACACGTGGACAACGCCACACGTTCGCGTGTCCGTTTGGATCGTAGCTGCGCCCAACGTGGCGACCCAAAAAACGCCACGTGGCTCGTCATCCTTGGGCGGCTCTGCACCATGGCAGGCCTTGACGGGACAGCAATGGTGGGCGGGAGAACGCGCGGGAAAGTTCCCGCGCACGAGGGTTCCCGCACGCACTCACGCGGCCCAAGTTTCCCGCCAAGGTTCCCGGCTATAAAATACGGCGTGTGCGGCCTCGCAGAGCTCACCCTCTTCGCCGCCCTCTCTCCCTCTACCTTCTCCACGCCATGCCGCGCAGCCTACAGACCACGTTGGTGAAGCTCTCGCTCGCCGCCCGCACTAGGTCCCGCGGACGGCGGAGGAGGAGTGCCAGGATGCGCGGTGGGTCACCGAAGATGAGACGATCCGCGTCGCGGCCGAGGATGTGTAATATCCCAGGTTTAGAGGCTACAAAATGAGAGAACACCAGAGTGTGCATTGCATTCATCTATAGAAAATCCGGAAAATTTTCGCGCTTTCAAATAAAACTTGTCACAGTAACTGAAGTTTCACTTGACTTGATGAAACTGAAGTATCTCATCAAGTCAAGCGCTATAAACCTCAATGTGACCTTTGCTAAACCCTTGTTTTGGGTAGACATAATTTGATCCGTAGGTTGGATCAAAAGGACCTAGAACTATTACACAACACTTTAAGTGAGGATCAAATACCAAAATCTTATATATAAATGATCATAACATGGTATTCCTTACAATAACACATTCTTAAAGAATCAAATCCTAACTTATTAACACTTAAAAGTCAGCAACTACGTAATTTAATTCACTTCCAAACGTATTACCAAATAAGGTAAACCACAGGGTTTGAAGTGCGTAAAAGTCACACATTCTTATTTAAGTTATAACTTATTAAATATATGGAATTTCATAAAATTAAATCCGTTTACATTACAAATTATAGTTCAAACTATTTGAATAAAACTCACTATAAGTATTTTGAAACTCATATGAACATGCCTTGGTGAAATCAAACACCAACTATCCAAAATTGAGGAATAACCTTCAACCTTGACCTTTTGACCAATATTATAATGTAAATCAAATCAAATATGATATGGAGCATTATTCATAAGTATAAAAGCATTCACAAGACATCTACTAACAAATTTCACTTGGCTATCCAAAAATAAATCATATGAGAGGATAATGCTCATGCCACATAGGATGAAAATACCTACATAGCTTGCTTCCTAAGCTATGCCACCTCATGCTCAAAGAATTGCTATGGATGAGGGCATGACAACCAAGCACCTTATTCATCAAGTTAAAACAAGACTCACATACCTATGTGTCATGATACTAGAGCTTGCCCACGCCTATAAAAGGAGTCACACCCTTCACCCATTTGATCATCTAGTACCATGCACAAGGAAACCAAAACCTTGAGACCTTCCATACATTAGCTAGGATCAAGATGAAGAAGCTAGGAGGTGGAGGCATACCACAAGATGCAGGTTTATCAGATCTCCTGAGGACAAGCTACAGAAGATAGCAAGGTAGAATTCCTAGGCAGACCATAAATTTACAAGATCATAACATCATATTTAGTAGAGCCCTAGGATGTGTCAAGTATTGAGAAGTGAGAGAAGTGATAATATTAACTATAGTCATGTCCATACAAGAATACTAGAGAAGTACTAATCCTAGTTGTTCAAGTCAACCTTTGATTGGAGGTGAGAACCATATTCCAATAGCAATACCTTAAGAAATAATTTCATAATCATCACAACTTTGTAATGATCATAAACCCTAAGAATCTAGATGAATGTGATGAGAGAAATAATAAAGAGAGATTAGTGAGAAATTAGTTGATCATGTCTAATGCATGACTATGCTCTTTAGATTTAGATGATAAGTTAAACCTATGTGATAAGTAGATATCATCCATCACATGAAATGATAAGTATAAGGGAAACCCTAGATCATACCCACATTGAACCTATGCCTAAACCCTAACTTGTGTATCATGGATCATAAGTATAAACTCAAATCCATAAATATACCTTAAGCTTAAATACTATTTAGGTGATTTGAGTTAAACCAATATCCAATTCTATTTTGCCTTCCAAGTACCTTGCTTAGTTGACCAAATGGAATAATGTGTTATAGTTTGGACCTCATCTTAGCAAGTGAATTGACCATGATGAGCATAGGATCTATCCTAAATAATTCAAGCTAAAGTTTGCTAAATAGGATTAGTAATTCTAGAGTTTATCCAACCATCTTCCTAAATTCTTAGAAATAACTTTACACATGAAATCATGACCTAACACCATATTCATTAATACCTTGTTTTAAATTCTAGCCATATTTAAAATTCATATGAACAACCAATATTGTTAAGCATACTAGCAAAACCTAATAATATTTTTATCATGCAAATGTTATAAATTTCAAATCACTTAAATGGATTTGGTTCCCAAATAAAAAGAAATTGAAATAAACACATCAATTCACGTCTATTTTAAATCTAGAATGACCTCACCAAATACCAATTTAATCAAACATTAAATATTTGTTTGAACCACACAATTATGCAGTAAGCCTTATTATAAAGTTTTATTGAGATTCTAAAATTTAGAAACCTGCAAAACCAAAAGAGAATTCAAATTGGAAATTCAAACATAAAAAGAAAACAGCAAACATAAATAGAAAAGGAGAGGAGGCTTACCTGGCAGGCCGGAGCAGCCCGAAGCCAACCCAGCAGCAGCCCACGACATGGTCCAGCCCACCAAAGAAACGGTCCATACCATTTCGGTAATAAAATGAAGGCCAACGCCTTCGTTCTCTTGTTCGGTGCCGACAGCGCGCAGGAGGGCGTCGGACACGTCTCTCGCCGATGATAACGATGACCCCGGACGTCGCCAGACCTCTCAGAACCACGCCCAACCTCTCTCGCGTCCGTCCTATCCACTTGCACTAAGATTCATGCTCGAATCGTTTTCGAAACCGTCAATCCATCTGCGCCGGTCATCGTCGTCGTGTCGCCATTGCCGACCATCTCCGGACCTATAAAAGCACGTGGAGGACCGCGTAGAACCCTAATTCTCCGAGACACTTTCAATTTCACTCTCGCTTCCTAAAACTCTCCCAATCATCTGAGAGCTGTCGCCGCAGTCGAGCACGAACTCATCAACTGGAGCCACCCCGACAGGTGATGACTGGTCGAGGAGAATTGCCTGCTCGTGATGATCATCCTCGAGCAAGGACTCGAATAATGGAGCCCCCAATCGACGCAATCGAGCCGTTCCCTTCTTCGTTGACTGGCTAGAATTCATGGCCGTGTGGTCGATACCGACCACCATGATCACCCTCGAGCCTACCAGCGTACTCCTGGTGAGCTTGCGCACCTCCATCACCTCTTCTTTCTTCCTAGAACGCATTCTATTGTAAGATTGCTTTATCGCCGGAGTTCACCGCCGCGGGAGATGGTCGTCGGAGATGCTCCGGTGACCACTGACCGGGGAAAACACCACCATCGTGTGCCTCGTCTTCTCCTCGTTCGATTGCCACCAACGGGAAGTACGGGGGTGCCCTGTAGCGACGGTGCCATCTTCATCTGAACGTCGGCGTCAAGCCGCCGGTAGAGATGATGTGGCCGTGGGCTCCCCGAACCTATTTGACTTGGTCGTTTCCCTGTGGCAGCTGACCTAGACCGGGACCCACCGGTTAGTCTCAGTAGCTAGGATATGTCACGGTATGTTTAGTATTTACACTTAAATTCAAATTTCAGAAAATTGCTGAAACTTTGCCAAATATATAAAATTCATTCCAACTCAGAAAAATACAAATAAGAAATCAAAATTCTCACAAAATAAACTCTATTCAATAAAAAAAAAAATTGTCAAAATAAAAATTCAATTATTTAAACCTTTATTAATTATGCCTTTTCTTTTATCCTTAATTCAAATAAAAATTTATTAATTAGTTTAGTTTCAAAAATAAATAGTAGCTATTCAATAATGTGAAGAAAATATTTAGATTAGTTTTCTTTATCATATTTTCATTAACTTAGATATTAGTGGTATTTTAAACCCTAATTTACAAATTACCATTTACTATTTTCCTTAAATAATAATAAATCAAGAAAGTATTAAAAACTAATATTATTTTGCAGTAAAAAGTTATTTGTTTACTTCAACCTTTTTAGTTAACCAATTATTATTTTAAAAGTTTAATAACAACCATAGAACCCTAATTCTTGAAATTAAACCTAACTAGTATTTATCTTAATTATTAAATCTTTTAAATAATAAAATGTGAAGAACATTATTAACTTTATTTCAAATTAATTAGTAACTTAAACTCTACTTCCAATTATTATTTTAAGGATTGCATCACAATTTAGAAACCTAGTTCCAATAAGAATAAAAAAAACTCTTAACTCTATTATCTTATGTTAGCATCTTAAGTTGTTCACACCTGTAAAACTCTAGGAACCTATGGAATATGATCATATGATTTGCACCTTACCCATAGGTTCAACTTATGAGAATTAATCCATGCTGATGATCTACTAAAATAAAACTAGGCTAATTCACCTGAAGTCATTATTTCATGTCTTTATTTTTGAATAAACCTTATATAACCAACTAGTACCACCTAGGTGTAAACTCTAACTTGTTACCCTCATGTAATTTAATTATTTTCCATGTTAAATAAAACATGGCTATACTTGCTGCATATGGACTCATTCTACCTAAGAACCAACTAGTCCCTATTAGTGAACTAAATGAATCCAATAGTAAACCCTAGAAGCACCTAGCTCCTATTTGCAGTAGTTCTTTTTCTTTATTAAACTTATTCTTCAAAAGTTATTCTTTTGAAGTAAATACCAAACAAACCATAGAAGCAAATAATTCTTACTTGAAATACTTATTCTTTCTCAAGTAACATGTTCTTCAAAAGAATAACTTTTCAAGTAATTATCAACCATGTCCTATAGAACTTAAAAATGACAACTACTAGTTACATGTTATGCAACCACTATTTCTTTGTGTGTATGATTGTTATGACGTCTTATACCAGTTGTTTATGATGCTAAAATAACCAAACCCTAATAAGAACCTTGTTTTAAAATCATTCTAAAAGTGCAACACACCCTAAAGAAATCTTTACAACTCACCAATCCTAAATCATCGGGGTTAGGTTACGCTCGGGACGATTGAATCTCATGATATGCATTATAGCATCTTTGCCAGTTCTTTAAACATTGTCCTTACCGGACGATGTTGGTATTTTAGATGTTGGAGTTATCACGTATCGAATCTTTTGCCTGCATAATCTTGCAGTCAAGAAAGGCAAGTTCATCGCTTGCTCATGTAATTTGATTATATCTAACTATATGCAAAGTACTATATGTATCATTCCTGCATTGAAAAGTAAAATAATATTTTACAATTATGAATATGACTATGTGGTGGGCAATGAAACCATGGTATGTGTTGATGGTGGAGGTTCAATTGCAAGATTTCTATTCATCTAGGACTAATCACCAATGCCGTCTAGTGATTCTAGCATCGTACATATCGCGTTAACGATGAGATCTATAATGGCTCTAGAAAAGTCAGCTGTATCTTTTTTCCTCTCGCATATCAATGGATCAGTAATAAAGGTTGCCTGTATCAGTCTATCTATTGGTAAAGGTGAGGACATCGGTCCGTAACAGTCTACCAATAGATATAGGAGAGGATGGACTTGTTAAAGGTCAATGATGGATTGTAAGGGTTGTCCGGGTTAGTCTATCTATAGTGTATAGGACCATGCATGTGGATTGTTCATATCAGTCTACCTTAATGGTAAAGGAGAGAATAAATGCCTGTGTTAGCCTACCTATAGATAAAGGACATGACAGACTTACAAAAGGGTGGGTATGCGAGGTTGCGGAGAAGAACAGTGATTGGGTTGGTTCTTATACTGGGCCTCACACCAAGGAAGTGTGAACGGGAAAGTATATGCCCGGTTGGTAACAAGGATAAGTTTACGGGTAAAGTAACGTACCTTTGCAGAGTGTATCAAATTATGGTTGTCACTCTCTGTTCCGGGAATGAAACTACGAACGTGGCAGGAAAGGAACTCCATGAAGTTCTTATCAACCTGTGAAGACTGACGGGCCTAGTTTTCAGAATAAAATCAACCTTTTGAAGAAATGATTACGAAAACTTGCATTCGTCTATGAATTTATGGTCTATGGCTGTAGCTAGTGCATGATACACCTATTTCTTATAGTGAACTTGTTGAGTACGCTCGTACTCATTCACTCCCTCTTGAACCCCTTCTTAGATCTAAAGTCACCGAAGGAGAAACTACCGTGGAACTCGAAGATAAAGGAGTCAAGTACAACAAGATGAGGAACCCAGTCAATGAAGTCAATGGAGTCAACTTCTGCATCAGTCAGAGTGGAAACCTGGTCTAGTAATAGAAGGAAACCATTTCCCTAATCCTAGAACCTAAGTAGCTAGAGTTTTATAGCAAGCCTAGTAGCTCTAGAGCTAGAGTTAGCAATAAGTTAGACTACGAGTTGTTCTTTTGAAACTTTATTTGCAGTTTTACCTCACTGTAAAGTAGGAGGCTATGTTGATCTTCTGTAAATAGTTCGTGTATCCTTCTATAGACATGCTTTGGACTCGCATATATTTCTGGTGTACCACTCTGAGGGATGTAATATGAGTGAAACGGTGTTTCACTTGTGTTATGTCAACGACTTCCGTACTACACCATGCAGTGGTATGCTGGGTCACCGCAGGGGGCGACGAAGGAGGCAGAGAACGCAGAGCAGATGGAGGGGGACACAGGTGGCTGGTATGAGGCCACCACCGGATAGTACGAGGCCACGGAGGAGGCACCCGACCCCACCGCTGAGGATGAGGCGTATGCAGTCGTGGACACCGCTGAGGAGGAGGCTGATACGTCTCCGACGTATCGATAATTTCTTATGTTCTATGCCATATTATTGATGATACCCACATGTTTTATGCACACTTTATGTCATATTCGTGCATTTTCTGGAACTAACCTATTAACAAGATGCCGAAGTGCCGGTTGCTATTTTCTGCTGTTTTTGGTTTCGAAATCCTAGTAACGAAATATTCTCGGAATTGGACGAAACGAAGACCCAGGGGCCTATTTCGCCACGAACCTTCCAGAAGACCGAAGAGCATACGAAGTGGGGCCACGAGGTGGCCAAACCACATGGCGGCGCGGCCAAGGGGGGGCCCGTGCCGCCCTGTGGTGTGGGCCCCTCGTCGGCCCCCGACTCGCCCTTCCGCCTACTTAAAGCCTCCGTCGCGAAACCCCCGAGGCGAAAAACCACGATACGGAAAACCTTACCGAGACGCCGCCGCCGCCGATCCCATCTCGGGGGATTCCGGAGATCTCCTCCGGCACCCTGCCGGAGAGGGGATTCATCTCCCGGAGGACTCTACACCGCCATGGTCGCCTCCGGAGTGATGAGTGAGTAGTTCACCCCTGGACTATGGGTCCATAGCAGTAGCTAGATGGTTGTCTTCTCCTCATTGTGCTTCATTGTTGGATCTTGTGAGCTGCCTAACATGATCAAGATCTTCTATCTGTAATACTCTATGTTGTGTTTGTCGGGATCCGATGGATAGAGAATACCATGTTATGTTAATTATCAAGTTATTACATATGTGTTGTTTATGATCTTGCATGCTCTCCGTTACTAGTAGAGGCTCTGGCCAAGTTTTTGCTCTTAACTCCAAGAGGGAGTATTTATGCTCGATAGTGGGTTCATGCCTGCATTGACACCGGGACGATGACGAGAAAGTTCTAAGGTTGTGATGTGCTCGTTGCCATTAGGGATAAAACATTGGCGCTATGTCCGAGGATGTAGTTGTTGATTACATTACGCACCATACTTAATGCAATTGTCCGTTGCTTTGCAACTTAATACTGGAAGGGGTTCGGACGATAACCCGAAGGTGGACTTTTTAGGCATAGATGCGGTTGGATGGCGGTCTATGTACTTTGTCGTAATGCCCAATTAAATCTCACTATACTTATCATGACATGTATGTGCATTGTTATGCCCTCTCTATTTGTCAATTGCCCGACTGTAATTTGTTCACCCAACATGCTTTTATCTTATGGGAGAGACACCTCTAGTGAACTCGTGGACCCCGGTCCATTCTTTTAATACTGAAATACAAATCTGTTGCAATACTTGTTTTACTGTTTTCTCTCGCAAACAATCATCTTCCACACAATTCGGTTAATCCTTTGTTACGAGCAAGCCGGTGAGATTGACAACCTCAGCTTGTTTCGTTGGGGCAAAGTACTTTGGTTGTGTTGTGCAGGTTCCACGTTGGCGCCGGAATCCCTGGTGTTGCGCCGCACTACATCCCGCCGCCATCAACCTTCAACGTGCTTCTTGGCTCCTCCTGGTTCGATAAACCTTGGTTTCTTTCTCGAGGGAAAACTTGCTGCTGTGCGCATCATACCTTCCTCTTGGGGTTGCCCAACGAACGTGTGAAATACACGCCATCAAGCTCTTTTCTGGCGCCGTTGCCGGGGAGATCAAGACACGCTGCAAGGGGAGTCTCCACTTCTCAATCTCTTTACTTTGTTTTTGTCTTGCTTTATTTTATTTACTACTTTGTTTGCTGCATTATATCAAAATACAAAAAAAAAATTAGTTGCTAGCTTTACTTTATTTACTGTCTTGCAATCTATATCAAAAATAAAAAAATTAGTTACTTGTTTTACTTTACTTAATATCATGCATGTTTTTATTTCACTAGTTAAGCATAATGGAAAACAACAAAAATATGAGAGATCTTTATGAACTTTATCTTGAATTAGGACATGATGTGTTTGAAGAGAGAATTAAAAAACCCATGGAACTTTATATGCATGCTAATGGGAATGTTATTACTATGGATGCTTTGAACACCATTGTTGCTAATGCTATGGAAAATTCTAAGCTTGGGGAAGCTGGCTCTGATGAGCATGATATTTTTAGTCCCCCAAGCATTGAGGAGAAAATTTTCTTTTATGATTACAATATGCCTCCTATATATGATGATAGCCACTTTGTTGAATTTGCTCCCACTACAACTAATAAAATTGATTATGCTTACGTGGAGAGTAATAATTTTATGCATGAGACTCATGATAAGAATGCTTTATGTGATAGTTACATTGTTGAGTTTGCTCATGATGCTACTGAAAATTATTATGAGAGAGGAAAATGTGGTTGTAGAAATTTTCATGTTACTAAAATGCCTCTCTATGTGCTGAAATTTTTGAAGCTACACTTGTTTTATCTTCCTATGCTTGTTACTTTGCTCTTCATGAACTTGTTTATTTACAAGATTTCTATGCATAGGAAGCATGTTAGACTTAAATTTGTTTTGAATTTGCTTCTTGATGCTCTCTTTTGCTTCATACTCTATTTTTCATGATTGCATCATTAAAACTGCTGAGCCCATCTTAATGGCTATAAAGAAAAGCGCTTATGGGAGACAACCCATGTTTTTACTACAGTATTTTTGTTTTATATTTGAGTCTTGGAAGTTGTTTACTACTGTAGAAACCTCTCCTTATCTTAGTTTTATGTTTTGTTGTGCCAAGTAAAGTCTTTGATAGTAAAGTAAGTACTAGATTTGGATTACTGCGCAGTTCCAGATTTCTTTGCTGTCACGAATCTGGGTCTACCTCCCTGTAGGTAGCTCAGAAAATTAAGCCAATTTACGTGCATGATCCTCAGATATGTATGCAACTTTCATTCAATTTGGGCATTTTCATTTGAGCAAGTCTGGTGGCCTAATAAAATCCATCTTTACGGACTGTTCTGTTTTGACAGATTCTGCCATTTATTTCGCATTGCCTCTTTTGCTATGTTGGTTGAATTTCTTTGATCCATTAATGTCCAGTAGCTTTATGCAATGTCCAGAAGTGTTAAGAATGATTGTGTCACCTCTGAACATGTTAATTTTTATTGTGCACTAACCCTCTAATGAGTTGTTTCGAGTTTGGTGTGGAGGAAGTTTTCAAGGATCAAGAGAGGAGTATGATGCAATATGATCAAGGAGAGTGAAAGCTCTAAGCTTGGGGATGCCCCGGTGGTTCACCCCTGCATATTCTAAGAAGACTCAAGCGTCTAAGCTTGGGGATGCCCAAGGCATCCCCTTCTTCATCGACAACATTATCAGGTTCCTCCCCTGAAACTATATTTTTATTCCGTCACATCTTATGCACTTTGCTTGGAGCGTCGGTTTGTTTTTGTTTTTGTTTTGTTTGAATAAAATGGATCCTAGCATTCACTTTATGGGAGAGAGACACGCTCCGCTGTAGCATATGGACAAGTATGTCCTTAGGCTCTACTCATAGTATTCATGGCGAAGTTTCTTCTTCGTTAAATTGTTATATGGTTGGAATTGGAAAATGCTACATGTAGTAACTCTAAAATGTCTTGGATAATTTGATACTTGGCAATTGTTGTGCTCATGTTTAAGCTCTTGCATCATATACTTTGCACCCATTAATGAAGAAATACCTAGAGCTTGCTAATTTGGTTTGCATATTTGCTAATTTGGTTTGCATATTTGGTTTGCTCTCTTTTGCTTCATACTCTATTTTTCATGATTGCATCATTAAAACTGCTGAGCCCATCTTAATGGCTATAAAGAAAAGCGCTTATGGGAGACAACCCATGTTTTTACTACAGTATTTTTGTTTTATATTTGAGTCTTGGAAGTTGTTTACTACTGTAGCAACCTCTCCTTATCTTAGTTTTATGTTTTGTTGTGCCAAGTAAAGTCTTTGATAGTAAAGTAAGTACTAGATTTGGATTACTGCGCAGTTCCAGATTTCTTTGCTGTCACGAATCTGGGTCTACCTCCCTGTAGGTAGCTCAGAAAATTAAGCCAATTTACGTGCATGATCCTCAGATATGTATGCAACTTTCATTCAATTTGGGCATTTTCATTTGAGCAAGTCTGGTGCCCTAATAAAATCCATCTTTACGGACTGTTCTGTTTTGACAGATTCTGCCATTTATTTCGCATTGCCTCTTTTGCTATGTTGGTTGAATTTCTTTGATCCATTAATGTCCAGTAGCTTTATGCAATGTCCAGAAGTGTTAAGAATGATTGTGTCACCTCTGAACATGTTAATTTTTATTGTGCACTAACCCTCTAATGAGTTGTTTCGAGTTTGGTGTGGAGGAAGTTTTCAAGGATCAAGAGAGGAGTATGATGCAATATGATCAAGGAGAGTGAAAGCTCTAAGCTTGGGGATGCCCGGTGGTTCACCCCTGCATATTCTAAGAAGACTCAAGCGTCTAAGCTTGGGGATGCCCAAGGCATCCCCTTCTTCATCGACAACATTATCGGGTTCCTCCCCCGAAACTATATTTTTATTCCGTCACATCTTATGCACTTTGCTTGGAGCGTCGGTTTGTTTTTGTTTTTGTTTTGTTTGAATAAAATGGATCCTAGCATTCACTTTATGGGAGAGAGACACGCTCCGTCTGTAGCATATGGACAAGTATGTCCTTAGGCTCTACTCATAGTATTCATGGCGAAGTTTCTTCTTCGTTAAATTGTTATATGGTTGGAATTGGAAAATGCTACATGTAGTAACTCTAAAATGTCTTGGATAATTTGATACTTGGCAATTGTTGTGCTCATGTTTAAGCTCTTGCATCATATACTTTGCACCCATTAATGAAGAAATACCTAGAGCTTGCTAATTTGGTTTGCATATTTGGTTTCTCTAGAGTCTAGATAATATCTAGTATTGAGTTTTGAACAACAAGGAAGACGGTATGGAGTCTTATAATGTTTACAATATGTCTTTTATGTGAGTTTTGCTGTACCGTTCATCCTTGTGTTTGTTTCAAATAACCTTGCTAGCCTAAACCTTGTATCGAGAGGGAATACTTCTCATGCATCCAAAATACTTGAGCCAACCACTATGCCATTTGTGTCCACCATACCTACCTACTACATGGTATTTATCCGTCATTCCAAAGTAAATTGCTTGAGTGCTACCTTTAAAATTCCATCATTCACCTTTGCAATATATAGCTCATGGGACAAATAGCCTAAAAACTATTGTGGTATTGAATATGTACTTATGCACTTTATCTCTTATTAAGTTGCTTGTTGTGCGATAACCATGTTTACGGGGACGCCATCAACTATTCTTTGTTGAATATCATGTGAGTTGCTATGCATGTCCGTCTTGTCTGAACTAAGAGAGATCTACCACCTTAATGGTTGGAGCGTGCATATTGTTAGAGAAGAACATTGGGCCGCTAACTTAATCCATGATCCATGGTGGAAGTTTCAGTCTTGGACACATATCCTCAATCTCATATGAGAATAATAATTGTTGCCACATGCTTATGCATTAAAGAGGAGTCCATTATATGTTGTCTATGTTGTCCCGGTATGGATGTCTAAGTTGAGAATAATCAAAAGCGAGAAATCCAAAATGCGAGCTTTCTCCTTAGACCTTTGTACAGGCGGCATGGAGGTACCCCATTGTGACACTTGGTTAAAACATGTGCATTGCAAAGATCCGGTAGTCCAAGCTAATTAGGACAAGGTGCGGGCACTATTAGTATACTATGCATGAGGCTTGCAACTTGTAAGATATAATTTACATAACTCATATGCTTTATTACTACCGTTGACAAAATTGTTTCATGTTTTCAAAATAAAAGCTCTAGCACAAATATAGCAATCGATGCTTTCCTCTTTGAAGGACCATTCTCTTTACTTTTATGTTGAGTCAGTTCACCTATCTCTCTCCACCTCAAGAAGCAAACACTTGTGTGAACTGTGCATTGATTCCTACATACTTGCATATTGCACTTGTTATATTACTCTATGTTGACAATTATCCATGAGATATACATGTTACAAGTTGAAAGCAACCGCTGAAACTTAATCTTCCTTTGTGTTGCTTCAATACCTTTACTTTGATTTATTGCTTTATGAGTTAACTCTTATGCAAGACTTATTAATACTTGTCTTAAAGTACTATTCATGAAAAGTCTTTGCTTTATGATTCACTTGTTTACTCATGTCATTACCATTGTTTTGATCGCTGCATCCACTACATATGTTTACAAATAGTATGATCAAGGTTATGATGGCATGTCACTTCGGAAATTATCTTTGTTATCGTTTTACCCGCTCGGGACGAGCGAGAACTAAGCTTGGGGATGCTTGATACGTCTCCGACGTATCGATAATTTCTTATGTTCTATGCCATATTATTGATGATACCTACATGTTTTATGCACACTTTATGTCATATTCGTGCATTTTCCGGAACTAACCTATTAACAAGATGCCGAAGTGCCAGTTCTGTCGTTTTCTGCTGTTTTTGGTTTCGGAAATCCTAGTAACGAAATATTCTCGGAATTGGACGAAACGAAGACCCGGGGCCTATTTCGCCACGAACCTTCCGGAAGACCGAAGAGCATACGAAGTGGGGCCACGAGGTGGCCAAACCACATGGCGGCGCAGCCAAGGGGGGCCCGCGCCGCCTCGTGGTGTGGGCCCTCGTCAGCCCCCCGACTCGCCCTTCCGCCTACTTAAAGCCTCCGTCGCGAAACCCCCGAGGCGAAAAACCACGATACGGAAAACCTTACCGAGACGCCGCCGCCGCCGATCCCATCTCGGGGGATTACGGAGATCTCCTCCGGCACCCTGCCGGAGAGGGGATTCATCTCCCGGAGGACTCTACACCGCCATGGTCGCCTCCGGAGTGATGAGTGAGTAGTTCACCCCTGGACTATGGGTCCATAGCGGTAGCTAGATGGTTGTCTTCTCCTCATTGTGCTTCATTGTTGGATCTTGTGAGCTGCCTAACATGATCAAGATCATCTATCCGTAATACTCTATGTTGTGTTTGTCGGGATCCGATGGATAGAGAATACCATGTTATGTTAATTATCAAGTTATTACATATGTGTTGTTTATGATCTTGCATGCTCTCCGTTACTAGTAGAGGCTCTGGCCAAGTTTTTGCTCTTAACTCCAAGAGGGAGTATTTATGCTCGATAGTGGGTTCATGCCTGCATTGACACCTGGGACAGTGACGGAAAGTTCTAAGGTTGTGCTGTGTCTTGTTGCCACTAGGGATAAAACATTGGCGCTATGTCCGAGGATGTAGTTGTTGATTACATTACGCACCATACTTAATGCAATTGTCTCGTTGCTTTGCAACTTAATACTGGAAGGGGTTCGGACGATAACCTCGAAGGTGGACTTTTTAGGCATAGATGCAGTTGGATGGCGGTCTATGTACTTTGTCGTAATGCCCAATTAAATCTCACTATACTTATCATGACATGTATGTGCATTGTTATGCCCTCTCTATTTGTCAATTGCCCGACTGTAATTTGTTCACCCAACATGCTTTTATCTTATGGGAGAGACACCTCTAGTGAACTGTGGACCCCGGTCCATTCTTTTAATAATGAAATAAAAATCTGCTGCAATACTTGTTTTACTTGTTTTCTCGCAAACAATCATCTTCCACACAATTCGGTTAATCCTTTGTTACAGCAAGCCGGTGAGATTGACAACCTCACTCGTTTCGTTGGGGCAAAGTACTTTGGTTGTGTTGTGCAGGTTCCACGTTGGCGCCGGAATCCCTGGTGTTGCGCCGCACTACATCCCGCCGCCATCAACCTTCAACGTGCTTCTTGGCTCCTCCTGGTTCGATAAACCTTGGTTTCTTTCTGAGGGAAAACTTGTTGCTATGCGCATCATACCTTCCTCTTGGGGTTGCCCAACGAACGTGTGAAATACACGCCATCAGAGGCGAACGCCATCCACCACCGCGAGATGGCGAAGCTTGACGCCGCCATCGAGGCACGTCTCGCCGAGCTCACACGCTAGAGAAGGGGAGCACGAGGCCTCCATCCGGGTCGGTCGCCGCCGTTTAGGTGACCTTATCGGGCGGAAGAACGAGCTCATCGCCCAGGAGGCTACCAGCCACCTCCTCGAGATGCCCTCGCCCGACCGGCGCGCCTGATACGTCTCCAACGTATCGATAATTTCTTGTGTTCCATGCCACATTATTGATGTTATCTACATGTTATATGCACACTTTATGTCATATTCGTGCATTTTCTGGAACTAACCTATTAACAAGATGCCGAAGTGCCGGTTCTCGTTTCTACGCTGTTTTTGGTTTCGAAATCCTAGTAACGAAATATTCTCGGAATCGGACGAAATCAACGCCCAAGTTCCTATTTTCATCGGAAGCATCCAGAACACCCGGGAAGGACCGGAGGGAGCCACGGGGGCCCCACACCACACCCCGGCGCGGCCAAGGGGGGGGCGCGCCCCCTAGGGTGTGGGCCCCCCAGAAGCCCTCCTGCGCCGCCTCTCCGCCTATATAAAGCCCCTGACCTAAAAACCTCGGGGCGTTCGACGAAAACCACGAAAACCTTCCAGAGCCGCCGCCATCGCGAAGCCAAGATCTGGGGGACAGGAGTCTCTGTTCCGGCACCCTGCCGGAGCGGGGAAGTGCCCCCGGAAGGCTTCTCCATCGACACCGCTGCCATCTCCACCGCCATCTTCATCACCGCTGCTGCTCCCATGAGGAGGGAGTAGTTCTCCATCGAGGCTCGGGGCTGTACCGGTAGCTATGTGGTTCATCTCTCTCCTATGTGTTTCAATACAATAATCTCATGAGCTGCCCTACATGATTGAGATTCATATGATGATGCTTGTAATCTAGATGTCATTATGCTAGTCAAGTGAGTTTTACTTATGTGATCTCCGGAGACTCCTTGTCCCACGTGTGTAAAGGTGACAGTGTGTGCACCGTGTGGGTCTCTTAGGCCATATTTCACAGAATACTTATTCACTGTTGAATGGCGTAGTGAAGTGCTTATTTATATCTCTTTATGATTGCAGCATGTTGTATCACAATTTATCTATGTGCTACTCTAGTGATTTGTTATTAAAGTAGTTTATTCCTCCTGCATGTGTGCAAAGGTGACAGTGCGTGCACCGTGTTAGTACTTGGTTTATGCTATGATCATGATCTCTTGTAGATTGCGAAGTTAACTATTGCTATGATAATATTGATGTGATCTATTCCTCCTACATATGCATGAAGGTGACGAGTGTGCATGCTATGCTAGTACTTGGTTTAGTCTCGTTGATCTATCTTACACTAAAGGTTACTTAAACATGAGCATTATTGTGGAGCTTGTTAACTCCGGCATTGAGGGTTCGTGTAATCCTACGCAATGTGTTCATCATCCAACAAAAGTGTAGAGTATGCATTTATCTATTCTGTTATGTGATCAATATTGAGAGTGTCCACTAGTGAAAGTGTAATCCCTAGGCCTTGTTCCTAAATACTGATGCGTTACTACTGCTTGTTTACTGTCCTGGGCAGAGCACTTTTCTGCCGTTGCTACTGCTTATTCATACCACCTGTATTTCACTATCTCTTCGTCGAACTAGTGCACCTATTAGGTGTGTTGGGGACACAAGAGACTTCTTGCTTTGTGGTTGCAGGGTTGCATGAGAGGGATATCTTTGACCTCTTCCTCCCCGAGTTCGATAAACCTTGGGTATCCACTTAAGGGAAACTTGCTGCTCGTTCTACAAACCTCTGCTCTTGGGGGCCCAACACCGTCTACGAGAAAGGAGGGGAACGTAGACATCAAGCACTTTTACGGCGCCGTTGCCGGGGAGGAAAGGTAAAAGGCTCTCATACTCCGGTCCCGGGTAAAGTACTTTTCCGGCGCCGTTGTGTGTGTGCTCGAAGCTATTTCCTTTAGATCCTGCAATTGCATCTTTTTGTTTCTTGTTTACACTAGTTTGGCATAATGGACAACAATGAGCTTCTTATTCTATTTCCTGATTTAAGACATGGATTGTTTGATGCGAAAATTAAAAAACCTATGAAATATTATTTGCATGCTGGTAGTAATATTAGTATGAACGCTTTGAACACCATTGTTGATAATGATAAAGAAAGTTCTAAGCTTGGGGAAGCTGGTTTTCATGATATTTTTAGTCCCCCAAGCATTGAGGAGAAAATTATCTTTGATGATACTTTGCCTCCTATTTCTGATGATGATAATGATAGTGGTCTTTTGGCGCCACCTACTATGGAGAGTAAATTTTGTTGTGATTATACTATGCCTCCTACACTTGATGAGAATAATAATGATAGTTACTTTGTTGAATTTGCTCCCACTACAACTAATAAAATTGATTATGCTTATGTGGAGAGTAATAATTTTATGCATGAGACTCATGATAAGAATGCTTTATGTGATAGTTATATTGTTGAGTTTGCTCATGATGCTACTGAAAGTTATTATGAGAGAGGAAAATATGGTTGTAGAAATTTTCATGTTACTAAAATGCCTCTCTATGTGCTGAAATTTTTGAAGCTACACTTGTTTTATCTTCCTATGCTTGTTACTTTGCTCTTCATGAACTTGTTTATTTACAAGATTCCTATGCATAGGAAGCATGTTAGGCTTAAATGTGTTTTGAATTTGCCTCTTGATGCTCTCTTTTGCTTCAAATACTATTTCTTGCGAGTGCATCATAAAAACTGCTGAGCCCATCTTAATGGCTATAAAGAAAGAACTTCTTGGGAGATAACCCATGTGTTATTTTGCTACAGTACTTTGTTTTATATTTGTGTCTTGGAAGTTGTTTACTACTGTAGCAACCTCTCCTTATCTTAGTTTTGTGTTTTGTTGTGCCAAGTAAAGTCTTTGATAGTAAAGTAAGTACTAGATTTGGATTACTGCGCGAGTTCCAGATTTCTTTGCTGTCACGAATCTGGGTCTAATTCTCTGTAGGTAACTCAGAAAATTATGCCAATTTACGTGAGTGATCCTCAGATATGTACGCAACTTTCATTCAATTTGAGCATTTTCATTTGAGCAAGTCTGGTGGCCTAATAAAATCCATCTTTACGGACTGTTCTGTTTTGACAGATTCTGCCTTTTATTTCGCATTGCCTCTTTTGCTATGTTGGATGAATTTCTTTGATCCATTAATGTCCAGTAGCTTTATGCAATGTCCAGAAGTGTTAAGAATGATTGTGTCACCTCTGAACATGTTAATTTTTATTGTCCACTAACCCTCTAATGAGTTGTTTCGAGTTTGGTGTGGAGGAAGTTTTCAAGGGTCAAGAGAGGAGGATGATATACTATGATCAAGAAGAGTGAAAGCTCTAAGCTTGGGGATGCCCCGGTGGTTCACCCCTGCATATTTCAAGAAGACTCAAGCATCTAAGCTTGGGGATGCCCAAGGCATCCCCTTCTTCATCGACAAATTATCGGGTTCCTTCTCTTGAAACTATATTTTTATTCGGTCACATCTTATGTACTTTACTTGGAGCGTCTGTGTGCTTTTGTTTTTGTTTTTGTTTGAATAAATGCTTGTGTGGGAGAGAGACACGCTCCGCTGGTTCATATGAACACATGTGTTCTTAGCTTTTAATTTTCATGGCGAAGTTTCTTCTTCGTTAATTTGTTATATGGTTGGAATTGGAAAATGATACATGTAGTAAATTGCTATAATGTCTTGGATAATGTGATACTTGGCCATTGTTGTGCTCATGTTTAAGCTCTTGCATCATATGCTTTGCACCTATTAATGAAGAAATACATAGAGCTTGCTAAAATTTGGTTTGCATAATTGGTCTCTCTAAAGTCTAGATAATTTCTAGTATTGAGTTTTGAACAACAAGGAAGACGGTGTAGAGTCTTATAATGTTTACAATATGTCTTTTATGTGAGTTTTGCTGCACCGGTTCATCCTTGTGTTTGTTTCAAATAACCTTGCTAGCCTAAGCCTTGTATCGAGAGGGAATACTTCTCATGCATCCAAAATCCTTGAGCCAACTACTATGCCATTTGTGTCCACCATACCTACCTACTACATGGTATTTCTCCGCCATTCCAAAGTAAATTGCTTGAGTGCTACCTTTAAATAATTCAAAATTTATCACCTCTGATTTGTGTCAATGTTTTATAGCTCATGAGGAAGTATGTGGTGTTTTATCTTTCGATCTTGTCATTTACTTCGACGGACTTTCACAATGGACTAGTGGCACATCCGCTTATCCAATAATTTTGCAAAAAGAGTCGGCAATGGGGTTCCCAGCCCCGATTAATTAACTTGCATTAATAATTCTCTTCACATGTTTTGCTCGATTCATCGGTAAGCAACTTAATTTTGCAAATAGACACTCCTTCATGGTATGTGATTGTTGGAAGGCACCCGAGGATTCGGTTAGCCATGGCTTGTGTAAGCAAAAGGTTGGGAGGAGTGTCATACATAAATAAAGAAAAACTAAACTAAAGTACATGTGTAAACAAAAGAGAAGAGGGATGATCTACCTTGCTGGTAGAGATAACGTCCTTCATGGGAGCCGCTCTTGAAAGTCTGGTTGATGAGGTAGTTAGAGTGCCCACTACCATTCGTTGACAACAACAAACACCTCTCAAAACTTTACTTTTATGCTCTCTTTATGTTTTCAAAAACCAAAGCTCTAGCACAAATATAGCAATCAATGCTTTTCCTCTTTGAAGGACCATTCTTTTTACTTTTATGTTGAGTCAGTTCACCTATCTCTCTCCACCTCAAGAAGCAAACACTTGTGTGAACTGTGCATTGGTTCCTACATACTTGCATATTGCACTTGTTATATTACTCTATGTTGACAAACTATCATTGAGATATACATGTTACAAGTTGAAAGCAATTGCTGAAACTTTATCTTCCATTGTGTTGCTTCAATATCTTTACTTTGAATTATTACTTTATGAGTTAACTCTTATGCAAGACTTATTGATGCTTGTCTTGAAGTGCTATTCATGAAAAGTCTTTGCTTTATGATTCACTTGTTTACTCATGTCATACACATTGTTTTGATCGCTGCATTCACTACATATGCTTTACAAATAGTATGATCAAGTTTATGATGGCATGTCACTCCGAAATTATCTTTGTTATCGTTTTACCTGCTCGGGACGAGCAGAACTAAGCTTGGGGATGCTGATACGTCTCCAACGTATCGATAATTTCTTGTGTTCCATGCCACATTATTGATGTTATCTACATGTTATATGCACACTTTATGTCATATTCGTGCATTTTATGGAACTAACCTATTAACAAGATGCCGAAGTGCCAGTTCCTGTTTTCTGTTGTTTTTGGTTTCAGAAATCCTAGTAACGAAATATTCTCGGAATCGGACGAAATCAACGCCCAAGTTCCTATTTTCATCGGAAGCATCCAGAACACCCGGGAAGGACCAGAGGGGAGCCCTGGGGGCCCCACACCACACCCCGGCGCGGCCAAGGGGGGGCCCCCTAGGGTGT
The DNA here is from genome assembly GCF_022539505.1 of Lolium rigidum. NCBI lineage: Eukaryota > Viridiplantae > Streptophyta > Magnoliopsida > Poales > Poaceae > Lolium > Lolium rigidum. The sequence goes on from NC_061508.1 coordinate 350,826,642, forward strand.
GGGCCCCCCAGAAGCCCTCCTGCGCCGCCTCTCCGCCTATATAAAGCCCCTGACCTAAAAACCTCGGGGCGTTCGACGAAAACCACGAAAACCTTCCAGAGCCGCCGCCATCGCGAAGCCAAGATCTGGGGGACAGGAGTCTCTGTTCCGGCACCCCGCCGGAGCGGGGAAGTGCCCGGAAGGCTTCTCCATCGACACCGCTGCCATCTCCACCGCCATCTTCATCACCGCTGCTGCTCCCATGAGGAGGGAGTAGTTCTCCATCGAGGCTCGGGGCTGTACCGGTAGCTATGTGGTTCATCTCTCTCCTATGTGTTTCAATACAATAATCTCATGAGCTGCCCTACATGATTGAGATTCATATGATGATGCTTGTAATCTAGATGTCATTATGCTAGTCAAGTGAGTTTTACTTATGTGATCTCCGGAGACTCCTTGTCCCACGTGTGTAAAGGTGACAGTGTGTGCACCGTGTGGGTCTCTTAGGCCATATTTCACAGAATACTTATTCACTGTTGAATGGCGTAGTGAAGTGCTTATTTATATCTCTTTATGATTGCAGCATGTTGTATCACAATTTATCTATGTGCTACTCTAGTGATTTGTTATTAAAGTAGTTTATTCCTCCTGCATGTGTGCAAAGGTGACAGTGCGTGCACCGTGTTAGTACTTGGTTTATGCTATGATCATGATCTCTTGTAGATTGCGAAGTTAACTATTGCTATGATAATATTGATGTGATCTATTCCTCCTACATATGCATGAAGGTGACGAGTGTGCATGCTATGCTAGTACTTGGTTTAGTCTGTTGATCTATCTTACACTAAAGGTTACTTAAACATGAGCATTATTGTGGAGCTTGTTAACTCCGGCATTGAGGGTTCGTGTAATCCTACGCAATGTGTTCATCATCCAACAAAAGTGTAGAGTATGCATTTATCTATTACTGTTATGTGATCAATGTTGAGAGTGTCCACTAGTGAAAGTGTAATCCCTAGGCCTTGTTCCTAAATATTGTCTGCGTTACTACTGCTTGTTTACTCGTCACAGGCGAGCACTTTTCTGCCGTTGCTACTTGCTTATTCATACCACCTGTATTTCACTATCTCTTCGCCGAACTAGTGCACCTATTAGGTGTGTTGGGGACACAAGAGACTTCTTGCTTTGTGGTTGCGGGGTTGCATGAGAGGGATATCTTTGACCTCTTCCTCCCTGAGTTCGATAAACCTTGGGTATCCACTTAAGGGAAACTTGCTGCTGTTCTACAAACCTCTGCTCTTGGGGGCCCAACACTGTCTACAGGAAAGGAGGGGGAACGTAGACATCAGCGCCCACGAGGCAGGTGTGGAGGCGGAGTTAGGCCGGCAAGAGCGGCAGCTTTGCCAGCAGGGGAACAAGCAGGCCCGGGAAGCGGGCCATGATGTCGCAAGAGGCCGAGCGCGCCCGCACCCTCACAGTGAGGACGGGGAGGAGGAGGGCGGCCGTGGAGGAACGCCGAAGGAAGGCCACCGCTGGGCCACCCAGCTGGTAAGCTGGAGTGGAATCCTCACGAATAGAGACCGCCGTCGTCGAGTGAAATCCACGGCCGCGGCAGCGAGGCCTACGTAGCAGGCTAGTATTAGGTAGTATTAAGAAAATGTAATATATTTAGTTTTAATGAAAGATAAAGTTATCTCCCTATGACACGCGGGCTAGGGGAGGACAAGGGGAGGACGTGAGCGTCCACCGCTCGGCGTCCGCGGCAACGCAAACGACGGCTAGATTTGAACCAACTTTGGGTCATCCCGGACGCCGCGACCATCCGTTTTTTTAGATGCGTCCACGAGATGGCCGCATTTTTGTCCGCTTCGACCCATACGGACGCGCGAGCGCCGGATGGGTCGCCCCGGTGGAGATGGCCTTACAAACCGGGACTAAAGGTCCTCCGCGTGGCTAGCGGGCGTGTGCTTGGGTGGAGGAACTTTGTCCCGGTTTATTAACTTCTGAGTTTCTTCCGTCCCTCTTTCATGTACTTTGCGCATACATTATTGATACTAGTATCATATCAATCCTATTAATATCTCCTTCACGATCTCACACTTCTTCATTGTTTGAATTTTAAATAATTATTTAATAAAAAAGTAATAAAATAATAATAATCTTGAATAAATAAATAAATAGATAACAATAATTTTTTGCAAAACCTAAAATCTAATATTTTTTATACTTCTCTTTGGCTGTTTGAGAATCTAAGAAATTGGCTAACTGGGCATAACCGGGTGAAATTGGATGTAACTTTTCGCGTAGATAGATTTTCATATATTATTTTTTTTAGTTCATATGCAAAAGTTATTTTCATCTTACCGAAAATATAGTTTTTTTTGCAAAATAAGTCAACATTATGTTTTCTTTATTTTCCATAATAACTAGATCACCTAACCTACCTACATCTAAAAATGATTTTAATTTTGAATTTCCTATCATTTTATTTTCTATTTTATAAAGCTAAAAAAGGCGATCGACTGGAGGGAGGGGGTGGAGCAAAAAAAACCTAGAAGATCTTTAGTCTGGGTTGGTGACGTCTTCAATTGAAACTAAAGGTAAACTCTTTAGTCTTGGTTGGAGACACCAACCGGTACTAAATAGGCTCGCACCTGCCGCAGCCTGCAATTTGAACCGGGACTAAAATTGTGTGGCGTTGGAACCAGGATTAATGCTCATATTAGCCCCGGTTCCAAACACGACCGAGACTAATACTCTAGACAACGCCAAACATTAGGCTCTTTTTCTACTAGTGGTGGGTTGTGTGATGAGAATCTAGATTCATCCTTATTGGGGGTAAAAAAAGCTCATCTTAACGTATTTTAGAGAAACGGAGTATAAGTCTAGTTGTGTTGGTTGTGTGTATGCATCTTTGCTGTCACGCCAACGGGCTACATACATACATCTAAGATCATCTTTCGAAAAATAAGAATGCTCAGATTGGGTGATCAGCAAGATGGTTGTACTGTACATAAGCCCGGCATAGTGTTGTGCCCGTTTTTCATTTAGCGATTTTTTATTATCTAGCAAATTCAGCACAGAATCGATCTTAACAAATACGTGCAGCCAAAAACACATATTTGAGCACAATTTAAAACCGAATATCCATGTTTTTGCAATTAATTGAAATAACTTGTGGTGTGCATCAAAGTACCAAAACGAACACAAATGGCACATAGTTTGTAGAAACACACATGGAGCACTTAGAGGTCAATCAGCGAGAGAAGATCATGACGCGCGCGTATAGCGCGTAGTAGGGACTTGCGATCGACACAATGTGAATGATAGCAGTAGCAGGTGTGACAAGAATATAATCGTGTCAGCAGATTTTGTATGTCTCGATAGCGCGTAAGGATCCTTAGAAAAAAGTGCAGCGTGTCTGCAAGCGTTGGGGTCATGTCGACGATCGGGAGGTGTGAGTGCGATGCACGGAATTATTATGTCAGCTAACGAGCTATGGTCCCCGATGCCGACTTGGCGGCTAGGGAATGCCCATTTTGACCAGCTTTTATGTCAATCAATCTCAACCTTTCCTAGGTTTTTTTCCGATAAAGTCAAACTTTCCTAGATACTCCCCTCCGTTTGAAAATTTAGTCACTTATTTCTAAACGAAAGTCGTACTTTTTCATATGCTTATGGTAGAGGCCAGGGTAACCATTTGTGTCATGTATCTTGTGTTTGTATTGAATATTATGTAGACGTTACGTGTCAGAGTCAAACTCTAGTAGCATGTGCCTCCTATATAATGTGAGAGGTACGACACATTGTATCCTATCACGACTTGATAGCAGCAGGCGCGTAAGAAGAGCCGGCGGCTTGTGCCGGCGATCAAGACGGCGATGAAGCATTATCAATGGAGAGAAGCGCATGCAATCATGCCCTGCATAGTAGGCAATTCGTCGAACTACGCTAAAAAATTCTTAATGCAGTTATCCTATGCCGTGATTGTTTGGTCCTCGGTAATCTATAGATATGCCTACGACAGTAACAATATAGCTAGATAGGGTTGAATACTGAGGAGGAAACCTTTCATTCGGCTTTCGGAGCGCCTGAGCGGGCCACGTGGACGCCATGCCACCGGAAAACAATGATCGATATCGGGGTCAACTGAACAAACTGAATGATGTATTTGTTGAGCTTGGGAGCACGTGGTTTGGACTGGCCGACCAGCATCCTCACCTCACCGGTATGCATCTTCCTTAGCTTAAGGGGGATTCAATCCAGCATCCGCCTTCTGGATACTGTTACACGCACGCTAGGAAAAAAATCATCGCACATGCATGCGTATTAGTCGGCTCGGTCTCGGGCGTTCCAACATTTAGAGCATCCGTCTCGACTCTCGATCAATACCGTCAGTACTGAGATGTATTCCTGTGTCTGGGAATAAGTGTACGTTTCTCTTTTCGCCTTTTTGAAAGTCAAACACGTGGAGCTTGTGACACAGTTGGAGAGGCTCCCACAATGTCCGTTGTTCCTCTGCCGACTCCGGAGCTCGCAATGGATCAATAGAGCTAGTAAACCGAGGGTCCTAGGCATGACTAGAGGCGCGTCGGCCTTGGGCGGGGATTGACAGCGGCAGGCAAGAACAGGAGCAACACATTGGCTATTGCTTTAGCGGATGCTTGGGCAGTGCCCGCAGCTCGAACAAGGAGAGGAGGATGGGAGTAGAGAAGTGTGGCCACTGGCCAGTGTGGTTGACTAGTGTGCCATGGGGGTGGTTCGGGGGTGTTGGCAGTACAGCCCAAACTAACATATGAGGGTGGTTTCAGCGTGTTGTTGCAGTTGCTTTTACCTATTCAATGTCTCACATCCTTGATGACTTCATCTTCTCGTGACTATGCTAAAATTGAATCAAACGGGGGAGAGCCCCATGGGATTTTAATACTTGAATTTTCTCATGACACGAGCGAAACCCTCGTCGACAAGGATACCACCGTGAGTCATCGCCATCGGGATGTACATCATGTCTCTTTGTGACAATCTCGATGCTTCACGAGTCACGACTAGTATTTTGGAGTAGTTCTGAGTGTGTGTGCACGCAACAGTCCATCTTATACTCGAGGCTTGCAAAAAAGAATTCCATTAACGATTAAATCAATACAGCTTACATAATAGATGTGTGCATTGTCAAGAAAAGTAAGTCCGGACACAAATGATATGTGATCGTCGCACAACTTGGCTTATTTTCTCTGTAGTGTTAGTCTTACACTTGAAACCTCCGAAATTTCCATGCCCCTTGCGTTTTCGAATGAAGAATGACCCAGGGTTTAACATTTCATTTTGGATTTTTTTTCGCCCTTAGCCAAGATTCACGAATTTCAAGCAATTATTAAAATTTCAAAGAAAACATCCAAATTTTCTATCACCAGACTAATGCAGCGTTTAAATTTATTTAGAAAAATAAATGATGATTTGAGAAATTGAACTCACGACAAAGCACACTGCACCGGACCCTCAACCACCAGACTAATGCATAGTTATGAACATGGAATTCGAGTTTTCCCTATTAGAAGCATTATGTATGGGAAATACTCGGTTACACCCAGACGTACGTACACCCTATATTGAAAGTTACAAAAAAAATGATATTTCAATTTTTTTTAAATTCTTTGAAAAAATGCACGTATGTAGATATTATGTTGATACTTATTTGTGCAGATTTTGGGGAAAAAAGACCATATGTGACCTACACAAAAGTGTGAAACTGCAAATCCCTATTTGCGAATAGTGCCTCATCAAATATTATAGTGTTATTGAATATTTTGTCATTTTCGTGTAGGCCACATACAATCGTATTTTTTCGTGCAGACCCGCACAAGTAAGTATCAATATAATATGTACATGAAAAATATCATTTCAAGTTTTTTTGAAACTTTTAAGTAGATTTTTCTGGTTTTTAAAAAACCGGGTGCACGTGCCTCCCAGTGCACATCCTTCCCATCCCATTATGTATGGGATTTTTTCAAATTTAATAGAAATTTTCATGCGAAATTATGTTTTCTCGCCCTTCAACGAGATTTCTAAAATTCGCAAATTTCGCAAGAAATTTTGATAGAATTTATTACCTAGAATGACACATGGGGGTCCAGTATTTCTCCGACATTGAATAACCGTCAGGATTAACAATGGAAGAGTGTCTCAAGCTGGCAAGAAAAATTTGTGATCTTCCCTAAGGTCACCTAGTGAATGAATAAACTAGAGGTGTGGTGGCAAAAAAATTATAATTTATGCATGGTAACCTAGTTTGGTTTTTGAAGCTGCTAACATATATGTGTATTGTACCCATGCACGCTAATAAAATCTATGTTCATGCACTCAACAAAGCCAATGCTTCCCTTGAGAAATATTTGAATAGACCCCTTGGAATGCAAACCCTCTTAGTAGCTCCATCGCCCAACTCTTCCATGGTGGATGTGCCATCAAATGCATCCATGAAAGATGTGATTTTCATGGAGCCGTCTCATTTCATATCGTTGAGAGACGCCATTTCTAATTTTAGTTGCATGCATCTCAGCAGTCAACTCGTATCTTGGATCTAGGAAAAATTAGAAAATTATATTTTATACTAAACTTTTATACTTATATTGAACTTATTTTCACAATAGTCCTACTTATTATGTTGTTATTATTATTTGGCTCAGATGGTTTACCCATAACAACATTTCAAAATTTCAGCTATTTGCTATACAATTTTATGCATATCAGTGCAAAAATTGGCTATTCTAAACTGAAATTGTATGTTTTAATAAAAGTTCCAATTGAGTTATTTTTTTGCGGTTACATACATCATATAGTACATACATATGTATTTGTGTGTATGTATGTTTGTGTATATATTTTTAATATCCTAAAATATTATGATGAAAATCATTAAAGCATACGGTTCGTCAAATATCTTGGTAGTGATTCTACTGTATTATTAGATTAACATATTAATTTATAGAAAATTCTAGAGTATAATTTAAACCATTGGCGGATAAGCAAATGTGTTTGACAAGCAGGTTCGTTAATATATCCGCAACGGTGCATCCGCTACATTTTATTATTGAAACAAAATCTCTTATGGCAATCATCGATCTTACTTTGCATAGATATGATTTGATTATTTGGTATACTCCTTTTGAGTGCACTTGATTCCATGTGTTTCGTGTGGTGTATACATGGACAAGAGCATCCCATATCGCACCGTGGGTGCAACTGCTCGTTTCTTCATGGGTTTAAATCCATCGTGTGGAAGTCACCGAGCGTGTCAACATTTGCGGACATGGAGAACAACGGGTGTTCATGTCGTTGAACTCAAAGTGGGTGTTTAACCACGAGTCAAGTCTTCTTGAGGTCGAGCCCCAGATGGGCCTTCAACCATGAGTCCTTTACCTAGACATTGCTTGTTGGCATGTTGGAACCCACACCGGTTCGAAGGATGGAATCAACTTTGGACCGTGTTAAACTGTATAAGTAGATTGCGTAACTCTTTCCATCAGATCGTTCTTTTGAAATAGTTGGTTAGTGCACGAACCTAAACATGGTATCAGAGCTAGGGTTTCGAGTTTGAGTCCTGGTTTTCACACTTTATTCTAAAAATTGTTGTTATCCCCCTCTTGTCTATGTACTGACCTCTACAGCCATACCCCTCTGTTTACCCATGTTGACTTGTCTCCACGTTACACATGAGGGGGTGTTAACATCAGATCGGTCAGACCGTATCGCTCGAAGTCCCGTGTACCATGTCCTCCATATGAGCTAATTTATTAGAGGGGAAAGGAAAATGAGACTAGACATGATATGAGTATCACATGACATGATTAGAGGGTCCGTCATCAAGGGACATTGCATATACACACTTCCCCCGCTTTTATCATGGTATACCAATGTCTAAACAATTTAAGTAATAAATCGTTCTTTATTAAAAAAATATTTCTCCACCTGCCCAAGAGTATGAAACTTGCTACACTGGGGCCCAGTATAGAAGGTCAGGGACCTATAATACCACTCACAGAGATATTGCCAATGTAACCAAATTTCAACCGAAAAAACCTAAGTAGCCTAGGTTTTTTTTGTTTTAAAACTTCAATTTTTATTTTAAAGCTTTTAAAAATCCAAATAAAATACCTGGACGTAGACTATGTTACGTTCTATCTGTGTGTAATTCTTCATAATAAAATACATTATACTTAGCATGATAAAAAAATCACAAAATGGACAAAATCAAGATACCAGTGTTCATTAGTGCTTATACTAACATCAAAATCCAGATTTGTCATTTTTGTTGAGCCCAAAATATAAGTATTATATTACAAAAAAACTCAAAATATTACAATATTGTCTACATCCTAGTATTTTTTGGATTCATTTTGAAATGTTTGAATTTGAATTTTTCGAGGTTAAAAAAAGCCTCCATGTAACCGAGCTACAAAAATCTATTCTAAAATTCAGCCTACTTATCCAAATAAACAGCACGAATCACTGAAAAGTGGAGATTGGATGGCTAAAATGCGCTGCGTGTGGAGAGGCTGAGCGTGCGTCCCTAGCCCGGCTTAGTTGCCTTAAAAAATAAGCTGCCCCCTCCCCATCTTTTTCTATAACCATCTCACTTATTACATAAAATTTCTAAATTAGGTATGAGATAACTATTTTAGAAGCCCCAAATAATAAGCCGGATGACTTATGGGAGAAGCTTAGGAGGGGGCAACTTAATTTTTAAGCTGGCAAAATAACTGGGCCTAAAGTGTAGTAGAAAAGTGTGTGGTGACCGGAGAAATACGTTCCCAGCTTCCCCTATATAGTGTGTACAAATGTATTTTGCCGCAACCACCTGCACAGATCAGGCATTTTAAGTCTCCATCACTCATAAAAGGTTTTCTCCTTGTGTTGTGTATCAGGAATTCAGGATGCTTACTCATGGTTCCAAGCACGCGACCGTATGCTATGGGCGCGTTTGGTAAGCTGCATCCCTCTTGGCTCGTATCGGGTCAGCAATTTTCGATCCGTTTGGTTGCCTGGACCAAGTCGCGTTTTTTCACGAACCGCTTCTTAAAGCAGCGTCGGACCAGGCCCTGAAGGAACACATAGAATGGCAGTTTCTCCAGGGACAGGCACGTTCTCGCGCCTCCTTGGCTCCACCGATGCAACCGCTGCAGGTACTTTGGGTTAGGCTCACTCTCCCTTACGCTACTCCACACACCCTCTCCTCAAAACACACCCTTTCCTCAAATCAACACAAACATAGTCTGAATCAAAATAAGCTGTACATAAAAAAGATGCTTGTTGATGATAGGAATCAATTCCCTAGCCCGTCTCAACCTGTACAAGTACAGGCTGCGGCTACGAGTGAGTGTTCAAACCCTCACACACAGCCCTAGCTCCGCCGCCCATCGCCAACTACTCCGGCGAGCAATTAGTCGCCCTTAGCTCAACCCTAGCCCTCCCCCACCACCATGAGCATCTCTGGATCCTGTAGCGGACAGGCGGCCGGTCGCGCGGGATATGGCGGCCTCCGTAGCCGAGCGGAGGAGGCGTGGCGGCGGAAGTTCGTCCGCTCCATCGGAGCGAAGCGGCGGTCGGCGAAGAAGTGGACGAATTGGGGAGAGGTTGCGCCTGGCAACCTCTCCTTGTACCAGCCCGACGGCGCCTACTATGAAGAGAAGCCTCCGATGGAGCCAATGATGGCGGCCTTCTATGAGGAGTTCGCGACGGAGGAGGAAGTTCGCACCGCGTATGCGCGCGCTCGCGAGGAGGGAATCGCACCGCCCATACCCAGGTGCGTCTTCGCGGGCCGCGAGCTCTTCCTGGGCTAGGGGAGTTCGAGCGGAGGAGGAGGAGGAGCGTCGGACATCGCGGAGCACCTTAGAATCGGCGACGCGGAGGAGGCCGCCGCCTACGCTAAGGCCATTGCCGAGTCCAAGGCCAAGCTCGAGATGAAGGAGGAAGAGGAGCGGAAGGAGGAGGCGCGCGCCATCACCAAGGTGCAGGCGTTCAAGGCGAGGGAGGCGGAGCAGTCGCGCACCTTCACCGGGGTGATCATCCTCGAGTAGGCGCGCCCGGCGACTACAGCGGCGGCGGTAGATCTAGGTTAGTTTAGTTTTAGTTAAAACTCGCGATCCAATGTATGATTGCGCAATTTTGTGTATGATAATGATGAACTATGAAAAATGGAAGAATTTCTCCCGCGTCTTCAAATTTTAAAAATACGATCCGAATACAGTCCTGCTAATTGAGGAGTACAAATTGCAGCAAAAATGAGGATACATGCCCCCTCACATGCCCAATACGGATCACGAGAATAGGGGCCCTGCTAGACTTGCTCTTAGTTAGTAATACTCCATCCGATTCATATAATTTGTCACTAGTATGGATATATCTAGAACTAAAATATGTCTAGTTACATCCATATTAGAGACAATTAATATGGATCGGGGGAGTATCATTTTCTCAAGATGATCATACTATATCATTTACCATATATTTTTCTCATATTAGGATGGGAGCGGATATTTATCGATTTCAGATTCGATTGCGGCCATATCCGACTGGGGATTCGAATTGTAAACAGGGCGGACCTAGATCGGAAACAAAAATAATCGGACATATGTTCTCATCGATAGATATTTTTAGTTCTTGCAAATCTTGTGAGAGATCTAAACTTTCTGTCTTGTATAGTTAAGAAAAATGAGACACACTATAGACTAACATAAGCATTAATAGAATTTAGAGCTAAATGACTCTCCAAATGAATTTGGTCACTCAATAACTACTAATCTTGTGAGATTATTCTAACTAAATTCAGATAATCCATATCCAAATGCTATCTGCTATCATATCATGTACATCATATATAGAGCGTCACATCGGAGTCCGATATCATTTTTTGTCGGATTTTTTTAAATTGAATGTGGATACATTAAATAAATTCAAGGGCAATTTTAGCGTGGGAATTATTCTATCCATTGACACACCTAGATAGAGATTCCTGGCTACCTTTGCCTCGTCACGTGCATTGCGCACGCATGCATGGCAAATGTAGACAAAACGACCAGGAGAACGCCCTTATTTCCCGCCTCCAGGACTGATCTATTTATCAGCGTCCTTCCCCATCCTCCTCTCCTCGTCTCTGCCCCGCGCGAGACCACAAAAACATAAGACCATTTTGATCCCTCCCCCGCCGGTAGCCATGAGGCTAGCTATCCTCACCAGGATCATCACCATGGGTTTCTCATCCCGATCAAAGCTTGAACCGGTGGAAAAGGTGGCCATGGCGGAGGCGCCACCGCCGTCCAAGCCCAAAGGCCGACGTGGTGGCCGGAGGAACAAACAAGCCGGCGGCCGCGGCAGAGGTCGGAAGCAAGACGAGAGGAAACTTGGGACCGAGACTACAGTCGATGATCACCAGGCACGGTTACCAGGGTCGCCGAGCTTCCGGTACTACTGCGACGACGGCGCCAACGCCGTGAGCAAACGGAGAAAGGGCGACAGTAGATAACGTTGTATAGGGAGAGGGACACGCGATCGAGTACGCTTACTCATGCATGGCCTATTTGCCTTGGACACCAATTCATGCTCCGTTGTTCTTCCACCTCTCTCTTAATATATACTATCACTCCTATCAAAAGGAAAATGATTGCTATCAGACGGAGGCTATAGGACGCTCCTCTCGCCCTCCGGATCGACAGCGAGCCACGCTTGACGCGTCCCATCGCGTGGCTGGGAATCGACCTCTACCTTAGTGCATCTCCACGCATGCCCTCTATATGGCCTCCAGCAGGGTGGCGGAGCGGGAGCAGGGCAGCGGAGCGCACACACCTGCATCGGAGCCTCGCCGCCTCGCGCTCTCAGGCGGCTCAAGGGACTCGGCGGAGGCACGCCCACCGCCGTAGAGCCGCGCCTGTATCGGCCTCGCGCCAACGCCCTGCCGTTGCTCGTCGTCGAGCCCGCGCTTGGCTGCCGCGCCCGCACGTCCTGGAGGTCGCCCCGTCACCTACATGCCGGAGAGGGTAGATAGCTCCTGTGCCACATCTTTCAGCGAAGAATTACATGAAACGTGATGTCGTTCGTTGAAATAGCTACATGGCGATGCTTCTCGCGGCCCAAATAGCTCTCACGCGACATGGGTCATTGTTAATATAACTAGGGTTTAGAGAAACACAATGACAGCTCCTACACAACTGTGCCGGCCTCCTCTTCCTTTATATACTCAATGGGTTACAGGTTATATTTTTCGATAAAGGGCGCTTTCATTACTTTTAAAAGTAGCACACCCGGCCTCTGCATAACAAGATGCACACAGCCGCACACTCACAAAGTGACATAGTAGCGCACACACAAGATAATTAAAAACCCAACACTGAAGGACTAAAACACGTAAGGACAGCTAAGACATAGAGGACTCTATCCTTAGATTACGCCGCCATCCATGTTGGGAAAAAATATCCTTCGCCACATCCTCCAATCGTGTATAAACATCCATAAAGAGGTCTCGGCTCTCTGGCTTCTGAAGCAAGGACCACGAACGGAGCAAAGCGGTGGATCGGTAGATAACCTGCAAACATGAAGAATTAGTATCATGGAAAATCTTGTCATTTCTACATAGCCAAAGCGACCAAATAATGGCAATCGCCCCCACCCTAATAAAAGTTTTATACCTACGATCCACTCCATTGAGCCAACTGCCAAAAAATTGGCAACACTCTGAGGAGGATACAAGGTCGAACCTATTTGGGTTATTGACCATATAGATCTCGCAAATTGACAGTTGAAAAAAAGATGGTTAATTGTCTCATCATGATGACAAAAGACACACTTTTACTACCTTGCCAATTACGCTTTACAAGATTATCCTTAGTAAGAATTATCCCCCTACGAAGATACCAAGCAAATATCTTTGTTTTTAGTGGTATCTTCATAGACCAGATTTTTTTATTAGTAATTACTGGAGTATCTGATTGGATTAATGCTTTATACATTGAATCTACTGAGAATTTTCCACTCTCATTTAGACTCCATCTAACCACATCGGGTCCCTGCGTCAACTGAACCCTTTCGAGTCGTTGCAGCAAGGTATTCCATAATTCTAGCCTGGGGCCTAGAAGATCCCTTCTGAATGCCATATTAGCCGGAGAATCTTGCATCACCGTTGCAATGGTGTCAGATTTGTGGCGGACAATACTGTATAAAGCTGGATACTGTTCCCGAAGGGTGGTATTACCTAACCACTTATCCTCCCAAAACCGTATCTGGGATCCATCCTTGATCGAGAAAGATATGTATGGGAAAAAGAATTTCTTTGACGCCATTAGACCAGCCCAAAAGTGTGAGTCTCCAGGTCTCCAAACCACCTGGGATAAAGCATTTGAGCCTACATACTTTCTCTTTAGAATCGTTTGCCATATACCTTCTTCTGAAAGAAGTTTAAATAGCCATTTTCCAAGTAAGGCTCGATTTTTGATCTCTAGATCATGTATACCGAGCCCTCCCTGGTCTTTTGGTCGACAAACTACACTCCATTTAGCCAGACGATATTTCTTTTTTTCACCATCTCCTTGCCAAAAGAATCTAGATCGGAAATAATCAAATCGGTGCAAGACCCCTTTAGGAAGTTGGAAGAAGGAAATCATATACAGTACCATATTGCTTAGCACTGAATTAATGAGAACCAACCGTCCACCAAGAGACAGCAGTTTTCCTTTCCAACTTGATAGGCGTTTCTGAAGTTTTTCCTCGACTTGTTTCCACTCAGGTATAGTAAGTCTCCGATAATGAATCGGAATACCCAAATAGCTAATTGATTACAGGTTACATACGTATAGAATACGTACAACATACACAATACATACTACATTAACATCCCCCTCAATCACAACTGCGGGTCACCATGTTGAGATTGGAACGTAGTCGTGTGAACACATCAACTGGAAGAGGCATGGTGAAAATATCAAGCTAGTTGATCTCTTGACTGAATAAACCATATGTTCAGTGCCTTTTGAGCCACTATTTCTCTAACAAAGTGAAAATCAACTTCAGTGTGTTTAGTACGGGCATAAAAAACATGATTTGCTGAGAGATAAGTTGCACCAAGATTGTCACACCATAAAGATGGTGCTCTTGGTTGTGAAACTCCCAATTCTCGCAATATCGACTGTACCCATATCAATTAGGCTGTGGCATTTGCAAGAGCCTTGTACTCATACTCTGCTTGGACCTTGACACTGTTGGGTTCTTACGAGCACTCCAAAATATAAGATTTGCACCAAGAAAAACAGCAAAACCACCAGTTGATCGTCGATCATCAACACAACCTGCCCAGTCAGCATCAGAAAAAACACTCAACAAAAGAGACCGTGAACGATGAATCCGAAGGCCATCGGCTGAACTGAATTTTAGAAATCTGAGAATTCTCTTGACAGCTCCCCAATGAAAATCTGTAGGTTGTTGCATATACTGACAAACTCGATTTACTGAGTAAGAGATATCTGGTCGAGTAATGCACAAATACTGCAAGGCACCAACCGTGCTACGATACTTGGTGACATCTTCAGGTGACAATGGTGTACTTGTGTGCTTGGTCAACTTCTCGGTATTGGACATAGGAGTAGTAACCGGTCTACATTTTTCCATGTTTGTGCGATGAAGAAGATCCCTCACATACTTGCGCTGAGATAGAGTAATCCCCCAGGATCTGCGGTAACCTCAATCCCCAAAAAATAATTTAGGGGACCCAGATCCTTGATGGCGAAAGCGCGGTAAAGTTGGCTGAGTAGATTGTCAATAGCCGAGACTGGGGATCCTGTAATAACGAGATCATCCACATAAACAAGCACATACAATGTAAGCTCAGAATTCTGCAGAACAAAAAGAGGGGTATCCGCAGAAGAAGACCGAAAACCAAAGTCATAGAGCTTTGAACTGAGGCGAGCAAACCATGCACGGGGAGCCTGCTTAAGACCATAAATCGCCTTATCCAACTTGCAGACCATGTCAGAACGGTGAGGATCCTCAAAACCAGGGGCTAAGTCATATAGACGGTCTCCTGTAACAATCTATGAAGAAATGCATTCTTTACATCAGCCTAACGAAGATGCCAACCCCTGGACACTGCCACAGAAAGGACAAGACGAACAGTTGCTGGCTTGACCACGGGAGAAAAGGTGTCATCGTAATCAATGCCATGACGTTGTCGATACCCTTTGGCTACAAGTCGCGCTTTGTGACGCTCAACAGTACCATCAACATGTCGTTTCAGTTTGAACACCCAACGACAATCAACCTCATTAATACCAGGAGAACGAGCAAGTGCCACGTTTGATTCTGGCGAAGTGCAACAATCTCATCCTCCATCGCGCGGCACCATTCTGGTCGTAGGAGAGCTTCGCCATAAGTAGCAGGTTCGTCTGTGTCCACAACAACCGCGAAAGAACGCTTACGAGGATCATAAAAAAGAGTATCATCATGTGTCTTCCGAGGAACTCGAATATTACGCTGAAGGCAAGTCACCGCCTTGTCGCTATCACCAAACGGTTGTGAACCTGTTCCCTGCACATCAACATCCTCAGGAGCACGGTCAGATGCATTAGGAATAGTAGCAGCCCTTTCTTCTAATTGGCAATTCTCAACTAGCAGTGTAGGTGAACTGACAGACGTGGATAATGGATTATCAGTATGCGGCTGCACATGCACAACGGGTGTAGGAATGGATTGAGTGCCAGGGCTGGGAACAATCTGCAAGGGAACAAGCGAAAGACTCGATGGTACAAGGTCAATTTCAGAGAGAATGCGGGGAGATCGAGATGACAGATCAGTAGCAAAAGGAAATTGTTGTTCATTAAAAGTGACATCACGGAAGATAAAAACCCGACCAGTGGACAGAACAAGACACTTATACCCGTGACATGCGTCACTGTAACCAAGAAATACACAACGTTCAGACCGAAATGAGAGTTTGGTTTTGTTGTAGGGTCGCAAATTAGGCCAACACGCACAGCCGAAAACACGCAAAAAATTATAATCAGGTTTTTGATGAAATAGTAACTCAAGAAGTGTTTGGTTATGGAGACTGGGAGAAGGTAGACGATTGATAAGATAACAAGCCGTTAAAAACGCCCCATCCCAAAGTCTTAGCGGCAGTGAAGAATGTGCAAGAAGGGAAAGACCCATGTCTACAATATGTCTATGTTTTCTCTCGACGAGCCCATTTTGCTGATGTGTGTGAGGATATGATACGCGATGATGAATACCACAACTAAGAAGGTGAGAATTAAGACCTTGGAACTCACCCCCCCCCCCAAGTCACTATGAAATTAATAATTTTGCGACCACATGCACGTTCAACCTTGGACTGAAACTGAACAAAGGCACGAGTAACTTCAGATTTGTGTTTGAACAAGAAAATCCAAGTGAATTTGCTAAAAGCATCAATAAAAGAGACATAATATGTGTAGCCACCAGCAAAAGTAATTGCGGGCCCCCACACATCAGAATGAATAATATCAAGAGGTGCCGAAGCTACATTATTTGACGAATAAAAAGGAAATTGATGAGTTTTTCCCATTTGCAAGCATCACACACAGTATTATCCTGACCAGAAACAAACGATAAGCCATAATCATGGACGACTCGATGAACTACTGTAGATGAACGGTGACCAAGACGCCGGTGAGCTGAAGACAATTTAGCTATTTGAAGAGCTTCGGACAACAATGCACACCGGGTTGGATTTATTGGGTAGAGTCCTCCTCTACATGTGCCGTGAAGAAGAACCTTCCTCGTGGCACGATCCGTAATGAAAAAATATTATGGGTGAAACTCAAAGAAGACATTGTTATCACAAGTAAAACGATGTACAGAAAGAAGATGTTTAGATGCTTGAGGTGCATGAAGAATATTAGACAGATACAGATTTCTATGAGGAGTAGCCAATTGAGAATTTCCAATATGAAGAATGGGCATACACGTACCGTTTGCAGTCTGAATTTGCTCCCTTCCAGGGTACCTCTCCCTGAAGCTCAACCTGTCCAGATCATTGGTAATGTGATCAGTCGCCCCGGAGTCAGGATACCATTGATTGTCGACATTGTAGCCCTGGCTGTTGTTGATGTAGTTGGCCACTCTCGGATCCTCAGCTTGATATGAATGATCAAAACGATCATAGCACCGAAGGGCAGTGTGGCCCGGGCGATCACAGATTTGGCACACCGAGTTTTGCCTACCACCACCGTGGTTATTATAGTTGCTGTAATTTTGCCTACCGCCACCATTGTTGTTATTGTGACCGCGGTTACCTCCGCCTCCATGGGCGCTATTGCCACCGCCACCACGGTGTCCACCATTTCCACCATTAATTGTAACCATTACCACCACCATGACCACCTCCTCCACCGGAGTTATTATTGTTGTAGCCGTGGTTTCCGCCTGAGTTGTTGTAGCCGTGGTTACCACCACCTCGACCACCTCTTCCGCCTCGATTTCCGCGGCCGCCGCCACGACCACCTCGAGATGAGAAATTGGCAGAGGGTTACAAGTTGAGATGAGCTGAACTGTTGCGCATCTGCACGGGCGTATCCTTGCTGACTAGGAGCTGGTGGACCTCGCTAAGCGATGGAGGTATAGTGCACGCTGTGATGGAGTCGACAAGGGAGTCGTACTCCCCACCAAGTCTGGACAGCAGGTAGGCAATGATCTCCTCATCGCCATGCGGTTTGCCGATTGCACTGACATATTGTCTGTAAGGTTCTTCACCTTTTGGAAGTAGGCTGCAGCAGATGATTCTTCCTTCGACAAACGAGTCAGCTGCATACGAATCTGAATCACCTTGGAGGTTGTTGCAGCGGAGAAGAGCCTCTCCAGCGTGGTCCAGACTCCACGCGACGTGTCGAGCATGGTCACCGAGCTGAGCATGTCAGGAGCGAGCGTTGACAACAGGCCAGACAACAGGACTGGTCAATCTGCACCCACCGGAGATACTCCGGGTTGGGCTTTTGTACAGCAGCGCCTTCGACGGTTTCCATGATCAGCTTCTCCGGGCATGGTATGGTGCCATCCAGAAATCCCATGAGCAGGGCACCGCGAAGAATCAGAACGATCTGTGTCTTCCACAGAACATAGTTCTCCCGATTCAGTTTTGTGGTATGATCTGTGCTAGATTGGGCACGGCGGTGAACGCAGGTGCCGTTGTGGTAACGATCTGAAGCTCTGATACCATGTTAATATAACTAGGGTTTAGAGAAACACAATGACGGCTCGTACACAACTGTGCCGGCCTCCTCTTCCTTTACATACTCAAGGGGTTACATGTTACATATGTATAGAATACGTACAATATACACAATACATACTATATTAACAGTCATAAATCAATGTCAATGGTCTCTTGCAACGTGTTTTAGTGAAGGGTGGGGTTAGATTAAGACAACCATTTCGATTGGGTCCCACTCATTTGCCCGCCAGCGAAACTTTGGCCCGTTGTGCTGCCCGTCCCCGGCCGCCGTCCTCCTTCATCTTCTCCGGCGCCGCCGTCGTCAAGTTCGTGTGCTCGGCAGCAGCGGCCGGTCCATTCTCAGCGGCAGCCCATCGGTGGTGAGTAATCTCGCAACCCTAGCTCCATTCCCTGCGTCTGAATTTGGATCTGACCCGGTCGCTTCTGATTTCTGAGCCCTTGGGCGGCAGTAGCGTTGGGCGGGTTGGTTGAACCGGGGGCATCAAGATGGAGAGGCAAGAGAGCACTTCCAACAGGTAAAACAATCTATTTTTGATTTGATTTGATCGTATTTGGGTAATCAACCAAATTCCGCTAGCTCACTCTGCCCGTCACCACTTAAAACAAGGGTGATTATGAGCGGAGAAAACTCCAATTCAATGTCAAGTTCTTCCCATCTGAAAGGATGTAGAGATTGGTAAGCAAATGTGGACAAAACGACCAGGAGAACGCCCTTATTTCCCGCCTCCGCACCTCCAGGATTTGATCTATTTGTCAGCGTCCTTCCCCCATCCTCCTCTCCTCATCACCAGGGTCACCGAGCTTCCGCTACTACTGCAACGACGGCGTCAACGTGATTGGCGGAATCAATGAGCACAAGAAGAAAGGCCGACATTAGATAACATTGTATAGGGAGAGGGACACGCGAGTACGCTTACTCATGCATGTCATATTTTCGTTGGACATCAATTCAGACGTCGTGGTGAGTTGGCTTTTCTTGCTTCCATCTCTCTCTTGATCCAACACTCCAGCGGGACGACCGATTTTGAACCATCCAAAAAGAGTCACGCAGACTGGCGGGCTGATAACGCACGATCTAGCAACACGATGCAAATGGACCAACTCATACGGATCGATCCATCCGTCCACCAAATTTAGACCGCGGATACGTAAGGCCAGACAAGACACACATCCTCCCGTATCCTCCCCTACACCACCATGGCCCCTCCCGCCAACGACGCACAAACCACTTCATTTCCTCCACCGAAAAAGTTTAGGCTGCGGATGCTCTGGTCGGCCGGACCGAAACCCAAAATTTGTCCGCGAGCCGATCCAAGTAGACAAAATCCGACCGAATGGGTTGCTGGTTTGGCTCGCCCCACTGAAGAGATGCCCTCATTCAAAAGGAAAAGGATTTCTATCGTCCCGACGTAGCGGCCAGGGAATGGTCATTTGGTCGAGCAAATTTATCTACAATACAATCAAACTTCGACCGGATGTGCGTAGTGACCTTTGAAGGGCACTCCAAAGCGGTTGTACTACCTCTCTCCCAAATTAGGATGCATATTAGTTTTAGTCAAAGTTAAATTTTGTAAACTTTGATTAAATATTTAAAAAAATTGTAGCAACATCTGCAACGTTATCTCAATGTTATTAGAATCATCATGAAATATACTTACAAATTATATATATTATGTATAAGAGTAAATTCCACTTTTTACCCTCTAGTTTTGTATTTTTGACACCAATTACCCTATTGAACAAAAATTCTTCCTCATTACCCCATTTAGTGAAAGTTGTGCCAATTTATACCCCTTTTAAAATTTTACCTCCATTGCTTGCGTTGACAGCCACCGCAACACCGTCGTCTTCCATGACACAGCTAGGGGATACTAGTAGTTATCTAGCTAGTTAGAGCATGCTTTTGTAGTAGTGTACTGAAGTTCCTCTCATACAAGTGTTGTACTCCACTTCTAGTCAATTGCCAGTCTTCTTCTGGTTCTAGCATGTAGCAGCGGAGCATGCACATGCACTAGCATCTTCACACGTTTGTGCCAAGCAATCCATGCAGGAGAACGAAGGAGCGACGACAAAATCACCAAAAGACGAACACCGAGAGACTACATGCCCACCACCGGCCGGCACGAGAAAACGCAGTGTCCGATGGTGGTGCAACGGAGGCAGACCAGAACTAGGATGAATATGTGAGGAAAAATTGTTTCAGAAAAAGGTACATGGACATAACGACCATGTCCAATCTAGCATAACGTTGTAAAAGTCTAAATAGGGTAAAAATTGGCACTAGTTTCGCTAAATGGGGTAAATGGAAAGAATTTCCATTAAATAGGGTAACTATTGTCACAAATGCCAAACACGGGGGGTAAATAATAGAATTTACTCTATGTATAATAAATATTAATATATTTATATATATAGTTGGACCAACTTTATATTGTTTGACTTTGACCAAACCTAATATGCATCCTAAATTGGGAAGGAGTATATTCAATCTAGAACATCGTGCCTATTAGCTTGAAATCATGACTGTTGTGGGTATACTTCATAGGTGTACCATCGACAGTGCCTAGATCCGGCAAGCCCGAGTGGCCCACAGACGGTGATGAGGCATGTGGCCCATCGGGCGGCCCGAGCTTGCCGTTGATCATGAAGGAAGAAGTCCA